>NW_020799098.1:4009176-4130262 GCF_003259725.1 Athene cunicularia | reverse complement strand
CTTTTTTTTTTTTTTTTTTTTAAGTCAGTTAATTACTATGACAAGATTGCATTTTTAAAAATTAAAAGAGCACAAACTTTCTGTAAAAGTCAAAAGTATCACTTGGTCAGCTGTTGGTTTACACATATTTTGTCATAGATGTTTGGGTTTTTTTTAACAGGTTCAGGCATTCCCTCTCACGTCTAGATTTCCTATGGCTCATGTTTTTGCCACGTGGGATCTCTCCATCCCCCCTGCTGCTGCTGTTACTGCTCTGACAGCTCTGGTTCTCTGTGCTGCTGAGAAGTCAACCCAAAGCAAATGTAGAGCCCAAGTCCCTAATCAGGGAGATCAAACAGGCAGCCCAAAGCAGACTGACACAAATCTGACCCTCTCTGCCTCCAAGTCACCTTTCTTCCCTTTGGACATTGAAACTCAGCTTGACTTCAGTATCTGCCCTCTCTCTGGGGGACTAACTGGTATTTATTACCTTCTTAAGGGAAAGACACAATGGAAACAAGAGGGAGTTACACTCTGTGCAGAGTAATAGATTTTATATATTATCAACTGAAAGTGTTTAATGTGTTCAAGAGGGGAGGCCTGCATCTTGAAATTAAAATAAATAAAAAAAAATAAATCTCACCTTCTAATAGACCCAACTTTACCAAAAACCCACTAGTTCTCTTTCTAATTTAATTAGACCAGGAACCAGAGCTTTGTTCTGAAGAAAGCCAGCCTACAAGCCCAGCTTGGAGCCCAAACTGCTGAGCAGGCAGTACGGCGCTATGTGCAACCAGGCAGTATTGGCAGAACATAACCTTCCTAGAAATAATTTCAACTACAAACAGGAATGCTTCTAACTATCAACAGAATGAGTCTTTAGATTTTACTGAGGTATATAAAAAGACAAACACCACAGCTTGTATTAACCTCACATTTTGTAAGTTTAGGATAGAAATTGCATGGTATTGTTGTCTCTGATAAAAGAGTACTAGACTTGATGGAGCCAGAGATCCCTTTCGAACCTGCATACTTTTTTCTTGATAGGTGAATGGCTACAGGCATGAATTTTGATTTCTGTAAGGTAAGCTAAGAACATTGACACATTGTGGGTTTACTCTTAAAACACAACCCATTAAAACAACTCATTCTTGTTGGTAAAGTAGATGTGTACGAATCTATCTTTGCATGTTCTCTGTCTAAGACTGTCTGTCTCCAGTAAACACAAAGCCTCACCAGCTGTAAGAATTGAGTACCATGCTGTGGCATGTAGTATTGTTCAACAAAGCCATGTTTACCCTGAGTAAGAAAATCCTTAAAGAGTGCAAGATTGTATTACAAGCACAAATAATTAAGTCTATTTACATTGGCCTCACAGAAGTAGTTCATGGATTTGCTCAAAGTACTAGCTGGGGTCTCTTCTAGTCATTTTAGATACTGTGTCCTTTGTGCACCTATCAGAAATTTCAGTGCCTTTTTCAGCTCCCAGAAGCAGTGCACTTGGAGAGGTTTTTGGGTTTTTTTTTGTGTTTGGTTTTGTTTTGTTTTTTTTTTTTCAAAACAAAGACTAACCTACAGATAAACAGATAAAGCAGAACCCAAGCACGTTCTGTTTTCCTTTGTGATACCATTAAATTTAAAGCAGCTCAAGTCTTTTACTTGTATGAAAAGCTTTTAAACTGTAGTGTTAATTAATTCTTATTTTGTGGATCTTGAGCAGTTTTGTGTGGGGACTTAAACAATGAGATTTGCATTAGCCATTTGAGCCATCTAAGTGTTAGTGTTTTAGCACAAGCTAATCTGTTAAGCTTTGAAACGTCTAGTTCAGGAACCAGAAGAAGAGTTTTATTCTAAATATCTTGATATCTTTCTTTCTTGACACTAGAAGAACCCTACATGACTAAATTATAGTAGATTCTAAATTTTATCCACTTAAAGTCAGAGGACTTCCAAAGGCCACCCAAGGCAGGCCAGTTATTTCAATTCATGTATTTTTTAGAGCAAATTAGTCATTTTGATTTTTACTTTGTCATCCATGAAACACTGGAGCTTTTTCAGGGTCTCCGACAGGTTAAGAAGCAGATCAAGTCTCACGTCTCTAAACCCACAGAAGGAACTACAGCTTCCTTAGGAAATGCTTGAGAGTTCAAAACCTGAAAAAGTGTAATGCCATCGATATTACCAAGACACCAAGCCTTAGTGTCATTAATCTGACTAATGAGTCGGTCATTTAGTATTTGCTTTCCAATTTCTGTGTTTTTAAAATATCACAGAAAGACTTGACAGGAATCAAAAATATTTGACACCAGGAAGCATAAATGCATGTTCTTGTTGGTTTTCTTTAGTCTTAGTCACATTTTAAAATTGAAGCCTCCCTAATATTATGCCCCATTTAAAATATCTAGAGTACTTTGCTCTTAATTAATTTTCTGAAAGAGATCATCATTGATTTGCTCTTTGTGAGACACAAGGATGAAATTATTTAATTTGACTGCAGGCTGAGAAGAGAACATGGAAGCATTGCACAAGTCAAAGCTTTTCTATTTGATTCAGAAGATACTGTTTATAGCTCTTACCTTGAAACAACAAAATACTTAAAATTCAAAACTCATGTGCTACAGAATGGGTTTGGGAATTCATTCTGTTATCGTCTTTGAGGCTTGTTGTTAAAGCAATCTAGGAATTGAGAAGCACATTAGCTTAACCCCAGGGAAATGCCCGTATATGCTAAAAGCTGAAAGAAAGCAGAAGGCTAGAGATAATGAATTCACTAAAGGGCATATATTTTCAACTCTATCTCAGAAGTTATTTGGTACTTTGATAAAGTAACCCTTACCATTGGTCCAGCTCACAGATTAAACTGGCCAACAGACCAGTTTATTTTATGTGCAAACCTGTCAGTCATCCTCTTTCTGTTACATGCTTTGTAACAGAACAAAACACCAGTTTAATACTATTTTATCTGTGCTAGTTGTCGTACAGCTGGGAACATGGGAAAAGTTTGGCGCTGATAGTCTACATTATTTTTTAAAGACTGTTTTGCTTGTGACACCAAGAACTTGATCATTAATTTTTAACACTCTACAGGGGTGGGAAGCATACTACAGCTTTCATTCAAAGAGCCTAATAATACATGTTAGATTCAGTGTTGAAAATTGGTCATGGCCCTTCCTTTTATCTGTTGGATATCACTGAAGACAGGATTAAATGAGAAAACAAAAAACCAAGAACAAAACAAAACAAAAAAATAAAGAGCCACAAACCACAAAAAAAAAAACCACTAAAACACCTTCAATTTGATTGTGTAAGGTGCTAAATTTTAATTCCTTTGCTATTTTATGTCCTTTCAGCTTTTCAGTGTGTATATGACTTGCTTATTTGTCTGCACAAATTTGTCTGCACCCTGAGTCATATTTTTCTCCTTAATTATCGACTTTTACTATATATAATGTACCAGAAATTTAGATTATACTGGTATGAATCTTTTATAGTTTTTGATCTGGAAACAAAGAATATAGTGGCACCATAGTAAACAATTTAAGCCCTGTCATGGCATGTTATGAAATGGCCCATATTTAGGGAGCATCTCTTCTGAAGCAGAAGATAAATCTTTGATTTCAGGTCAGCTTAAGACTTCACCAAATTGTGGTGAAACAGCAACTACAGTGAAGTGTTAAACCATTCTTATTAAATTTCTATTCACATGTTTATTCTAAATACCTACATACACTAAAAAAAAGGGAATTATATCCTAAAAAGGTGTTTTCTCCATATGATTAAAAAAACATTGGCTTCTGGCATTAAACTTACAAAATTTGATGGAGTCATATTTGAGGCAAATTAACTTACTAAACTTTATAATTCATATTCTACACAACATCAGTTTAGACATTTGGGTTTTTGTTGTTGTTGTTTGTTTTTTTGGTTTTTTGGTTTTTTTTTAAATTGCATTTAGTTTAATAAACCATCACCTTAAATTAATAAATATTTATAAAGATTATGTTAATTTGCAGGAAACATGAAATAGTGTTGGCCTGACATGCATTCAAATAATGGTGTTTTTTTAAAATAAATCTACAAGGTTTTATTTAATACCTATGTAAGATCTGTTAATAGAACAAATACCTTTCTGCATTATGGTTCATTCACATTTACGTGGTTCTCTTCTGTCATGTTTTACAGAATAATTTTCCTCACTCTGTGACTTTCCTTACAATCTCTATTACTAAGCTCTATTTATTTCAAAGCGCTAAACACAAAGTCATTTGCCTTGCTGAGGACATGTTTTCCTTTAATTTCCTCATCAGTTTCTGCTTGTGATAAAAATCAGCCCAGCATTTTCAGGAATAAAGTTTTGCAGATATCTGATGAAACCCTGGCCTGGAAAAGTCGAAGAAAAATTCACTTTAATTTAAATCAGAAGAGAATTTAATCTAGACTTTCAGACTAACATCTATTGCCATAGCCATAACCTAGTCATACCTCAAATAGACCATACAATTTTAGCAATTCCATGCTAGTTGTGGATGGGATTAAAGCATATCTTTTAAGACTGTGTCCAGTCTTGATGTAAGGACTTCAAGCAGCAGAATCACATCTCTTGATAAAGAATTCCAGTGGTTAGATACTGTCATTGATGAAAGACATTCTTTTGCTTGAATTTGGCAACCTTCAGTATTCACCCACTGAATTCTGATATCCCTTTACCTAGTGGATTAAAGAGCAGTGTAGGAACAGACAAGTGGTTCAGTGCATTAGTTTCCCTCCCCCTACTTTACAGGCACTGATTATTGCCCATTAGTAGTGGCAGGATATATTGTAACAGGTCTAGTTGAGTTTCTTCTGTCAGAGACTTCCTATAGGATGTGTGAGGTCCTAATCTAAAGGAGGTTTGTGCTATAAACTTCTTTTACCCTGTATGCCATAGTTAAAGGCAGAGATGCTCCAAGGTCACAAGGTTTTCTTCTTCAACAAGGAATTTTTCTGCTTAACTTTCACTAACTGTGGATGGTCCTACAACTACAGCAGTCTTTCCCACTACAAAAGATTGTCTGTGTCTTTCTACCTCCTGTCTAGAGCTCCCCTTTTTTTTTTTTTTTTTTTTTTTCTTTTTAAAATTCTCCTTTGAATCCTTAAACTCTTCACATATTACCTCAATTCCTCTGTCCTACTTGAAGGATTTATGGATCTCCAATCCTTTCTTTTCAGGCAGGTAAGAAAAAAAATGATGTTCCCAGCTTCTTCCACGTGCAGTAAATGACAAGTTAAGATTTAGTGACCAGCTGTTGCCACTAGTTTGACAATAATGTAGCACAGCCATTATCAGCAGTTTTTGGCACGTAATCACATAGACGTACCCAAGATTATAATAGACCCATATTTGCAGCTTCATAAGACTGACCAGAATTTATTAATGTGCAGTCAGAACTCTCAATTCATCATTGTGTGGCAGAAATTGGAATTTTCTCCCCTGTTCTATGACACGTGGTTGGGTGAATATATCTGAGAGTCTTTCAGAACAACAGCCATTCTAATTCTTTAGCAAACTTCTCAGAGCTTTACAGCTGCTGTGACTTGGTGATGTAAATCCTATAGCCCTGTAAAAAAAAATATGCTCTGAGCTTTCCTTTGGAGGACATAGTACAAGAGATTGATAGAATTGGATTTGTTTTGCCTTAATAATGTAAGACTAACAGGAGATCATATTGCTGTCTTCAGCTACCCGATGGGAGAATGTGAAGGTGACAGAGCCAGACTCTACTTGGATGAGCACAGGGAAAAGACAACAGACACAAACTGAAACCCAGGAAATTCCAGTTAAATATGAGGAAAAGATTTTCTCCATGACAGACTGTCAAATCTCTGTCCTTTTGAGATGTTCAAAGCTTTATTAGACAAGGTCATGTGTGGCATTTGGACTTGCTTTCAAAAGGGTTGGAGCAGACATCTTCACAGGTCTCCTACAAACTAAATCATTCTGTGATTCCATTATTTATTTTTTTCTGAATTCATTTTCCTATGTCATTATTTCTTTAGCATGGTCTTCAAGTATCAAAAATTAGCTACAGCATTTTAAAACAGAAAACACCTCTGTGACTGTTGGTGTTGTGAAAAGTGCTCCTTTGGCAGCACAAGGCACTGCTGCTCTGTAACCTGCAGATAAAGTAGTCATAGGTCCCAGTTCCCATGCCTACTGGTGTGTACTTTCTTCAGGCTGGATATTACTTAGAAATCTAAATGTAAAAGATAATCTATTAATACATTATTATTATTATACTCATTAATACATGACTTTATTAATATGAACTAATCTATTGATGGCAAATCAGCTTTATAGAATCTTGATTTCCCTCCAACTCTCTCTATTGAAAGATGAATTTTAAGTTATCGAATCAGCCTATCAATGAACCAGCCAACAAAATATTTTTTTCTGACCTTTCCATTCTCTTGTTTAGTGTTGCGCCAAAGCGCTTTAGAGAATTTTTTATTCAAACACAGCAGTTTGTATATATTTTAAGATTAATAGTTTAAATTTTCTAATACTGTGCCATCATGTTAACAAACATTGAAATGCTAATTACAATAATACATTATGTGACACGTACCTTAAATATATATTTCACTGAATAAAAATGTAGCGTTTTTCCAGAATTATGAAGCAAGGGACAAAAAAAATGGACAATAAATAATCACACACAATAATCACAAGGCAGAATTTATCATAGATTCACAGATTTTAGCACAAAAGACACCGATATAATAATTTCAGCTGCCCTGCAGCTTAAGAGGCTTCAGATTTCATCTACTAACTCTTTCACAGAACCAACAACTAGCTGTTCAGATAAGACAAATATATGTTTAAATGAGACAATATTCTCTCTTCAGAGAATATCCAGGCATTATTTCAACACTTCGCATGATAGAAAATCAGACACAATCCCTAGGTAAATCCTTTAAGTGGTTAATTATTTTCACAATAAGCATGTAGAGGGTTGTTTCATGCTTGGATGTCTATAGTTCTCTAACGAAACAATGAAAGGCTTGTCATAGGTACTTGTCCCAAAATAGAAAATGAAGTAATACTGTCTAACTACCCTTTACTGCACAGCCCCATCATTCAGGCTCTCACCTGGGAATGGGAGATCAAGGTTTAATATTCTCATCTTGCTGAGAGTGCTCTGTTCATACAGTGAAGCATATTTTACTATAGGGCACATAGAGTCTTTCCAGTCGGTGCTGTTTATTAAGCCAACGTGAGAGAACAAGGGAAAATAACTCCATAAATTAGGGATTGGGAACTAATGTAGAATGCCAGGGTCTGAGTCCTAATTTCAATGAATATGTAAGCGCCATGAAAGCAAGTGGAGCACTGTCAGTGGGATAACTTCAGAGAAAGGCATAGCATAATCGTATACTGCAAGTTAACTGGGATGCCTTTGTGAGTAATGAGAGATCTAGGATTGAATCTCCACAGGTAAAGAAGAAAATTTAATTACCTGCCCTATCTCTTGTTTGAGTGCCTGAAACAATGGATTACTGACTAAAAGACAGGTGATGTTCCTTCCTTATATGTGTCAAATCGGTGCCCCCAGAATTTAAACCAGGTCTGGAGTGCAAATTTCACTCAAAACTAGTTGGGGTTTTTTTTGCAGGTAGTGGAACTAAGATCTAATTTTTACCTCTCTATACTTCAACATGGATGCTCTCAACATGAAGCAGAAATTACAGTAAATGCATCTATTCAGCTGAAACTTAGACCAGGTTTGGTAAAGAGTATTAAAAAGACGTGTAAAGTAGATAAAACTTTGATGATAATATGGTGTAGGAATAATTCTTTCCTGTTTTATTATTACTCAAGCCCGATTTAATAGATTTCAGTGTGACTCCATGAATTTTCTTTCCTCTCAGTGATATAATTTTAGCACAGACCATTCAGTTTCAATGTCATACATGTACGAGGCAAGTCCGTGTGCACACAGTCTCAAAATTACAGACGTATTAACTGTTTCCGAATTGATACTGATCTCAAAGCTCATATACAACTTGTGCTAGTCATTTAAGAGAAACTCCATGTAAAATGAATAGATCGTTCTTATTTCTATATATGACGGAAGAACAACGCCTCTGTCTATTTTCAACATGTATTGTATCTGTAGAACAGAAGACTGAGCTGTGCTAGTTTTATTTACCAACCTCTCTTTTCTAATTAACATGACCATACATTAAAACTTCAGGATACATTCTTGTATTTGAAAACAAAACACATTTCCAACAGATTTCATATGTTCTATGGGACTAGAGGAGTATATGTTTAATGGGCTGAAAGAACAATAAATAGGAAGGAAAAAAACCACAGTCTGCTCTGCCTTACTGTTGTATAAGTTATTCAAAACTTAACAGAAGTATTCTGGACTGAATAATCTTTCAGCAGTGCAGTGTGCATAGAATTCATAAACAGGAAGGATTTCAAAGCTGTTACAGAAACAAAGTGTAATATCTGTGATCCATGAAGATACGTTAGATACTGAAGTTACCCAAAATTTGACCTAATATATATTGATGCACACACACACAACCCTCTCCCTATATATGTGCGCGTAGATTTACTGTGTATGTATATATGTAGTGAAGTCCAAATGAATGTAATAAGACTGATTACCTTTTCTGCCCTAAGTAGTCTATAGAATATACTAATGGAAATCATAACTCTGCCCTAGAATTATGAACTTTTTTTAAAAAAAAAAAAAATAAAAATAAAGACATTACACTTTGGGTTTTTAGAGCACATTTTCCAGAGCCTTAGTACATTTTGAAAGGGGCCAATTATGTTTTCCCATAATAAGATCACAATTTCTTCAGAAAAAGGAAAAAGATGGATGATGTGTCACAGATTATTGTACAATTAAAAAAAATAAATTAAAATGTGGACTTCTCTTAACAAGAAATCAAAGAAAATATATTCTTTGTTATTCTTATAACTTAAAACACAATGTTCTCTCGTCTAATGTCAAATATAATACCATGTGTAACTATTTCCTCTGACCTTTTCACTAGTATTTAGAGACATTATCATTCTGACACATCGGGGTAGGATAATTACAAAATTAGTGGGTTTTTTTACAAACAAGCACAAACTCAAATGAATTTTGCCAAGGAGATCTGCGTTTAAAAGTGTAGTAACAGAGACTGCCAAGGAAGTATCTTGCCTTGAGTGAAGACCCAAACTTAACAAGTAGACACGTTTTCACATGAAAGAAGCTAGGCGATTAGCTTCAATGGTTATAAATTATTATACAGCCACGAGGGAGGTGGGACAGACACATTGTAAGGGTAGGTCTACCATATATTCTCGTCCTATCCATTTGCAAACCACTGACTACAATCCTCTACACAGATGGAAGTGTGCATGTGATGCATTGACAAAAACCATATATAATCAGGACTTCCCCTGAAAAGTTTACACTAAAAGCTTCAGTGAACATTAATTAGTGTATTCATTTTGGTTAAACCTCCAGTATGACGGATTTCAAATTATGGAGGACTGAGCATTTCTATCACCTTGCACAAGAAGGTGTTATCTACTGAAAAATCACACAGAGGTTGAATGAAATACAGCCTCTACCTCCTTTGTGTCCTTGGATGCTCAGAGCAAATAAGTACAGTGGTGCGCTTCACAGTGGTTGAAATTATTTAAAGCAAATTGATATCAGAGCAGTATTGATATTCCCTTGTATGTAACTGGGAGATGTGTGCAGATCGAGATTTGAAATCGCAAGTGGATTAATTTCCTACCTCTTCTCTGCATTATTCTTTTTTCCCCAACATAATATACAGTGCTCTGGGTTACTTAGCCCAGTCAGCCTACATCTGATTTGCATTTAATAAAGTTTGTTGTGAGCAATTTTTTCTGTATAAACTCCATCATTCTTTATTTCAACATCAATTTTTTTCTTCACAAAGTACCCACCTTATACAATTTATATACACATGATAAAATGAATATATTTTAAAATAAAAATACCTTACCTGATAAGTAAATTAAACCTAACTTCAACTCAGAAAACCCTGTCTGATCAACTGATAACATTATTACTGTGCCAATGTCCCAATTAATTTCTCTACAGAGTCTCTCATTGGAGATCGCTGTGTGGATAAATAATTTCTTTGAAAAATTAAACAGCACACAGCAACAGTAGATTCTCATAAGCAAAGAAATCTCATTAACTGTTACAATATTTAAGATTTTTAAAATAGCAAAAAAAATAGCAGGTTTTTTCTTCTTCTTTTGCTTAGTTCAAAACTTGATGGCTGTTTCCTTTTAAAAAATTTGAAATATATATTTAAGTATTACTGAAACTGAGTTTCTTACTACATCAAATATCCTAATAAGAGTTTTATAATTTAAAAATTTGTAATCATTTTAGTGAAAAAAATCATGTCCAAATAGGCATTAATTTTTATTCCAAGATTTTCAGCTGGTACTATTACCTGTCACTCACTTTTGGGTTAAACACACCTCAGCAATACAAGCCCTCAAATCTTTACATGCATGTTATAGTCATGTGCATTCAACTTTTATATGTGGGCTCTTTATGAGAAGATGAGTTGATTTAAGTCACAGGATAGTAATTATCTACAGCTGTGCTTGGTTTGCAGCAAGTCCTACTCTCTTTTCAATCCTCAGTCTATTGAATTTGTCTTTCTCGTGCTTTTTCACGTTACGTAAAATACAAAAGACAACTATAATAATGGCTGTATTGCAATGGCTAAGCACATAGCTCAGATGTCACCACATACCTCCATACACCTCCATCCTACAAAGTACTTAATAAATCAATTTTATGTGAGCTGAGACAAATTACCTTTTGTTGGGCTGGCACTAGTCTTATTAAGGCTATATTGCTATGAAAATAAGTATCAGCCTACTGATAGACATACTATTTATATTTAATTCAGATACCTCCCTCCCAAAAAAAGTTTTTAAAACTCCTGGAACAATTAATCCTGCTGCTCCATCATCCTAAAATATTGAAGAGATGAATTATTTGATCCAGTATCACTTGCATCAATGTTGAATGGAAACGTTTTCTGTTCATCTTCTCCTGGGTTACAGAATGGGCACACGGTTTTCATCGCAAGCTGCCTCATAAATAAGGAATCTCAGTTATCAAAATCTCTCAGGCATGTCACACCATCTGCCTCATCTTGTTGAAACTTCCCATAGCATGGTATATTCAAAGAACATCAGCACCCATTCAAAACTTCCAAATGCTGCACAGCTTTGTAGTGTGTCACTCTGAAAGGTAGCCAGAATTTATTTATTGTCCTAGCGCCGCTTCATTTTCACAAAGGACAGTTTTATCATTTTCATGATTTGGCACAACCATTTAAGAGGAAAACCCCCAGAGAGGTTCCTAACAGCCGCCTTTGCTCATTCAAGCATTGTGCAGCAACTGAGTTCCCCTTTTCATGATCAGCTGGGTCATGTAGTCTGTGATCAAGGCCCAAACATAACAGCCTGCTCATCACTGATTACATTCCTGGAGCCCAGAAGTAACAACCCCTGGTGCACACAGGAATTATATTTGCTGGGCTTGTTCAGCAGCATGGTACATCATGATAACACCACAAACTCCACTTGCCTTTCTTACCTGAATGAAATGCTTGGAAATTTTAGGTGATTTTGCCATAGAAATGACAGATACCTGCAATCATTTGATTCCTTTAGTTCCCAGACTCTTTGTATTCTCAGAAGACTATTCAAAATCTCACCCAGTCTGTTTTACTTCCTGCTCTAAGGCAGCCTTCAAACACCAGTCCCCAATATACTGATATTTCAGTGGTGGAGCAGGCCACCAATCTCTATAAATGGTATGAACGTGAAAATTTCAGTTATCCTTGGGTGTGCTTTGCATTTGTATCATCTTGTTTGAAAACACCATTCCATAGCCAGTTGCTACAGCCCAGGAACTATTTGCCAGTTTGAACCTTACCCCACACATCACCTGGAAGGAGAGAGAAGAATGAAGGACTCAATCTCTATGAACAACTATGGAACAAGACCGGTGTCATCACCAGTAGTAGTCAGCAGCAAAACGCAAACTGGACATTATGGAGTTAAAGGTGGGAAAGTTGCACAAAACCTGAAGGCAACATAAAACTGCAGAAAATAGCTTGACCAAAATGACTGAGACATGAGGCAGAAACTGTTGAGCAAATTGGAAATTGTGAGTCATTAATGATGCATATTGTTCAATTTACAAATTAAATTGTGTTAAAAGTCCGTGGTTGTGAGTCAAGTAATTTTTCAGAGTACGCATCATATTTAGAACCATTAAGGAATTTCTGTGGATGGAAAGTGAGCTGTTATTTGACGATTATGTCTCTTTCCTAAGAACCCTAAATTAAATTTTTAAAATGTCAGGCAAATTACCCGTGTGTGCATTTCTGAGGCACAAAAAACCTTTTAAGGATGTTATTTCTTCATCTGATAAGACCTGCTATGCCTGAATATACACAGCACGGTAACAGCATCTGGCCTTTTAAGCATTAAAAGCTTCTGGAACTTCTCAGAGGATAAAGTCATTATGAGGTGTATTTTAAAATTAATCCAATAAATTAAGCAAGAGCTTATTCAATTCAATTTACATTTACATTTTCTTCTGGTCCATAGCTATGAAAGAAAAAAAAAATATGCAGTGGTTTTGTTCCCTGTTCATTAACTACTGCACTGCAAGTGCCTAGATGGCAAGTATATAACTTATTTCTCTTCAGAGCTTTATTTCTTTCCTGGCTTTAGTTTGTAGGTTTGTTCTTTGTTTGTTGTTGGTTTTTTTTTTTGTTTGTTTGGGGTTTTTTTGTGGTTTTTTTTTTTAATAGCTATTTATTTTTTGCAGTCCAGTAGAAAGGGAATATATTCTTTGAATGTTTTAGTGCTTTGCTCATGTATTTACATTTTCTGCATGCAGAAAATAGAATGCATGATAAAAGATCTTGGGAGAAATGCGTAGTGGTGTGTTCTTGTTTTGTATTACACTTCACCCTGTAGTGTTGGTTGTATCAGCTCCTTTTAGGTGATGCGATGGTTTCAGTTTAGAAGACAGATTTTCATCTGAAAGCCGAAGAAAGCTTTCTCTCAAAGTTCGTCATCTTATTTCTGCTTAGACAGTGAAATTAGCTGCCAGAGGAGTTTGCGAAATTGCTTTCACTGGAAGCATTCAGAACAAAACTCAACATTAAACTGGGGAATTTTTGCAGAGAATGAAATCAGTTATACGATGAAGTGGCAGACACCCAGGGAGATGCAGGAAGATTTTTCACAAAGGTACAGCACATAGTTCACCTCAGCTCATGTTTCTTTATAATCCCCAAGTCACAGTCTCTATGGAAATACTCTGGTACAGAGAGGCACTGCTGCCTTTTCTGATTTGAAGCCTAATTCTATTCTAGCTTAACTACCAGCATGTCGATGGTTCCTCACTCTTCCCTGCCCCTATAAACAGGAGACAGAGTGTAGTTTTTTATAAGTAACAGGAAAAAAAAAAAAAAAAAAAAAAAAAAAAAAGAAAAAGACATACTGCAAACATCTCAGTGTGAAGAGCCCTAAGGCAACTGCCAGAGGAGCAAGGTGGAACAAGAAGGACCTTAATGATGAGTTTTAAATACAGTCAGGATGATTTACCTTTAAAACCCATTAAAACCTTCTCAAAAATAGACACTTCCATGAAGTTAGCTAAGTTTCCTGTGCCTCCAGGAAACCCTCCGCCAACAGTACCCAGCATTCATGTTGCTTATGGGCACTAGGGTTTTGCAAAACCTGCCCTTAAAGAAACACTGTCTTTTAAATCCCCTCAGCGGCTCTATTTTAGTAAAAGGCTGACTGTCCTGTGGCTATGAGCACGACTGGCCCACAAACCGTGACATAACATCAGATTCTTCCCTACAAAACTGGCATTACTGTCTATGCGCTAATTGGCCGTTATTCCAAAGCAAAGATTTCTGCTTTGCAGGAGTAACTCACAGAAAACAGTTGGATGGAAGAATACAAATGCTCATTCTGAAAATGCCAGAATATGTCTGTCTCACCAGCCTGTTTCAAAATTAAAGCATGCCGCTTATGTTGAAGAATAGAGTCCAGGATACTGGATAATGAAAGCTCCCCTCTCCTTTTCTTGGAAACAGAGCTGAGCAATCACTGTTTCCATGTCATTCTAACATGGAAAATTAAAATTAAGGTGCTTCACCTTTAACACATCTTTAGGAACCTTTCATGTCAAAAATCACACCAGCATGTGCTAAAATATGGTGGTATTAGCTGCCACTGCATGAATAAGGTGCTAGGGTGCTATTTTTTATTTAGTCTAGCAAGCAAAAAAGACAGATACTGAGTTGATGATCAGTTCCAGCATTAAACACACCTCTTTCTTAGATTCACACTGGATGGCACATTCATGTTTTATAAACTCCTACTGTCTAGATCTGAAGAGGTGTGGATTTTTTTTTTTTTTCACTCATGTCTCTTGTGAGTAACGAAAGGGGAGGACAAAAACATTTATTTTTCCTATTTCACTCTCAGAAATGATTGATTCTGTCAAAAAGCAACAGCTATAGGCAGGTTTTAACTGTAATTACTTCAAAAATTGCAATAACAATTAAAATGTTTAACCTGGGGTATGTATGCTGGGTGGTTTGTGCTTTTAATGCATCCACAGATATATTTTTACAAGTATTCTTGCAGATGATAATTCCTTTCCACAGAAATTGGTATTGCCTTATTATGGATTAGTAGCAAATGGAATACCATATGCAAGCAGCATGCAGATTGCTGCCAAAGAGATAACTCATCTTTCCTCTACAGGATAATAATGAAAAGATAAATTTCTACAGAATAGTGCATGACTGTTGGTGCTTACAAGCCTTGTTGGTGTCATTTGGATAGAAGAAAACCAGAGGAGGGTCTGGATATGTGGCAACTCACTGGAGTTCTCTACTCTGCCACAGATTTCCTGGGTGACCTTGGCAGGTCATTGAATATCTTTGGTTTCATCTGTGTGGTATAGTGGGAGCAGCCTTGGGGCCAGCTGTGCAGTAACACAGCTCATACAGTTACCTTCTGTCTTATTAATATTTCCTGGAGGGAATACAAATACAACAAAGGTGCATGACAGTATTTTTCCTGTTGCTCTACCCACAGCCTTAATACCTTGTTTTCCCAGGATCAGGATGAAAATTTCAGAAATCAGGATTTGGGAGCCTATCCACTTATAAGCATTAAAAAAGAAAAAGAAAAAAAAAAAAAGAAAAAAAAAAAGAAAAAAAAAAGTCGTAGTAGTTCAGTCATCAGTAGTTTAAATGAAAGTGCTTGGTGTCTGTTGATATGCCCTGAAGTACCCTGTCGGATCCTCAGCTGCCACTCCAGACAGACAGAGGAATCATGTCAGCTCACACCAGTCAGCTCCGCTTGGAAGTCTCAGATTTCCTACAAAGTCTTCTGTGGCCCTACCAGCCATTAAGTGGGCAACTGAATTTAACCATAAGTTTTATCTTTTAAGTTTAAGAACTTGAATCAGTTGCTGAGAAGAGTCTTTCAAAAAGCCAGTGTCTTATTTGTCAACTCCTCTTAGATGGATGTGGGGTAACCTAATAGGAATTAAACATCTGTTCAGGCAACGGATCTGCTGACAGCTTTATCAAATTTAGTAGTGGGTTTCAGCTTGCTGTTTTAAATGCGTGAATATAGGAATTTACACGTGGGCGCAATATGTGGGTTGGGTGATTACTACATACAGTGTATCCTGGTAGTACACTCAGAGGGGGGTTAGGGAGCTATTCCACTCATCCTGAAGTAGACTCCGACATTCATTCAGTCAGGTGAACTGCTCTCTACATATCAGTGGGTAAGTCAACCAGGGGCTTGATAACACTGGTAAAACATCACCTTCTACGGTCATGTAAGTTTTCCTAGAGTTCCTGAAGTGTTTTCTCAGGCTGGTAGATCTGATACCAGAAGTTGTTAACAAAGAGTTTTAGAAATAAGCTTTTGGAAATAAGACTTTGTTAGAGTCCTAGTAAAGAAATAAAAAGCAATTTGTATTTCTTCATTATATCTTCATCCATAGGGGTGGCTACAAGTGGAAATAGTGGCTCTCAGAGTTGATGGGACCAGAATTTAGTGCCACCGACTTCGGCTAAGATATGTTTTATACTGAGTAAACCTACAAAAAAATTCTATTCTCTCACTTTCTGTCTCAAAAAACAAAAAATAAAATTGAAACTCAGTGGAACTGAAAGAGACTAAAGTACAAACTAATATGTAGAAATTTTAGGACTGTGGTGTGGATACCAGTAGTATGTGGATATAATGCAAAGGATTGCATATAAAAGAGTATGAAGCAAAAAACCCCAATAGTCTGCTGATGGTACTGGTCTATCGGTACAGCCTTAGGCTTTTTTGAACTCTCCCTGAGGGCAAATTTTTCTCCATCTTCAAGACAGTGCCTTCAATTCTTACTGAGGGTGTAGGTACGAGGCACTGTCTGATACACAACACTAATTTAGGAGTAGATTTCTCAAAGGTATCTAAATTCAGCTATTCTGTGATTCTGTAAATGGCATAAACTTCAAAGCTCTCATTTCTAGAGCACAGTTTAATTCCCTCTCACTCATTCATACTGACCTTATTTATCACTATCTGAAACACTGATGTGACACCATACTCTTGGTTAAATTCACTGCTCCAACCACAAGTAGCTCTATTTCCACCTGACTCTACTAAGTAGTTTTCTCATTGAGTAAACAAGTTAAGGTTTTGTGTAGATGCATCTCTACTTTGCATTAATTTGATTTTCCCCTACCTGGCATTGTAGACTGACTACCTGTGTGCCACTAACCAATCTATTCACTACTCTGCTTTATATCACTCTTAAATCTGTGTAGAGAAGCTTGCCTGCAGTTCAGTGGTGTTATTCAATGCATTGGACCAAAACTGTGAAGATGTCCTTGCTTCCTGAGGAGAGGTGAAGATACAGGAAACTCTAGGAAAGAACAATTGGAATGTAACAATATATAAATCCATTACTGAAGTAGCAGCTGAGGAGTCAGACCTGGAAAACAGAGCCCTTCTAGGTCAAGGAGCTGAAAGTGGATTATAAGAAAGTCAATAATCAAAGGGGGGGAAAAAATTGCATTTCTGGCAGTGCATCTGCCAACTATCCTGATAATAAAGAATTTGACAAGATTCTGTCAAGATTCTGATTCAAGCTGCATTTCACTGAAGATAATGCCTAAAGCAATGAAGATGTGAGATTTCTATGATTTTCATTCTGAGGAGGATGTATCTCTCGTTATGGTCTCTTTGACGTACAAGGGAGCAGAAGTCAGCTAGAGACACTAACAGGAAGATAACAGTTCCTACCCACCCTGGAAGTCCCGTGGAGGGCACTTAAAAAAGAAAGGAATTTTCATGTGGCCATTAAATAGAATTTATTTCAAGTATTTTATTTAATTTAGAGGCATAGATAATGTTAGTTCTGTTGTATTGGCTTTAGCCTTTGAGGCTAACACAGACAGAAAAGTTACTTCCCTGGATAACCTTTCCAAAGGTTTTATCCCATTATTTGTGGGTTGACCCTGGCTGGATGACAGGTGCCCACCAAAGTCACTCTGTCACTCCCCTGCTCAGCTGGACAGGGGAAAGAAAATATAATGAAAGGCTTGTGGGTCCAGATAAGGACAGGGAGATCACTCACAAATTATGGTCACGGACAAAAAGCATCAACTTGGGGAAAAATTATTTATTACTAATTGAAATCGTCTTAGGATAATGAGAAATAGAAAATAAAACTTAAAACACCTTCTCCCCACCACTCCATTCTTCCCAAGCTCAACTTCACTCCAGATTTCTCTCCCTCCTCCCTGCCAGCGGCACAGGGGGGCAGGGGATGGGCGCTGTGTTCGTTTCAGCACCCCTTGTCCCTGCCGCTCCTTCCTCCCGAGGGAGGACTCCTCACACTCCTCCCCTGCCCCAGCGGGGGTCCCTCCCGGGGGTGCAGCCCTTCAGGCACAGGCTGCTCCAGCGTGGGTCCCCCACGGGGTCACAGCTCCTGCCAGGAGCCTGCTCCAGCGGGGGCTTCCCACGGGGTCACAGCCTCCTTCGGGCACATCCCCCTGCCCCAGCGTGGGGTCCCCCCGGGCTGCAGGGGGGTCTCTGCTCCCCCGGGGCCTCCCTGGGCGCAGGGCACAGCTGCCTCCCCATGGGCTGCCCCACGGGCTGCGGGGGAACCTCTGCTCCGGGCCTGGAGCACCTCCTGCCCTCCTCCTGCACTGACCGCGGCTGCAGAGATGCTGCTCCCACACACTCCCACTCCTCTCTCTGTTACTGTTCCAGTTTTCCCTTTCTCTTCCTTAAATACCTTCTCGGGGAGGCGCTGCCACCCTCGCTGGCGGGCTCGGCCTTGGCCAGTGCTGGGTCCATCCTGGAGCCGGCCGGCGTTGGCTCTGTCGGACATGGGGGGAGCTGCAGCAGCTCCTCGCAGCAGCCACCCCTGTGCCACCTGCTACAAAAACCTTGCCACACAAACACAATACATTCATTCTTGCCCACATGCTCAAAACAAATATGTTGGGTGTCTTGCTTTAAAAACATTACTGTTTTGAGGATAAGCAGATAAATATCCCCTCATGAGTCCTTCTTCCTGTAAATCCACTCCATCGCACGTACACCCAACTTTGTCTCCTATCCTACTACCCAGTCACCCACTGTCCCTGCAAATTCTAGTGATGAAAACTTAACAAGAAACGCATTTACCAAGTATTGCAAAAACTAGACACCATGCAAATTAATTTGCCTTGATATTTGATCAGTGTTTTGCCTGAGGTAACAGGTTTCATAGAATTTCTTTTTGAGATGCTGTTCAAAGCATCGTATCACAGAACTGTGTGAGATGTAATCCCCAGTATTTTATCTTTGTATGTGATAAAGTACGTTTCAGAGTACTGCATCATATCACTGTGTGGGGTATTTTTTGTAGTATTTTATCATATCATTCAACATATGTATTTTAAAGCCGTTTATGTAGATATTTCATCCACTACAAAGCATAGCTTTTTAGCAGCAGGTAAACTCTTCAGGGGAAATATTTCAGAGTGTAAGCTTGAATACTTTTGTAATAACAGAAATACAGTAGAGCACAAATAAGGAAGGAATCTGAGAACACTGCTCACCCCCCTGCTTCTGAAAATATGTATTTTGTGTTTGTCTATAGGAAATGTGAAATATGATAAAAACTACAGCAGTTTTTGCAGTGGGTCTTCCATTGCAGAGCACAGGTGTCTTGGCTGTTTTTCCATCATAAACAAGCTATATCCTGGGAGCATCCCATAAGGGATCACTTTGGTTACTGGCAGCCCAGATAGCTTGGTAACTTTTAGTCATCTCAACAGCTTTCTTTAAAAAAAAAAAAAAAAAATGAAAGAAAGAAAAACAACCCAAAACTTGTTTTTTAAAATTTTATTTCCTTTGCCAGCATGACAAAGGCCTACAAAGCTTTACTTTTCTTCTGCAAGACCCATCTGCCATAGCCCCAGAAGACCAGTTTAGTTTACAGTATGTAAAGCATCTTCTCAGCTCCATTCTGCCCAATTCCTGGTAAAGGAAAAGCTATAAAAGTGACATCTCAAAATCAATGGAGAAAAATGTTCCCATTTTTATTGTCTGATTTTCTTGATAATCAGTACCATCTTTCACCTCTGAAGTGCAACATATCTAAGCAACATCTGGCAGCAGAGCTGCAGAGGACTGAGCTGAGAGGAAGATGCAGTTTGCTTTCTGTAAACCTATCCATAGGAATCTACTCTTCATCCCTGGGCACAACCATGCCAGCAACATAAACAGATAAACAAGCTTAGAAATCATTCTCAGGTTCTCAATTTAAGAAGGAACCTTTGACTGCAGTAATTCAACAACTTACCAGAACACAAACTGCGTGGAAATCCTAGAGCTGCACAGGTGAAAATATGAGTGGTTTTGAAATTTTGTAAAATTTTGACTTCGATGCAGTATGCATTAAAACTTGATAGGAAAATAATTCACACAGAGAAAAAGATAGAACTGGAAAGCAATTTACATTAAATATTTGTGTATTTTCACTTAAAAATAAATAGTGGTTATGGTGAAATGTGATCAGTTCTGCTTTTACAAATGCTTCAGATAAAGTGTCTTATACAGGAATATTTCCAAATATGGAAGTGAATTTTCATAGATTAAAAAAAAAAAAAAAAATAAAAAAAAAAAAAAAAAAGATTATGGAATAATTTATGAAATAATCAGGAAATATATTCTTAAATTTTGATGGAATATTACATAAAGATTAAAGAAAGTATTCTAACCATAAGTTTAATAAAATATAACTTTAAGATCACAAATATGGTCCCCATGAACTTATCCTGAAATATATCATGCACTATTTTAGTATATTGCATTGAATATTAATGAAATTTTATTCCTCAAACATTATAATATTCATGAAGTTTCATAGAAATATTATCAAAATGTCAAACAAAGCATAAAGAAGTAATCACAGTCACACACACGCACAAAATTAGACATGAAAGTCACTTTTCCTTAAAAAAAAAAAAAAAAGTCCTTTAAGAGTACACTTCTTAAACTCATAGATAAATAGTATACTTGGATTTTCAAAGACCTTTTGAAAACATTTCTCTTCAAAGGAAACTAAGTTGTCATGGATAAAAAGAAATGTCCTCCCATGGATTAGCTACTGATTAATGAATAGGAACAAAAGGTAGGAAATAATTACAGTTTTCACAATGAAGGGAAGTTGCCAACATAATCCCAAAGGATCTGTTCTAAAGCCTGTGACTCTCAGTGTGTTCACAGGTAATCTAGAAAAGGATATGGATTTTGAGCTGACAAATATTACTGACGATTCTAAATTGGCCAACAGAGTAAAAGGGAAAGTTGACAGTAAGAATGGAGGTCACGGTTCTCATTGACCGGAAAATAAAAAAATCATGTTAGATGTAAATCAGAGGTTTATTAATGCTCAAAAAAAGTATATTAGAATTATTTGAGATAACTCTGAGAAAATATGTCTTAATATGCAGTAGTAGGCCAAAAAGCAAAACAATGCCAGGTTATTGGGAAAGAAATAGAAAATAAAAGAGAAAATGTCGTGAAGCCACTGTGTAGCATCCTAGGAGGGAGCACATCTTGAATACTACTCCTTGCATGAAAAACCATGAAGTAAAACTGGAAAAGGTACAGAAAATAAATAATTGTAGAATCATAAAATGGTTTGGGTTGCAAGGGACCTTGAAGACCATCCAGTCCCACCCCCCTGCCCTGGGCAGGGCCACCTTCCACCAGCCCAGGTTGCCCAAAGCCCCGTCCAACCTGGCCTTGAACCCTTCCAGGGAGGGGGCGGCCACAGCTTCTCTGGGCAACCTGTGCCAGGGCCTCACCCCCCTCACAGGGAAGAATTTCTTCCTTATATCTCATCTAAATCTCCCCTCTTTCAATTTAAAACTGTTACCCCTTGTCCTAACCATACACTCCCTGATAAATTGTCCCTCCCCATCTTTTCTGTAGCCCCTTTAAGTATTGCAAGGCTGCTAGAAGGTGTCCCCAGAGCCTTCTCTTCTCCAGGATGAACAACCCCAACTCTCAGCCTGTCCTCACAGGGGAGGTGGTCCAGACCCCTGATCATATTTGTGGCCTCCTCTGGACGCATGCGAGCAGGTCCATGTCCTTCTTATATTGGGGGCCCCACAGCTGAATGCAGTGTTACAGGTGGGGTATCATGAAAGCAGTGTAGAGGGGCAGAATCCCCTCCCTTGACCTGCTGGCCACACTTCTCTTGATGCAGACCAGGACATGGGCGACTTTCTGGGCTGTGAGGCACATTGCTGGATGACAGTCAGTTTTCCATCCACCAACACCCCCAAGTCCTTTTCTTGGGGCTGCTCTCAACCCATTGTAGAGGCCCAGCCTGTATTTGTGCTTGGGATTGCCCCGACCCATGTGCAGGACCTTGCACTTGGCCTTGTTGAACTCCATGAGGTTTGCACAGTCCCACCTCTCCAGCCTGTCCAGGTCCCTCTGGATGGCCCATCCCTTCCCTCCAGTGCATTGACCGCATCACACAGCTCGGTGTCATCGGTAAACTTGCTGAGGGTGCCTCGATCCCACTGTCCATGTCTCCAGCAAAGATGTTAAACAACACCAGTCCCAACACCAACCCCTGAGGACACCACTTGTCACTGCTCTCCACTTGGACATCGAGCTGTTGACCATAGGTGTTTGAGCACGACCATTCAGTCAGTTCCTTATCCATCAAGTGGTCCATCCATCAAATCCATGTCTCTGCAATTTCGGAACAAAGGTGTTGTGTGGAACAGTGTCAAACGCTTCGCACAAGTCCGCACAGATGATGTCAGTTGCTCTCCCTTTACCCACGAATGATGTAACCCTGTTGTAGATGGCTACCAGGTTTGTCTGGCATAATTTGCCCTTAGTGAAACCACCTTGGCTGTCACTAATCACCTTATTTTCCATGTGCCCTAGCATAGTTTCCAGGAAGATCTCTTCCATTTTTTTGCTGGACACAGAGGTGAGACTGACTTATATGTAGTTCCCCAGGTATTTCTTTCCTTCCTTTTTAAAACTGGGGGTTATATTTCCCCTTTTCCAGTCAGCAGGAAATTCACCTGACTGCCACAACTTCTCAAATATGAGAAGTAACTTCATCCGCCAGTTCCCTCAGGACCTCCAGATACCTCTCATCGGGTCCCATGGACTTGTGCACCTTCAAGATGCAAATGGCCAAATGCATAGAGGCATACAGCAGAGTCTATGTGAGATATCGGCACGATTAGGAGTTTAAACTTGGAATGGGACAATGGCAAGTGCTATGGAGAGGGGTCCTGCAAATTCAGGATTTCCACAGTGGCCCAATAACTAAATTATGTTCATCAGGTAAGTTGAAAATAAGGACAAAATACTTTGCAAATT
Source organism: Athene cunicularia (assembly GCF_003259725.1). Lineage (NCBI taxonomy): Eukaryota > Metazoa > Chordata > Aves > Strigiformes > Strigidae > Athene > Athene cunicularia. Next base: position 4,107,257 of record NW_020799098.1, on the reverse strand, counting down.
GATAATTAGGGATTTCTCTGCACTTCAGTGACCTTCATTGTTGATTCTCAAGATTATGCTTAATTTTGCAGCTGTTTAACTGCTATCATCAGCGAAAATTATGTGGTCAAATTTGTTGCTGTTTTATTTTTACCTGGAGAAAAAACAGATTTTAAATGTTGCAACAAAAGCTGCGGATCCAACATCTGGTCTTTACGGAGCGAGTTTGCAGAGCTGTAACTTGTGCAATGTCTCTCCTACACAACATTCACATTATGTTATAATAAATGGATCACCTTGCGAAAAATCTCTGCACACCACCATTCAGAATTCTTTAAACTTAGAGAAGGCGAAAGAAAGGGTAATTGCTTAGCTGATGTAAAACCAAGCTCAAGGCTACAATTATTGAAACAGCAATGCCTACTAGCCATGTCTTCAGTTACTAAACAGAACTGCTTTTCTTCCTTACATCAAGTAAACTTGCACAGGACTGAATATATTAGGTACAAAAATGTGTCTTTTTCATTCCGAATAAAGTTGGAGCTTCTTAACTGATGAAAGAGTGGGTTTGTTTGGAAATACTGCATAGACAGTAGAACATTTACTCATTATTAGACACAAACCTGAAAACATTATTTCAATCTTTCAGATTACTCTCCTATGAATTGTTTTTTTGGTAGATTTCCCTGTGTGATGAGACTAACCATCCTTTAATAATTTTTGTGGAAGTTTATTGGATTTAATCCAGTATGCCCATGCCTCTCTTGCACTGGGACTGGGAAGCCCAGCACTGGACACAGCAATCCAGGTGTATCTCACCGGTGCTAAGTAGAAGGGAAGGATCACCCCCCATCACCTGTTGGCAAAGCTCTGCCTAAAGTAAATTTATAAATCTTTAAAATATTTTGTGTTATTTATCAGGATTCTTATGAATATATAATCTACACGTGGTTCTGGATCATTATCTTGATTCACATGAGCAACAAACCCCACTGTTTTCTTTAAAAGAAAGCTTCTTGTCAAATGTCTACATTGCCAAGAAACATGTTAGCACATAGATCTCCTGAAAACCTATTCTAAAGTGTTTTCTTCCTTTGTTACTTCCCCTCCCCCCATTCTCTTTCCAGTGAGTCTAACATATTTTGCAAAAGTTTATATTTTCAGAAATTTAAAAGCACAATTTTCCTTCTTAGGTATTAAGAAAGATAAATAGCACAGTACCATACAGGACGTTGAGAACAATATGAAATAAAAGAGTAGAATAAGTCAACATGGTATCATATTTGATTTACATAACTGAATTGACATGAGTGCTGACATGCAAAAACAGAAGGCTGAAAAATTCATATTGTTCATATGCTATCATCTGTAGTTATTTTGTGTTCTAGTACCACCCAGGATTCTCATTGTGCAAAGTGCAGCCCAAATGTAAGACAAAAGAGCATTCTGTGCTCCGAGATAACACAGATCATGTTCATCTGCAATTGATTTGAAGGCATCACTATTTCCAGAGGTAGTCAAAGTCTGTATCTCGTAGGGGATTTCTTGTAACACTCATGTAATATGTAAAATCTTAATGTATGCAAAAAACCCTTTGCTGATAAAGTCCATAAATTCTCTTTACTGTCATGTATTTTATAATTACCATCCGTGACTCACTGGCTATTTTGAGACATAGAGCAGGTTCTTCCATATCTTCATAAACTTTAAAGCTAAAGAAGGTATAGGTACTGTCATGATCATCTAGACTGACCTTTCTATGTTGGCCAAAATATTTCTTCCAGTGAGAGAATCCTGTACTGATTCCACAGACTCAGGGTTAAATGAGAACATCTGTGGAAAGATACTCTGTCCTATAAAAAAAAAATTCTCAAAAGCCTGTATTCTAATTTAAGCTGTCAGTAAGGCATCTAGTATAAGCTACACAAATATAGTCTCCCTCTTACAATCAGTGAAGTTCAGATATTTGAAAATAGATGTCTAGGCTAGAAGGAACAAATCATCCCAGAAATATGCGTTTTTCTAGACAACTAAATTGTGTGAAATGCATCCCTGCAAATATGATTTTTTTGTCCTCTGCGTCCATGGCAAGGTAATTGATTATCCCCCTCCATTGACTGAAATGGGATAATGAATTCTGAAGGGTAACCCGGTTCCTAAGATATGCGAGGTGGAAAGGTCATCCCATCTCTTCTCACTTGAATGCTTTCTGAAGATCACAGGCAGAAGCTTTGTCAGAGCTGTAAAGGAAACCCAGATTTTCTTTCCTGCACTGTCCTATACTACTTAAACCTTCCCAAGGTGGCACATTAAGATGCAGTTGTAATGTTCTCAAAGGCTGGCCAGACACTGAGATAAAAAGTCAAGCTACTGCTTCATAACCAGATGAGCCTTTTCCAACCCAATGACTACCAGCAGTTGTGCTTTACAAGGCAGTCTCTCCCAAATCCCTTTCTATTTGCAGACCAGGAACTGGAGCCATAATATGATCCCAATCCTTAAAAGTCTCACCCTTCCCATCTCCCAGACCCAAGACTCACAGATACGTTGCAGGACGAGGTTGTGAGACAAGACACACCCCAATGTGGTTAACAGTCAAGCTCCAAAGTTTATTAGAAAAACAAGTCCTTATATATTCTTGTACATTCTAAAAATTACAGCAAATCCGTGTGTTGCTCTAGCACATGCTCATTTCAAAAACTAGTTCCTCTCAGCACTATCGATAAGGACTACTAACTGCGCACAGACGGTAGATAAGTTTCTGCTTTGTTATTTTAAGGAATCCCCTCTTATCTGTTTCTTCCCTAACAAGCACAAATTCTTTTGCTTTTAGTCGTTAATCTAGACGCCGTTAGTCTTCTAACACAAGTGCGTCATTAATTTAGACGTCGTTAATCCTCTAACCCAAATGCTGATGATACTTTCACATTGTCAGTGACGTAGAAGGTTCGAGACCAGGCGAACGCACCCACACAGATAATATGCTATTCAAAATCATCCCACAATAATTTGCAGACTCCATACCTGTCATATTCCAAAACTGACCACTGCATGGAAACAACCAGCAGATGACACCACATAGGGGTGAGGGAATACATTCAATATATGAGGTTCAAAATACAGTAAGCAGGTAGCGGTCTAATAAACATATGAGTACAGCCAGCTAAGCAACAAATAAAGAAGAATCCACAGAAAAGTTTGTGTTTGCTTGAATAGTTTTAAGAGAGGAATGACAGGAAAGGCACTGAAGGATCTGCAGTCATTCCAGCACAGGCTGGCTATTAGAAGGAGAAACTTATCATATGACAGAGAAATCTTTTGAATTACTGTGACACTTTTTGATAAAAATTCATGGTTCTTTTGTTAAATACATTCGCTACTTTAAATTTTAAAAGTTGTAGAGTAGCACAGCAGGACGTATGGGTCAGTTTGCAGAGTTGCTTTAATTAACTCCAAACCATATCTGGAAGCATTTTTTTCTTTTTGTACAATTTTAAGCTTTAGTCGCAGAGAAGTTTTTGGTGGGTTTGGGTTCTTTTTTTGGGGTTTTTTTTGGGGTTTTTTTTTGTGTGTGTTTTGGTTTTTTGTGGTTTTGTGTTTTTTTGTTGGTTTGTTTTGGTTTTGTTTTGTTTTGTTTTTTTTTTAATGCATGAAATTTAAATAGCAGTAAAAATGGTAAGGAAGCCTAAAGAGAAAAGTGGTTTTATGTTATATTCATTCCAGTGAACACCTGTGAACTATTGAGTTTAATTGGGTTACAGCTGGTGCTGACTCTGTGCTTGGAGAGAGGGAGAAACATGTGTGGGGAGTAATGACTTATTTGCCATGTATTTACAGTGTAATGCCTTGATTGTTTCTAGCCATGCCCTCTGGTCCCAGCTTCTACTTTCATAGCAGCAGATTAGAGCAGCCTGGACAGCAGAGAAACAGTAACTTAGCTTGCATAAACCATTCCCAGTCTTTGATAATAAGGAGTTTACTGTGATAATGACGTTCATTTGCAGCTTGGAACTTAAGGGGGTTGGATAACAATCCTATACAGGTGCCTCTAGTGAGACAAGAACAGGAGCTGAATTGCCAGTCTAATTTTCCCTAGCCTGAAGACCTCTTCAGATTGTAGCCTTCAATAACGGTAATTTTTATGGTTTCAGTTATTCCCATGGGACTGGACATCATGGATATGGTTCAGGTTATACAATCAGCATGTAACAGAGAATGAGCAGGCTTGGTACTGTGCACTTCAAGTCATGTGTTGAGTGCAGCCCTATCAGACTTATGATCTTCAAACTCTACTCAGCGGATGAGTTCCTGGTAAGTGGAGATGGCTTTTTCTATGTTTCTATATGTACAGCTCTCTAGATCTAGAACAGACGATGGTCCTGAGGAAGTGCGGTCCAAAGTCAGGTGAATTTATTAATGTAGTTCTCGAACTGGTATGTTCTATACCTGTTCATATTTTACTTAAATTTGCAAATATTTAAGTAAATAATTGTGTGCAAAAGAATCATTGTGTGCAAAATCAGTGCTGCATAGAATGTCAGCTTAGATAATCACCATGGACCTTCCTGATCTTAATGGAATACTAACAAAAAGGCTTTCAGTGCATTAGCTAAATCAGAAAGTCAAGGCAACTGATACAGAAAGTCAGCAAGAAAGGACCATCCTGAGAGGATACTCCTTATCATAACCATACATCACAGCTTTCAAAAGCCAAACCCATGGCGTTCCTTGGCCAAAAATGTGAGGAATGATATGATGAAATAAGAGCTATTGGATTGAAGCAGACATGTAGAAAACATCTCACCATTTAACTCCTTTTACTTGCAACCATGAGAGATTTCATAATGAGCTGCTTTGCTAATTATACTGTGATACAGGGAAAAGGATTTTCGGAAACAGGCAGATTCCTTGAGACATTTAGGAAGAAAGCTGACATGCAGTTTGCTGTAGTTTTCAGTTTCTAAAGTAATTTGAGATCTGAGACATTATATGCAGAACACACTACAGTACAAGAACACTGTCACAATCTTCTAGTTTTATAAAAAGAAAAATAAAACAGCCCTCCTGGTAACTAGATGAACATCTAACATAGATGGAATTTCAATACATGCAGGAGGAAATACTTATTCCTATTTTTGATCAGAAATAGGTGAAATCCTCATTTTGTATTTGACTGTTCCCTCTCATTTGCTGTGTTATTTCCACTTTTCTCTCTCTGAAGTTCTAACTGCCATTCAATTCCATCTCCACCATATCCTGAGATGAAACAGCCATAGATTACATTCTGATTAAGTTCTCGAGCTTAATCATCATGAGTTAAAAGTATCCATTTGTAGATGTACATACCATCTTAATCAGCAACTTGACGCATCTGGCAGATATATCTTGAACAAGACAATATTAAGGCAGTTGGCTGTATCGTAAGCCATGTATGTTCATGAAAACTCCCTTACCCAAATGAAATTCTTGCACCTTGGAAGACAGTGTGTCTATTTTACAAGTCTCTTTGGATAGCCTTGAGAACATTTGCATTCAGTTGCAGAACACATACAGCAATGAAGCCATATGTGTTGAAACACTGACTTGTCTTCTTATTGAAAACAACATCTGTGTCTTTACCCTGAAATTTAGCAATCTCTAATTCTTTGTCCTTGGCTACAGCATCATAGGGTGATTCTGGTTGGAAGGAACATCAGGATGTCTTTAGTCCAACCTCCTCCTTCAGTCTGAGCCTTTCTTGTTTCATCTTATGTCTGTTGTCTCGCATCCTCCCACTGTATCTTCTCAATAAAATGTCCACTGGTACTGGAAGGCTGTTATTAAGTCTCCCTAGATTCTTGTCTTCTCTAGGCTGAACATGCCAGTCTCACTTTATATGTCTTATGCCAAAGCTACCACATGGGTAGCTGCCAAGGATACTTCATCCTCACCCAGTTTTTCCGTCTTAGTTAATAGCAGATCCAGCTGTGCATCCCTCCTGGCCCTTTCAGTACCAGTGTTAGGAAGATATCCTTAGCTCTGCCCATAAATCTTGACCCCTTATGTCCTGTTGTGTTGTCCTTCCAACAGATGTCAGGGAGGTTAAGGTCTCCCTCATGGGAAAAAGGTTCTGTGATCTAGAGCATTTCTTGAGTTGTTTAAAGTGAGACTTTTGATCCGGACCTACCAATTCTCAACAAAACTCTCATCTGTCCCAAAGAAGAGCTCAGTATAGGCATCATTCACATCTTCCTTGCCTGTCTTGAAGAGCTCGTATTCACCCATTGAAACCTTTCTGCAAACATTCCATTGCATTTCAGTCAGTTGAAAAATATTATAATTTGGAGATCTCAGTTGAAGCTCTGGATCTTCCTGCTTGTTTCTGAGGCCATATGTCTTTGTTTACTTACGCTTCTGGAGGATCTCCTTATGTCCTATTTTGTCCTTCCTGAGGTATCTCCTGTTCCAGTCCTCCTATATCTTCTGCTTTCCAACTAGGCCTCTTGACCTCACATACGTATGGTCATCATCTGCCTGCCCCATTGTTCCTAGTTTAAATCTCCCCTCACTAGTCTGGGCAGTCAGCTGGCAAAGATCCTCTTGCCCCACTTTGTTGGGTGGATCCTATCTCATCAACCATCCTTGATCCTCAAAGCGGGTTCTGTATAGCAGATCACCTCTGTTTCAACACAGCAACAGTTTCTTGCAAGATATATGTTCAGCAATACAGCTGCACTTGTATGGAAAGAGTGAATTATCCTGAGTTTAGAAACTCAGCACTGCAAGGATAAAGGAAAGATGGAATTTGTCATCTCAGAACTTGATAATTAAGGTTTTTATCAGTGCTTTTCATATAGTTGTAGAACCATAGAATGGTTTGGTTTGGAAGGGACCTTAAAGGTCATCTAGTTCCAAACCCCCTGCCATGGGGGCGGACACCTTCCACCAGCCCAGGTTGCCCAAAGCCCCGTCCAACCTGGCCTTGAACACTTCCAGGGAGGGGGCAGCCACAGCTTCTCTGGGCATCCTGGTCCAGTGTCTCACCACTCAGGGAAGAATTTCTTCCTTAAATCTGATCTAAATCTCCCCTCCTTCAGTTTAAAACTGTTACTCCTTATCCTATTACTACACTCCCCAATGAAGAGTCCCTCCCCATCTTTCCTGTAGCCCCCTTTATGTAATGGAAGGCTGCTAGAAGGCATCTGTGGACCTTCCATCCAATTCCTTATCCACTTGTCCTGATCCAATGTCGGGGGAGGTTTCCATATGATCTCAAGAGCAAGATTAAGACACAAACGAGGTCAAATACCATACACCCAAATCAGGTTTTTATTATTAAAACAAACAAAATAAAAAATGTGAAGAGGGTTACCAAATAGGAGAGAATTGAAGGAAAAGACAGAAATAAGCAAGGATGTGGGATAGGGCTGCAGGAAGAGTCACCACCATGAATCCAGCAGCATCCCATTGGTCCTCAGCCTTCAGTTCTTCGGTGGTGTGTGCACACTGAGCAAAACTTTCTGCTGCCTTTTGAAGTTCATCATATCAACTGACTAGCATATCTGCCCACTTTTGTTTTTGGTTTTGTTTTTTATTTTTCTCTGGTCCCACAGGTTCTGTTGCATCTGGCTTTGGGGCAGGAAGGTTTGCCTCTTGTCAGTCCATTGGCAATGCAGGGATGGGGTCTGGCCTACACACTAGGGCCACGGATGGCTACGGGATGGGGCCAGCTCAGCTCACCTCTGCACCTTTGAGGCTTGTCTAAGGAGTCCGGACAATGCAACCACAAAGAAGTGGGGGGTGCATCCTTCAATACACTCCTGCTTCTCTGGGCAGCATCCCCCAGAGTAATTCACAGGCCACAGCAGCTGCTCTTGGAGGTTTGCACAGACACAAGCAAGCTTTGAGACAGTCATAGGACATTTCAGTCTCTCACACCACCAAGTGGTCCATCCATCCAGAGACCAGGATGTCATGCGGGACAGTGTCTAACACTTTGCACAAATCCAGGTAGATCACGTCAGTTGCTCTTCCCTTGCCTACCAGTGCTATAACGCCATCGCAGGAGGCTACCAAATTTGTCAGGCATGATACACCCTTAGTGAAGGCATGTTGGTTGTCATCAGTCACCTCCTTATTTTCCATGTGGCCTAGCAGAGTTTCCAGGAGTATCCACTCCATGACCTTGACAGGCAGAGAGGTAAGACTGGCCTTTAGTTCTCCAGGTATTCCTTTTTTTCTTTTCTAAAAAAGGAGGTTGTATTTCCCCTTTTCCAGTCAGTGGGAACTTCACCAGACTGCCATGACTTCTCAAATATGATGGATAGTGGTTTAACCACTTCAGCTGTCAGTTCCTTCAAGATCCTCAGATGCATCTCATCAGGGCCCGTGGATTTGTGCACCTTCAGGTTACTTAGATGGCCACATTATGACTGAGTCATTAAAACACGTATTTTTTGAAGGGTGAAGAAAAAGCTCGGACAGACAAAACAGTAAGAAGTTATGATTAGATATTTTTAAACTGCAAACTGTCTCACTGAGTGCAGTGAACCCTCTGTCATTGTACATGATGACTGCTTAGCTGAGCTGTATCCTTTCCTCACATAGCAAGGCATTACATAAACAAATAAAAATCACGTTCAAGTGATTGAATAGAATGACAAGGTTTCTATTTATTTTGTTAGGAATAGAAAGAAAAGTAGCTTTGGAGATGCATATTGATAGTAGAGACAGCTTAGAGAAAGAAATTAGGCTATGCTTCAGACAACTAAATTAAGCCAGGTGAATATGGCCCCTGTCAGAGCATCTCATGCCTTTTTAATAAAGGATACTAGTTTAATTTACATGCACAGGTTTAGTTTTATGTGAAATTGTGATGAAAGCAGCTTGGTGTGCTCTTCTCTTGTTATGAGGTGCAGGACGTATTCATGACATTTCTTAACACTCAAAGGACTTGAATTGAACTTTATCCCAGTGGAAAGGGATTTAGGTATTACTGAAGTAGATTAGTGCAAATCAGGACTATTTGAAGAAAAAACCACATAATTTACAAAGAAAATAACAGATATTAATTGCTAAGCTCTGTTCTGCTTATTAAAAGTTGAATAAGGCAGCTTGACAGATGATTTTTTATAATGATGAACATAGGATTTTTTTTTTTGGTGGTGATTTTATTTCTAATATACTTAAACTCTCATTGGCCTCATTTGGTTTGAACATCCATAATGTGCAACGTGGTATCCCAGATCAGATAACTAGACCCACTGAAGTAAAATTTTCAGATGTAAATACCTAATGGTTCAAAACAATAGAAAAACTAGTGTTAACAGTTATGTAAAAGGCAGCCCAATCACATCAGAGGCAAAGGCTATATCGTTCCTACTTCCTGTGGCTGGATCGTGAGAAACGTTTTGCTGTGGTAACTATAATAAAAAAACCCACTACTAGTACACTGACAATGTACTGACATAATGGTCGTATACCCTGATGAGCATTTTCTGTGTGGTCTCCATCTTTCTGATCTTCTAATTCTCTTGTCCTGTGCTTTGAGTACAGTGTCTTTAGGGACATGGTTCATTGAATATAATGGGAAAGGATTGTCTTTAATAACCCAGGGGACCTTTCTCAGTCCCATGTTCCTTCTTTAATGGTACACAGGGCAGTTTTGAGCTTTGTTTTATGGAGCTTCTGTAAAATAGCAAATTTTAGTATTAACATGTCCATAGAAGATTTTTCCTCTACTAAGTTATCTACAGTATGAAAAAGCTGGATGTCAAAGATGGGGGCACATGCAGGGTAACTAATGTAAAAATTCTAGTTTTAGTAGGATTATAATGATTTACTAAAGTCTCCACAGCCAGGGTTTCTTTTAGGACTTGACCAAAATCCCATTGAGGTCACCTGTAGTCAGCATAAAAACTGGTCTTGAAATAGTGGTCTTTACTTTAAAATAGTAAGAGCTTCCACTGAAGAGAATAGAGCTCACGTCAGCTTAATACCCAGATTTTCTCACTCTTCACCAGAAGCCCTTAAGACGATTTCAATGAAAATCTTGCATTTAAAATAACAAACCTAAAAGATTTTCTGTATGGGATGTAATTAAATTATTTAGATGATAAAAGAGTTCTGACACTGACATAGTTCTGCATGAAGCTATTTTGATATTAAAATATGGCAACACAAATGTTGTTTATCAGGAAGAGTTTTTAAGTAATGATATGAGGAGGTGTTTGCTATGAATTTCATCTCTAAAATGCTTTTAAAGATATGGTGGGTTTTTTTAAACATAATGGGTTGTGGGGATTAAAGAAAAACAATTACTCTGGAGTTCAATTTGCAATTTATTTTTTTTTTCTTTCCTCATTTTATCTTATCCCAGCATAAGTCAGTCTTTTACAATTGTAGCTGCAGAAACATAGAGCTTGAAGTGATCCCATAGCCAAACGAGCAGTTTTATCCATTTGTGCGCTTGCTCTCCCAAAACATATATTAAAATGTGACCTCCATGCAGGAAGAATTATACATCAAGAAATAACTTCTTCAGACTACAGTTAATTTAATTAGAAAAGAAACAGAAAGAGCATGAGGAAAGCCTGACTTTGGACTAGGACGGGAACCTCAAAATTTTCCACCAACTTCTTGTCTGCACAATCTCAGCAGTCACAGACACAGAGGCCCCTCTTTCTGGGTCTCTTGCAGCTATGTTCTATTAACTTTACTTAAAGGCATGGGTCTAAATAATAGTTCTCAAAGAATTTTATCTAAACTTCGGCACTGATGACACATGTTGAGGAAAGTAATTTTATCAAAGTTCCTAAGATTATGAGGGCTCTCCTGCATGTGTTCTCAGTGCAGAAGCTTCAAAAACAGGAACAATGAAATTATTCTTCTATAAAAAAGACACAGGACTGAAAATTTACTGCTCAGGTTTTCTGCCAGCAGTGTTTTTTATCTTAGTGAAATGACCAGGATAGAGAATATTATACTTGAAGGTCATTCCTATATACACAGCACTACATGACACTGAACCAATGAAAAATGCAAATTTGTCTCAGTTCTACCACATAGAAAAGATTCACTGAGGGAAAAATAATGTGAATTCAGTTTTGATGTCTTATCCCCAGCAAGTTCACAAGTGCAATCCCTTGGGCAAATTTTGCAGTCTGCTTCCCCTAAAGCAGTATACCCCAGTAGGTAGTCCCCAATGTATTTCTGTCCATTTGCCCCTCAGCTTCACCTTCCCAGTGCCAGCTCCCCATATTCTTTTGTGTCTCTCAGACATTTCTCACCAAAAACTCCATGTGAACGCTACCACACAATGATGTGGGGGGAGAAAGCCAGGCATCTTGGTTCTCCCACAGCTCCTCTGTCATATTGCTAGCTGGCCCTGTGCAGATATTTTTGTTCAGAGACATTTAAAATGGCACCAGATCCCTTGTCCTAGGCATCTGTGCTACCCTCCGAATCTTCTATTTTGACGTGTCCCAACCATGAAAGAGGAAATACTGCACAAGTACAGTTCAGGATCATCATGAGAGAGATTTGTAAGTTACTCTAAAAAATGATGGTGTAGTTATCTACAGCTCAAGGACTTAAATATACGTTCAAGAAAAATCCAATTACAGAATATTTCAAGTTCAATGTTTAATCATTATATTTAGCAATTTTTGTGAGTTATCTACACATAACATTGCTGGAAACATGGACTTCCATTTGAATCGCCTTCAGTGCTCACTAGATTTCTGCACTAATATCACTAACTATAATTAGTTCTGTTACCACCTGTAGTGTACTAATTTAATTTTGGTCCCAACCCAGCACCCATCTGTTCATAAACATCAGTTACAGCAGCCTGAAGGCTTCTCTGTAGCGTGCCAAGTTCAGGTGTATACATGTGTACAGTAGATGCAAAATAACTGACAGAGAATATTTGTCTGTGCTGGGATCAGATGGACACAGTCTACTCTCTGAATGAATGAAATCTTGTAAATACAAAAGGTGTGGTTAAGTGGCAGGTATAATCACATATAAGGTTCTGTTAAACCAAAAGACAAAGTGTTGTATGACACCAAAAAATCTTATGAAGATTATGGTGTGCAAAACGAACTTATCTGCACAAAAAGGCTTACGCTGAATCACAGCGTTAAAGTATAAGTCAACATCTTGTTTTGAAAGAAGAATGAAATGAAGTGTAAAAGTAGTGCTTTAAGGTCTCTCTCTACTGTTTGAAGTTCACTCCCAGATAAGTTCTAGAGTTTTCATTTATGATTCTGTTAGATACTACACAACAACAGCAAAAAGATCCCAGTAAGAAAGATCTCTGCTATTAATACAAAAATGAGACATGCTCTGAAGTTTAATTTACATCTGGCAGCAGACAAGATAAAAGTAAAAATATGAAAAAAAAAACCACAAACCAAAACAAACAAACAAACAAAAAACCCAAAACAAAACAAAACAAACAAACAAACAAAAAAACAGGGATGGACAGTCAGAGGTTGAAAATTACCCTGAAAAAGCCTGCTCATTTTATTTGGTGGTAAAGCCCTACCAAGCAGGAGCTTTAACTTCCTGCGAGACACACCAGAAAAAAAAATCTAAAACCACAGCTATAAGTAGACTACCATATCAGTATGCACACAACATTTGGTTTTATGTGTTTCTTATGTAAATGTGTTTCCAACTTTATAAACAAAACTGTATTTTTTTTTTTCCTTCCCAATAAACCCCATTCGCTTTGTATTTTAAGCTTACACAGTTTGGAGTCAGGTGCATTTCACACTCACAGCTCTTCTGTGAAAGGAAAAATATCAAATAAGTCAGCATAGATAGACAATCATTCCTTGGCTTATCTTCATATGTTAAGAATAGAGGTATTTTTCTCATTAAAGTGAAAAAAAACAATTTGCCTGTGGCTAGTGGTAAGCATGAAAAGAAAACCAAAGATACTGCCAGGCATGATCTATGGGTTTTTTGGCAAGGGACAAACTCATAATGCTTGGACATGCCTGTAATGTCTCAGGGAAGATACTCAAAGGAGCATGAAGTAGGAATGCAACAGACTCATCTTGGGCACAACTCTGCCATCAGTTTTTAATAATTAAGTGAATTGTCACTTTTTGATACATGTAGACCGAGTTTTTATGGATACCTAGAGAGCTTAGATTTTCACATTTTGAATTTTGAGATCCAAGCATCCTTAACCTCCCACAAAGCTGTTCCCGTTTCAGAATCAATTTCCCAAATGATAACATTGTTTTATGACTCAGTTTAATAGGTTTAAATTAAAGTTACTCGTGTTTTATCTGTCAGCTTCCCTTGATGTGAATGCAGTGCTGTGAATTCCAGCATTACCATTCGCTACCCAATCCGCTCTGCAAGAAGCACTGAGTATCTATTTAACATGTATCATTTCAGCAAAGCTGAACACACACACTTCCCTTGACACCATTAAAATATCTACATGCTGGAAAGATTAAGCTCTCTTAGTTTTGTATTTTCTGAATAGAAGGTGAAATCTTTTTCTGAACTTGCTTGTTTATTTAAAGATGTATTCCGCATTCAAAAGAATGGATTGTGAAATCCCCGGAAGATATAATAGGATTTGTGTCTCGGCTTTAGAAGTTGACCCCATTGTCTCCAATGAATTACAGCAAGTTTCCAGACTTAACATATGGAAGCAACGAAATTGCAAACCGTTGCATATAATAAGCTGTTCACCTTCAAGGTTCTCTTCATGACCAATAGTACCCCTGAACTGTTGTTTGGATCCTTTCACTCTATGATAGATGACTTGATCTCAACAAGCCTCATATGTCAAAATGCGTTTAATCCAATTAATATTTATGTTCTATAAGAGTAACGGTTGCCAGTTCACTAGTTGGCATTCAGTAGGGATCAATATGAATCTTCAATCTAACATGGTATTATGTTAGGAGAAATCTGTTCATCACAGATTTCAACAGTAATCTCTCTTCTCACATCTCTCACCCCTCTGAAGCTCAAGGCAGAATGGGAGAATGAAGATATAGAGTAGAATATTTTGGTTGGAAGGGACCTACAATGATCATCAACTGCCTGACCAGTTCTGGGATGATCAAAAGATAAAGCATGTTGTTAAGGGCATTGTCCAAATCTCTCTTAAGCACTGACAGACTTGGGGTATTGACCACAAAGATGGTGGGGGGGATTGAAATTCTTGCCCTTTGGACCAGAATCATGAAAGCTGGCCTCATGTATAACAGATTTCAATAATTTACTCCTAATTTGCACCAGAGTAAATGACATATGAATCTGTATTTCCAAAAGATTACTGACTATTAGAGACCTTTCGAGGCTAACATAAATTTGCATTTTCAACCCTTGAAACCTTCAATTTTTGGTGCTGCTTGGTTAAGATTTTGGTGGTTTTGTTTGTCATTAGCATTTGATCCCTGAATTCAGTCCGAGAAGATAAAGTTTTGGTCAACCTCAGAATGAAAGGTTCTGTTAGGATGCATAGTTATGCTTCTTATTGATGACTTAAATAATGATCAGTGTATCTCATTTCCACAGTTATAACTTTTCTAACCTCAAATTCCTGAATGTATCTAAAATATTAAACATTACCCATTTGCTGGTAATGCAGGGCACAGAGATCTCAAGTGTCTGGACAACACTCTTAGTCATAGAATTTAATTTTAGATAGTCCTGCAAGGAGCAGGGAGTCAGACTCAATGATCCTTATGGGTCCCATCCCACTTGAGATATTCTATGATTCTAGCCAAGTTTTTCAAATGACTGATGATTCTGGGGAAATTAAAAAAGCACGTGTCTAATTCAAAAACCACTGAACCTTCTGAGAAATTAAATTTCTTGATTAAAGTTTTCTGAAGTTTTTAACTGAAAAAAATTAAGTGTCCAACAAATGCTGGTTACTTTTGAGAAATCTGTCTTCTTACTATCTGGCACTCACTGCTGTCATGTTTTCCGATTCCTGCAGGAATCTCGCTGAAAGCAGAATCAAGGAACTCAGTGGGTTTGTGCCACCGCTTCAATATAAACCTAATTATATGAGCCAAACATGAGTGCTTAGAGCCAGGCTTTGCATGCCCCTCAGATCTGAGTCCTCCACGACCCATGGGAAGTACGGTGACAGGGTTCCAGCAGTCTGCCAGAAGAAATCCTGGAAAAAGCACAAAATAGTACATGGAAATTGAAAAATGTAGTTCTGAAAGTGGTCAGGAATGTACTTAGGAAACAGCTTTTCAAGGGCCAGAGGACAGAATGGATATTTTTTCCCTTCTTCATATCTCTTGTTATGTGATCTGCCGTTCGGAGAAACATGTATGATCTTTTTTTAATCTGTAGTAAAGTTGTTAATGTTAATAATGTTGTATACAAATTCTCACTTAGATTTTCTTCTGATTCCTTTATCGTTTACATCCCCAACAGGGAAACCCAGAGTAACCATATATACAAAAGACACAAAACATCTGGGCAAATAACACATATCCTCTTTCTTTGTAACTGGTCTCTACATAATCCTGTTGCCTATCATATATGATTTTTTTTTTCCAGTCTGCTCCCCTAAAAAGAGCTATATTTCACTTCAAATATGATAATTTACCCTAGAAGTAGGAAATTACAATATGGAAAATATTTTTCTGCAAGACTGGACGATTATTGTTATTATTGTATTAATTCTCAGTGGTCAAGTCAGAAATGGTTTGTTTTATGAAAGGAACTGTTTTATAATATACATTATTCACGTGTGCACCCCTTCAAAATCATCGGGCACAAGGTCGCTAAAGAGACATGTGTTAAGATGATATATCATCATAGCCCTTTGCTAGCTTTGTAATAAAAGTTTTAATTAAAGAATAACATCAGACAGTCTAAGTCTGGATCAGATTTAACTGTAATTCCTAATTTACACAATTCAGTATCTTCAGCTCTGACAGAGCTGAAACACACTCAGCTAATTATCTCTTGTTATTCAGTATTCTGCAAATGCATTTTAAATATAACTTAAATTTTTAAGGTACAGTATTATAAAAGACAAGGGGACTGTAGTGTTTGGATTATATATCTCACAGTGTCCTTTAAAATAATAATAATTAAAAAAAAATAATAATAATAATTTAAAAAAAAAAAAAAGCCACAACCAAACAGATTTGTTAAAATAAAACATAAAATACAAAAGTAAAAAGTAGAACGTGATCTCACAAAGATCTGTCTTCAGTGACATCTTACTCATTTGTCTGCTAAAATGCAGAGAGATATTTACTGTAGAAAGAACAATTCTGGCTCCAAAGTCTGAGGCATATTTGTTCTGATGGTTTAGCTGTGAACATTTTGGATCCATGTTGGCCTTCTTTTACATGTTTCTAAATTGCATGAAACAAGAAGATAGCAGAAACATCCATGATGGATCTCAATAAATTAGCCATAATAATACTATTAATAATAATTTAAGTAAGGATGTCTTCTCATACTTACTCATAACTTTGTAAAACTTTATTCTTTTGCACCAAATTTCCATACATAATAGCAAGGACCTTTTTGGAAAACTTGGAGCAGAAAGGTCTGTCTTTGAGAAGGTTTTGGTGATTTTTTTTTTTTTTTTTTAAGCCATATGTACATTAAAAAATGTAAAATCCTCTATAATAAACCCCACATTTTTTATTTTCTATAAAGCCCAGTCAACTGTTTGCTTTGATATCTGATAGAATTGTTGCTTTGGGATGAAAGTAGTGATAATTTCTCAGTGAAATTTGGCTTTGATATCATTGGCTGTGCTTTTGTAAAGCTTTTTGGGTTTCCATCTGGGAAAGATATGTTTGTGTATTTTCTGTTACGTTATGCTGCATTACAGGGGAACTTATTTACATATAGCTAAATGAACAAAATGCAACTTGTTCAGGAGACTGAGTGTATTCTGCATGCTTCTTGGTGGCCTTCAGCAGTCACAATATGTCAGTATAAGGACAGGTGTCTGATTACTTGTGCAATAATAGTATAGAAATAAATTATAGTAATGAGTTGGATATATGCCTTTCACCCCAACAAACTAGATCCCAGATAGATCTTGTTAATCACTGCCATCACTATCCCAGTTCTACACCTCATACAGAAGATGACACTTCCAGCAGCACCACAGAGGATGTGGTTCAGTGAAGTGACACTGATTCAATACCTAAAAACCCATGAAGACACCATCAAAAAAATGGGAAAAACTTCCATCATGTTCTACTACAATAATCACATGATAGGGATCTGACCCTTTTACCTGCCTTCTGTTATCAGGAGAAAAACAATGTTATCTATCACACTGTGGTCCCCTTGGCTCAGCTCTCGTTTTGTTTTGAAAATCAAATATGTCTCCTACTAAGAAAACAGGTCACTTCTAGTTTTATAATGAAAAAAAAAAAAACAACCAACCCCCCCCCCCAAAAAACCCCCCCCCCCAAAAAAAAAAAAAAAAAAAAACAAACAAAAAACCAAACACGCAAACCATCTTTCAGGGCAGTTACATAAATGGCAGACAACCATTGATCTAGCAGCAGTGTGTGGGCAAAGTTTTGTGAGCACAGCTTTTATTAATCAGAAATTGTTAATTTGCAAAATATTTTTAGTTTAGGGAGCGGGAAGGGAGAAGAAACTGAGTCTGATAGAAAATTTAAACATATATGGTAGTTTGTTTTAACATCTTGTTTTTCCTGTGAAATGACGTGTCATTCAGAAATGTGCAGAACCTGATTAGAAATATTTAAACAGAAAATAATAACCTAAATACCTGAATAAAACTATGTTGTGTGTAAGATAAATCATAGAGTCCACAGATTGTAATGCAGAAGGCTTTACACAAGAAAACTATCACACCAGAATTATCTTGAACTCCTTGTTGGCAGAATCTACTGATATGTCATCTAGTTGATACTAGCTCCTAATTCTTTGCGAAGGCCTTCAGAGAATAAATTGAACTGGTTTTGTAGATCTGACTTATTGTCTACCAACCTTACAGACTAAACGAGGACTTTATTCTCCAGGACTATCAATTTGATAGCCTTCCCAGGACTAAACCATTGCTCGATGTTTTCAGGCTAAAGGCAAGGGAAGGTTGCTGAGGGGAACTCTATCTGGAAGTTTTACATTTGCATATATTTTCCAGTCTCTTCTTCCAAAGCACTGTGGCACTCACTACTTGCAGATATCTAAAAAGAATGTAATTAGTTTCTTTAATTTCTTTCCTTGCTTTCATCCTTTATATAATTAAGTACATGTCCTTTTTGCCACTGTACCTCTTGCAATTGATTTCAAATGCATCTACTCTGCCACCAGTGCCTTTTCCAGTGTCATCTCTTCTGAGATACAAGAAGCTTCATTTAACAAGGAGACTCTAATATTTATTGATTTTTGTGGTAATGTCCACGTATCTCATTATATCTGTCCAAACCGAGATCAGTGTCCAAATGAATATCGATAACGTCCAAATGGAAATGAGTAACAAGTGGTGGCCCTTACTTCCAATAAGGGACCAGTTCTATTCAATATTTTTAGTAATTACATAGACAGTGGGCTTGAGTGCTTGAGTGCACCCTCAGCAAGTTTGTGGAAGTAACTAAGCTGAGTTGATACACTTGACAGAAGGATTGTCATCCAGAAGGACCTTGACAGGCTGGAGAATTGGGCCCATGTGGACCTCATGCGATTCAACAAGGCCAAGTGCAAGTTCTTGCACCTGTGTGGGGGCAATCCCCAGTATCAGCACAGACTGGGGCATGAATGGAGTGAGAGCACACCTGTGGAGAAGGACTTGGGGATATTGGTAGATGAAGACTTGGACCTGACCCAGCAGAGTATTCTTGCAGCTCAGAAAACCAAGGGTATCCCAGGCTGCATCAAGAGAAGCGTGGCCAGCAAGGCCAGGTAGGTGTTTCTTCCCCTCTGTTGAGATGCCACCTGGAGTCCTGCATCCACCTCTGGGGCATCCAGCACAAGCAGGAGATGGACCTGTTAGAGTGGGTCGATAAGAGGGCCACAGAACTAAATAGAGGGCTGGAATAGCTTTTCTATGAAGAAAAGCTGAGAGAGTTGTGGCTGTTCAGCCTGGAAAAGAGAAAGTTCTGGAGAGATCTTTTTGTGGCCTATTAATACTTGAAGGGGGCTTATAAGAAAGGTGGAGAAAGACTTTTTTTACTGTGATCTGTGGTGAAATGATAAGGAGTAATGTTTTTAAACTGAAAGAGGATATATTTAGGTTAGATATAAGGAATAAATTCTTTATTATGAGGGTAATGAGACATTGAAACAGGTTCCCAGAGAAGTTGTGGATGCCCTGTTCCTGGGAGGGTTCAAGGCCAGGTTGGACGGGGCTTTGAGCAACCTGATCTAGTGGAAGGTGGCCCTGCCCGTGGTGGTGGGGGTTTGGAACTATAGATGATCTTTAAGGTCCCTTCAAACCCAGACCATTCTGTGATTCTATGATCTGCTATCTGATACCTTTGAAAGAGGTTCTGTATGCTGTTCTAGTTATTCTAAGAAGGAAAAAGCTTTGGCAATTTTAGTAAACCACAGTCAAGTCATTAAAAAAAATCACATTTATTGCTATTGCAAAAAAACTAGTAAGGCTGTTCTTCCCCTTGCTTCATGGACTTCCTTTACATACTTTAAAACTCGTTGAAGATTTTTGAAAAGTGGGAGGTAGAGAAGGAAAGGAATATGAAGTCCCAGTGTTTCAAACCAAACCTTAACAGATCATCTGATTTAGATCAACATGACATTATTTTTACTGACAATTATGAGAACAGGTTTAGATCATTAGAAGACACAGTGTGTTTACTAGCTAAATTCAAGAATGTTATGTAATGTACTACATCCAGTAGGTTCGGATCTGCATATTTTAAAAAGGCAAAACCAAATTTGAATTTATGTCCTACATTCAACAGATCACCTTGAAGTCCCCAGAGCCTGTCAGTTTAACCCCTAATAAATTTACGCTTTTCTCTGGCATTTCTAAACAAGAAGCAACAAGGCTTGTTAGTAATGTAGGCTAAAAGGATGTTCAAAGGGATGTAACAGTAAAAGAAATGCTTTATCCTTTCAAAAATGCCCCCCCCAAAAACTGAAATATCCTCTTCTCTGCCCTACTAATTTATGTTTTTCTATTATTTTTCCTCATAGGGCTCAGGAAAACTGGTTGATTAGTGACAGAAAGCATACCAGAAGAGTGAAAGTTGAGCAGAGGGGAGAGAAAGACTTCCTTCCCTCTTATATTACATAGCTATAAACTATGAAACTTTTTGCTCTGAGTTTAAGTTAGAATGAGAAAAAGAATAACAATGAGAAGACAAGATGAAACAGATAATAGTCTGGAGAAAAGGAGTCTGAGGGGAGACCTTGCTCTCTACAAGTCCCTGAAAGGAGGTTGTAGCAAGGTGGAGGTCAGTCGCTTCTCCCAGGTAATAAATGGTAGGACTAGAGGACATGGCCTCAAGCTGTTCCAGGGGAGGTTTAGATTGGATATTAGGGAAAATATCTTCACTGAACAGGTTGTCAAGCATTGGAACAGGCTGCCCAGGGGAGTGGTTGAATCACCATTTATGAAATTATTTTAAAGACATGTAGATGTAGCGCTTAGGGACATGGTTTAGTGGTGGCCTTGTCACCGTTAGATTTACAGTTGGACTTGATGATCTTAAAAGTCTTTTCCAACCTAAACAATTCTATGATTCTATACTATAACCTTACATTTTGTGCTTTTGCCATATTGTGTGAATTTGGAATGACTGCATTGTGAAGGTTTAGAAATATGCCTGGTGTTCTTGCTGTATTCCAGTTTAGGGAATTAGGTGGCAAATTCTTCTTACCCAGCTTTTAAATGAGGGATTTGTTGCTAATTTCTGATGGATGTTTATCCCAGAAGTATCTGTATTTTATATTATCATTAAAAACTCATTGGAAAAACTCTCAGGAGACTTTGAGACAGAACAGGAGCTATGAATGGAATATCCTATTAATATTCCATTAAGTTAATATTTGTCCAACTGAATTACTGTTTTATTTCCTACCAGCTTTTAAATACAGTTTATTTTATTTTGGTGTTTAAATTCCCATTGTGTAGAGCTGTGCTAGTTTCTATGTGCTATTTTTTTTCTGTTTATCTTGTGTTCTTCTAAATGTGCGATAGATAAATTATTGAGCTGGAGGCAGAGGTATAAGAAAGAGAAGAGTCTAAGGCAAAATAATGATTTTGACATTGTGTCCAAAGCATAACCGCATATCTCAGTGAATTCCCGACTCTATCTGATTACGCATTCATGCACTACTGGATGGTTGCTTATCTGCTTTGACAGTGGGTCCGGAGGAGCGTTCAATGAGCCTTAATTGCATTAATTTATATAGATTGGGTTTTTTTTTCTGGGGTTATATATCTCATCAGGTTCCAGCCAGACCTCTTCACGCTGGTCACTTCACATTTGTGTAGAATATGTGATGCTTCATCAGATACTCCACCAGGTTTGAAGAGGTGAATAATTACAAAGACTAATAAGAGGGGATTCAATTCCTTTCACCTGTAAATAAAACAGAAATAACTACAGCTGTGGTAGAAACTCGAAGAAGGTTAAGAAATTGTTTTCTGTGTTTCTTGGAGTTTTAAATTTATTATTATCATTATTTTTCTTATTATTAAATGCAGATATTTTCAGTATAGGTTTCAGTGGGAACTATTCCCTTTTTACAGATGTACAAGAAAAAAAAATCTAAGCTAACATTCCAGGGATTTCTTGTGTACCTATTGGCCTACATGTCTGTCTTTGGTTCTGACCCATGTAAGTCTATAGGTACTTTTTAAAATTGGAAGAGTATCTTGGTAACTTCACTTTGGATCAGCTTTATTACTTTTCTTTCCATGATCTCAGTGTTACACAAGATTTTTCCTGATATCAGTGATTATACCTAAGGAAGATCAAAATTAAATCTGGATAGATTAACAAATCAAAGTCTCAAAAAGGAACAACAGAAATTATTATAAAAGGCTGTCGTATGAGGTGATACTGATAGTAATGCTATAAGCTATTGTACAAAGGAACACAGTAGAAGAAATCTAAAATGAAAAGCTAGAAGCCCTGCAGGTAAGGGGAAAGGAGGTATCAATTGCTTGAGACAGAGGAAGATTCAGGAATATGGTAAGCAGGTAGACAAATTGGGAATGATGGCAGATCAGAAGTGTTGAGCAAAGTAATGGTTGCTCTTCTTCCTTAAGTAGCTCACCAGTTCTTTGCCGTGTTGTCTTTATAAATCTGTAATGTATGTATTTTCCACGTATACCACCACTTTTTTTTTTTGTTTACCTCAGTCAGCGATCACAATATGGAAACCTTAATGTTAAAAAAAAGTATTGTGTAGTTATGAGTCACGGAAAGAAGTAAGAGCAGATGGAGCTTCCAAAGGAAACCTAGTACTAACCTACAGATGGTAAGAACTGTGCAGACAGCAGGATTTCAGCTCCTGAGCAGTACTTCCTAGAGAAAGCACTTTGTTCTGGTGTCTCTGCTAAGTTTCCAGGGAAACTAATGGCTAAACTGAGTATGTACAGACTGTTCTCTGAGGTGGAGACATTATTTTCATAGATTCACAGCTCCAGCTAAAATTTCCCAGAGGACAAGTGAGCCAGAACAGAAGAGCTTAGATGCTTACACTGGGATTTCAGTGTCTCATGTTAGTGTAATTTCCAGCTTTGACAGCTCACCTGTCTCACAGTAGAATAACCCAAGGAATTTGATGCTGCGCTCTATTATCTGGGATCTTTAATATGTGAGATCTTAAAATATTAAAAAAGAAAAAAAGAGGAAAGTTACACATGAGTTTAAAAGGCACTTTAGCATTGTAGAGGACAGAGGAAAGTGTTGAAGGACAGTATTACTGCCACCTATTCTTCAATTTGATGTCAAGTAACATAAGCTCCAAAGGCCCGTGTCCTTGCAAAAGTGAACAGATATCACTATGTTATTTTTGAAATTTTAACTTTTATTTTCATAACTGTTATTTGAAAGATATCACGGATATCTTGTTCAGAATCATTTGTTGGTGTTCAAGAATATATGGATAATATGTCAGTTAATAGAGTCTTTCCAGTAAGAATATTAGTCCTAAAGTGTCATCTTAATCACATCAAAAGATTTGAAAACTCTATTTTATAGTAATTCTTCCAATATACATTAGATAAAATAACTTATAGGGCACTGGAATGCAGTGCACCACTTAAATCTTCCTTTCCAAATTAGATATCTTAGCCATTAGGCTATACTGTCATGCTAATACCATCTGCTTGATAACTTAAAGAAACTTCAATTATTCTGCACCAAGTCAAGGTAGTTCATTAAAGGAAATTCAAAGATATTTACATCCTGACACACAGGACTAGCTCATTTACTAATGATTATAAGAAAAGTGAAGGTGTTAGGAGTTATGGCATTGAAGTCCCCTGGGCAGTCAAAAATCAATAAATACACATCCTGCATGAGATTTCATTCCTGGCGCTAATGACAGGCACAACAAACCTCAGTTTGTGATTCTGAGGGTGATTAGGCATCTGACAGATGCAAAATATCAGTTTTATCAAGAATAAGATGTTTTTGGAAACACTCCGAAGGAAATCTGAGATTTCTGGGGAACCTCTGCATCACAAGTCATGTTGCCTGCAGATCTTCGGTTTAGGAAATAGAGAGGAATGTCATAGGGAGATGTGGATATCTCAGTTTGGGGTTTATGTCTCAAATGCAAGAGTCAGACTTGACACTTTAATTTCCTTTATGGATTCAACCCTAAATAACTCCCTTTTATGATTAAGCTGTTCTGCTCACAGGAATCCTGTTGCAGTGCAGAGAATTTGACATAGCACGCAGGTAGTAATCTACAGACGGGACTATCTCTCCTTGTCAAAGATGCTGAATACATTAAAAGAAAAAAAAAAAAAGGAGATAAAAAATGTTCACTTATACTAAAAAAGCTAATTTAGCTTCCTGCCAGAAAGGCCATAACATATGAGATGAAATTAATGCCAGCAGTGAAGTAACTTACAGCTAGTTTATCACTGGTTTGGAATTAACACTGTCCTTCAGAATTAAAAAAAAAAAAAAAAAAAAAAAAAAAAAAAAAAAAAAAAAAAGAAAAAAAAAGTCATCAAAATTCTCCTCTGTCTGTGATTCTCTCATCCTCCAGTCCTGTATTTGGGATTTTTTGATATTTTGGAGAAATATGAATATTTTTATGTGGCGTGTGTTTTGTCATGGATGCTTTTTTTCGTGGCTGCAATTTAATGACATTTCAATATCATTGACCTTGAGTCTGTAGGCCAGAATGTAGATCAGATCAGAGACTCTGTGTTCAGAATAACAAAATTATTAAGGTTAAGAACAGACTTACAGAAGCCAAACTAGAATAAAAATGTAAATTGCCACTGGATGTACAATACTTGGCAACTTGCTTAAGAAAAAAATTAATACATTAACCTGCTTAGAGTATAAAATTATCATCTGCAATTGTCACTGCTAAAGAGCATTACTCTGGAAATGGGAATTTAAACCGAAGTGACTGAAGTCTAGTTCAAAAGCATGACAGAAAGAGAGAGGAGATGAATATAATATAATCACACTGTAAAGTCAATATCTATCTGCAGGAACATTTGCTGTTTACTGTAATTTCCACAGGCGTCTTCATTTTTAAATGGAGACTTGCATAGATTTTTCTTACGAATAAACTTTGCGGAATAAATGCTGTAAAACATCATAGAAGCTAACAGGATAGCTAAATATAAGAATATACATATGGAGAACAAGCATGAGAATTGATGTTGCCATACTTAAAATTATGCAGGGTAGCTAAGACTTTTGAATAGACACACTCAAACTTTACTAGAAGACAAAGAAATAAAATAGGAAGTTTTTGGACTTATTACTTTCCAAATTCATGGTCCATGAAATATATTAAAGAGTTCAACCCACATCTTCAGGTGATTTAAATTGACAAAGTTCTAGGAAAAGGAAGAAATCTGTGCTGAATTTCACCGTGTCAGGATCCGCCTCACACAGAGATGCCAAGTTTCCTTCTTCACATTGCAGTCATACGTCACATACAGGGAGAGACGCTGACTTTCCCACAAAAATCTGATTATACAAGGGAGCTGATCTGAGCTGACATGATTTGATTTGGGCTAGAAGATTAATCCAGACTTCAGCTGCCAGAGGCTTTTAGATAAATAACATTTAGCCAGCTTATACTGAATGGATTTTTTTTTTTTAAAAGGAAGGATTGTTAATTAGAACAGCAGTAACTGGAAGTGTAAGTATTCTGCAAAGAATTCAGATTCATGTGTCAAAGACTATGAAATACTGCCGTCTTCATAATTTTATCAAAGTTCAAAATGGGATATGTATTTCTATGATATGGTTAGTGACTGTACTTGTGGCTCATCTGTTGAGGAAAATAAATGTAGCATCTAAAAGCACTGAGGATAAAACAAAATAGTCTAACCTGCTTTGAAAGGACTATGAATACAAAAGTTTTGAAACTCTTTCAAATGCCAGTCCTGACCTGAGGCTGAGTGAAGTCTTAACCCAAGATAAGACAAGGACTGTGACAACTTAACATTTCAGTGCACTGGATGGGTGATGTAATTTCGTGTTGCCAGCAGTCAGATGTGTTCCTTTTACATGCATTTCCTTCTGATATATCCTCTCTGAAATATTTTTGGTTTGAGCGTGTCATTCCCCAAGTCTCTTGTTAGATCTGGTTGTTCCCTAGATAGCAGAATCTAATGCGAGATTCCCCCTAAATTAAAACTAGTAGACAAAAAAAAAAAAAAAAAAAAAAAAAAAAAAAAAAAAAAAAAAAAAAGGTAATTTATTGTAATTTGAAGACGTGCAGTTTAAAATCATTGTTTTGGAGGGGCAGAAGGTGGGATTTTACTCCAAGAAAAATGGCAAAATAAAACTTTAATTTGGAGAAGGATATCTCCAAATGAGTACAGATGGGAAAGATGGAGACGGACTTTTTATCAGGGCTGGTTACAATAGGACAAGGAGTAAAGGTTTTAAACTAAAGAGGGTAGATTCAGACTAGATATAAATAAGATTTTTTTTACAATGAGGCTGGTGTAACACTGATAAAAGACAGGTGGTAGGTGACCCATCCCTGGAAACATTCAAAGTCAGGTTGAAGATATCCCTTTTGCCCCAAACTATTCTGTGATTATGTGATTGCAAGAAGATCTGAACAGAGGTCAGAGGGACAGAACAGAAATATAGCTGAAACAGCTTGTGACACAACCCCGAAGAGTGAACTGGAATGCACAGTTAATTGATAACCCCACAGTAATGCTTTAAGGCTCTGACGACTGTCAAAATCCACTGTGTAAAACTCTGAACAAACACAGTTCCATTCATATATTCTAAAAAGATACAGCACAGCCAAGAGCAATGTAGGGGCTTTATTCCTATTGATAACAGAAATTAATTAAATTTTCTAGTGTCACAAAACAAATCTGTGGCAGAACAAGAATTTTGGTTTTCTAAAGATCAGTTAACAGCCTATCCATAAAATACTAAATGACTAATTCACGTTCTTTGGGATTTCCAGATGAGTTTATATTTAAAAAAGCCGTTCAAAAAAAAAAAAAAAAATTACTGTCAATTTCTGTAAAACTGAGGTCACTGATACCTAGCTTCATTTTACCCAAATGTCAAGAGTTTAGTCTGACGTACTGCTAAGAACTCCCTGTGGAAAAATCACTGGAGACAGGTGGCTCAAGGACATGCACCCATCCTAAGTGTGAATGATAGGTAAGCGGATGTGGGTGTGTGAAAAATGTCCAATGGAACTGCCAAACTTCTTTCTTGATATATTAAATCCTACCTAACATCAGAAACTGAACCTGGACACTGAGACTGAATCACCCATGCTGAAATTACGCCATTTAACCAGGCTGAGGTAATGTCATATATATACATATATATACACTGACACCATAGTTGAACAATATTACTTTGTGGTGGTGTAAGTGAATGGAAGTTCCACTGACTTTAAAGAGCTTTGCATAATCCATTGGTAAGGATTAATTAGATATATTCTCTCAGGCCCTCACCATCTGGTGGAAAAAGTCTGCAAAAGCTTGTAGTTACAAAGAGTCTTTAGAAATTTAAACCTTAAATTCTGCAAGATTTTTAGTTGATTCACTATCTGCCAGGGAAGAAAGATAGACATCTATAAATGAGAAAATCCTTTCAGAATAAAAACTCCTGGAAGCCATGTCTAGGTAGGCAGGTGAAGAATCCTTTCTAACACAAATTATTCTTTGAGTTGAAGACATAAATCTCATGATTTACTGTCCAGGCCTTATATTAAATTTAAACAAACAAGTGTTGCCCAGCTGTTAGGACATCTGGTTCACTTTGGGAATCTGAATAGGTCCTATACCACTTGTTTGTGTTGTCGCATTCTCTTTCTGCAATGGTCCTGAACAAAGAATTTACTTCAGTAAATTCAAGCTACGGAAGTGCCTATACACCTTTCCATCTTATACTTGCTCAATATTTAATTACTCCCATCACTTCCTATGGGAAGGAAGGGAAGATTTCAACTTCTTTTCAATTACCAAGTGGCATAATTCCAGCAACAAGTTCCTCAAATACTGACTTATTTCACCTCGGTATTTATTTGTAGCATTAAAGTAGTGATCATTCTATCAATTTGTTGTTCTCTTGAAAACTAAAACCTCGTTGGCTACTGCAAAGAAATACATAGATTACATGCGATTATAGTTCTTATCAAAGAAGCTCTAATATCAGTAGAACTTTCATGAGATCTGTAAGGACAAAAATTCCCCCTTTGCAAAAAATAACTGATGACTTGGCTGAGCCCAAGTGGGAGAGTTTCACTGAGGGCAGATGCCGGGGGCTGCCCTTGGGCCACAACAACCCCCAGCAGGGCTACAGGCTTGGGGAGGAGTGGCTGGAGAGCTGCCGGTCAGAGAGGGACCTGGGGGGTGATTGACAGCCGGCTGGACAGGAGCCAGCAGTGTGCCCAGGGGGCCAAGGAGGCCAATGGCATCCTGGCTTGTGTCAGCACTGGCGTGGCCAGCAGGGACAGGGAAGGGATCTGAACCCTGGGCTCGGCACTGGGGAGGCCGCCCCTCGCTGAGGGGGTTCAGTTTTGGGCCCCTCACCCCAAAAAGGCCATTGAGTGACTCGAGCGTGGCCAGAGAAGGGCAACGGAGCTGGGGCAGGGTCTGGAGCACAGGTCTGCTGGGGAGCGGCTGGGGGAACTGGGGGGGTTCAGTCTGGAGAAGAGGAGGCTGAGGGGAGACCTCATCGCCCTCTGCAGCTCCCTGACAGGAAGGTGCTCTTTAACCAAGTAATAAACAATAGGACAATAGGGAATGGCCTCAAGTTGTGCCAGGGAAGGTTTAGACTAGATATTAAGCAGCATTTCTTTGCAGAAGGGGCTGTTGGGCGTTGGAATGGGCTGCCCAGGGCAGGGGGGGGAGTTGAAATGTGCTTTACCTGCATTATGATGGCATATTATGGATTCTTCAAAGCTGCCGCAGAAGAATTTATCTGCTTCATACCTTTAAAGTTAGATATTACTTTTGTAAATAGAGCTCTATCTAGATACACGTGTGCATTTGATATATGTATGTATACACACATATGTACATATATATGTGTATGGTTGTATGCATAGACATATAAAAATATAGGTAATATATTTTTATTATCTAGTGATAAAAAGGTATTGGATAAGAAATATATAATAGCATTTCCTGTACATAATCTTATTTTTACTACATAATCCCATTCACACTCATTTTCCCTACGAAATAATTTTTCAGCCATAATATTCCATGGTTTACTGCTCAATTAAATTGCCATTAGGTACTTTTCATTAGAATTAGCATGTGAAAGAAACATTAAAAGTTGTTTTTTTTTTTCTTTTCTGAAGAAAAGTTTATTACAGAAAGTGTATACTATGGTTTTTGTTTTTTGTTGTTTGGGGTTTTTTTTCCCTTCAAGAACGTGGATGTGGAACTAATAGTTAAGTTTTAAAGTACAAATATCTTATAAGGCCAACAAAATTAAGTTTTTGGAAATTACTTTTGGAATGGCTGCTGAGTTATGACAAGCTGCTTCTGAAAACTCTGGCAGACAGCCTCATGCATTTTCTTTTTAAGATGGTTTATGATTAGAGTCCTCTGTGTAAATCAAAGAAAAAAGGTGACAATTTTCATGGGCTAGAGACAGTGAATATAATCAACTTTCTCTGTGGTCTGCCAAGATAAATATATAGGTAAGGAAACTATTAAACTGCACATTTTCACTATTAACTGTGATTTTACATTTTCAAACAATAGAAGATAAATGAAAACAGAAATCTGTGGTGTTCTTCACCATAAGAACAAGTCAGGAAATTATAATAAAAGTTTTTCGGATCTCCTGTCTGATGTGTTTATAATAATATTCAGCTACTACCTAGTGTGCTTTTCATCAGTAAACTACAAATTATTTTCAAAGTAGGTAATCTTAAAAAGGTTTGGAAAAACTCCAGCTAAAACATGTTTTCATCAAGTTTTGCATAAGAAGGAAAATAAAACAATTTGATTACCACAAAGACATCAAGTAGATTTTTTTTCACAGGAAGTACAAACCAGTTTTATACATTACATCTCGGTTTTATACATTACAATGCTTTGTGTTGGCACAGACATCATACTTGCCTGAAACATTGTCTGAGGAGGAATTTGCAGTTTGTTTGCTATTTCTTTAAATTTGTTATTCATACAACAACATTATATGAAAAGAACTTTTTTGTTTAAGTAATCAATATATTGTTGTAATAGGGGCTTTACATGTGTAAGTATTCTCTGACAGCAGATCACAGTGATTAATGTAGGGAAAGATAGGAGAGGAATGTCCAGGTCACAGAACTGCTTAGAGAGGATAAAGCAAGGTCACCATCAGGTCTCGTGCGTTAGAGGGGAATAAAATTTCTAAAGGACTCTAATGAAGAGGCAAAATCACCTCAGTTCTTAGATGCTCATGTAGCTCCCAACACATGGTCAGTTCTAGTGGCAGGGTTATCCTGCAATTTGTGACATACTGTTTCTTTATTTAAAGTCTGAGTGTTATGCTATATCAGGTAGCTGAAAGATTTTTTTTTAAAAAAAAAAAAAAAAAAAAAAAAAAAAGCAAAAGAAAACCTCTCACTAAGGTCCTGGCAGAAGCTTTTTCACTGACCAGTCTGATAGCTGAAAAGGACTATTGTCAAGCAAGGAGAAGGAGCAAAAAAACCCACCTCTTTAAGAGAAAAGTTTCAATGCATAATATTTTGTTTGTGTGTGATATGGATGCAGGATGCAGTGTTGTTTGACCCGAGATGCCCTTTCTTCCCAAGATAAATGACACCGTCTCTTACACTTGTCCTAATGGAGAAAAGGACTATATTTCTGCAGAGATCTAGCAGTGCAGAGAAAAGATGTATTAATGATGATGGCTTCAGTGCTGACTGTGTGCTGCAAATAGGAACCGAACTGAAATCTCCATATTCATTTCACAAAGGTCAGTGAACAGATATCATTGCAATACATCTTTTAAGCCTGAGGGATCTGATTCAGTGTTGTATCATTTTAAGTTTATGTCAGTTTAACTTCTCTGAAATCAGGCCAACACTGAAATCAGTGGAGATAGAAATGCCATAAAGCTGGAAGAAAGTAGGGTTGAGTCATGCCTTTTTATTTTCAAATATAGGAGCCGAGTGTTTACGGTGGTTTCAGCATGAAGCCAGAATAAATTGAAAGATTTGGAGTGGGTTTTGATGACTTGTCGGAACCTGTAGCTCAGAAGGCACGAATCCATGCAAACCAAACCCAAAATACAGTGCATGCACATGTCCCATTGAACAAAACCTGCTGACTTTCAAACAGCTTCAGTTGCAAAGTCACATTCATTTGACATTTTTTTTTCTGTGATGAATTGTTCACAAAATAATCTGCAAGTAGTCAGATAGAGAGCGTTTGCAAGGAAGAATAGCTTCAGAGGAAGAATGCCATTAGAACAGATTTGCTGGTATATACAGCAGGTGAAATGAAAACAAATCCAAACAAAATAGCCTGAAAACAAAGGTAGTATTCTCTTTGCCTATTTGTGATTTTTTTACAAATTGATCAGGCAACTGCCCACCTTCAAGCCTGAACTCCTTCTGTAGATTGTTGTCCTTCTGAATTAGTGGTAAAATCTCCAGACTCTATGCGCTGAATTCATATGTTTAGCGATGTGCAGTCAAGCATCCCATTTCTTTACAATACAGCCCACAGGTATTGTTCCCTTATCAGTCATACAGGTAGTGATTTAGGGCTGAATACCAGTAAGTACTGAGTCAATGTCCCCCCTATGAGTATTGCAGTACTACCATATTACTTGAAGAGTGATGAAATTGCAAGCCTTTTTTTTTTCTTTTTTTTTTTTTTACTCCTCTGAAATATAGCTAGGTCCTGGGCTTAAAGCGCCGCAATAAAAGAGTATAAGTGTTGGCATGATATACCATACACTCAGGCAATTTGTGAACACTAAGTGTGTTTTAAAGATTGTGCACTACTTCTAACCACTGCAGTAAATCTGAATCAATAAAGGTAGAAGTCCTCAATGTTTTGGGCGGAAAAAAACATCACTTTTTTTTTTGCACATTTCTGGACAGAAACTCTCTTGCTTTCATTTTCTCCTCATATACCCAATGCAGAGTGTGAATGCTATTAGAAACAACTTACGTGAAATGAATCTTTGGTTTCTAGCTTGCCTATAGTTAGTGACTTAGACTTGTTCTAGTGTCTGACATCTTAAGGCTGAGAAATATTTTATAGCTGTATTTTTACCGTAAAACTGTTCTACATCAATACTATTGTCACTGTTGTACAGAAGCAGAAACTGAGGAGCAAATCTTTCCTGAAGCCATAGAACAAGACTGGGACAGAGATGGTTAGAGAATTGAGAACTGCCAAATGACAGTCCCACTCTTTTTGCCTTTGAAAACATGCAATGGAAATAGTGAAGTCCAGCAATACTGCCAGGAGAATAATTAGAAAGCTCTGAAGGCTGCAGGTCTGGCTGAATACCATCTGGGACACAGAGCTGGCTCATGTGAGAAAGTTTTACTTGTTCAGGTAGTCCCATGGAAGACAATAATAACATTAAACAAGGAGTGTTCTGGGGACCATAAACATATCGAACTGGCAAGTGTAATTGGCATGTCCAATAGTTTCAAAAGTAAGTACTTCTCTTCACAGTAGGGGCTTAAAAATCCACAGCTAAAAATCCTTTTAAAAAAACCTCCAAAACTATGTCAGTGGTTGACTCTCTAATATATACTTAACCAGACTACTGATCGTACCATATACTACAGATTGTTAAATTGAATATATTGCAAAGTACAAAAGTTTATATCCTACATTCCCTACGCAGTTAATCAAGAGAGAGAGAGACTATGAGGGGAATACTGCAATGCAGAACACCTAAGATTTGCTAATGTAGAGTGACCAAGATTGAAAAAACTGCCTTGGAAAAAGGAATCTTCTCTCACACAGGTGAAAAGTGAACGTGTAACACTGAAGGAAAATGGTTAGCATATGAACTCATGATATGGAGGGGTATAACTTTCAAACTTTGAACAGGAACCAAAAAAATAACGACACCTCTACGCTAAGAGAAAGAGAACTGGCGAAACGCCAGGCCAGTAGGCGGATGCCAGAAGCCTCGTAGTTGTATGGACTGTGTGTTTCTTTTGTAGGAACACTTGAGAACAGATCTTCTCTTTTAATGTTTTCCTCCTCAGCAGGAAATGAGGCAGAGAGAGGCTCTTCACAAAAATGGACTGCTAAAGGAGATGGTCCTGGACTGTGAAGGAGTTTGGCTGGCAGCAGAGGATAAATACAAGACACAGGGAAGGAAAGTACTTGAGAATTTTTTTTTTTTTTTTTTTTATTTCTTAGATGGCTTCCTATTTTATCCCAAATCACCCAGAAATATAGAACTATATGGCTGAAGGGCCAAAAAGCATTTTTTTTTCTGCCTGCTTTAAATTAGGTTCAGTGTTTCCTGTCATTCCTAAGAAATATTTGTATAACCTGTTCATAACGATCTCCTATGCTGGTAACTCCATGGCTTGCCCAGTCAATATATCCCTGTGTATCACAGCCCTGACAGTCTTTTTGCTCCTAGTATTTAATCTGAAATTTCCTTGCTATATATTAAACGTTACACTTGTCCTATTCAAGGAGACAGACAGAAAATAGAATTGTTTTTATCTTTGCTGAATAACCCCCTTATCAGGGTGTTCTGTGATGGCTGTGTTCTATAAGCAACACCGAACTATGAATAAGTACTGTAAATATCTAAAAGGTGGCTTCAGAGAGACCTGAGCCCAGGGCAAGTCTCCCTTTTCTTCTGCATCTTTGAGGAATACTTTTGTCGACTTCTTTGGTATTTAGATGTCAACGTTTCCAGTGTAAGATGTGCCTCTTAGTCAACATGAAAAAACGCAGTGATTCTCATCTGTCTGCTTACTTGGGTTTTATGACATTACTACAATCCTCAATTTTTCTCCATCCGAGTTTTTTTCCCCCTTATCATATGCCAAATCTCTTCTTCCCTGCTGCTGCTAGTTCCCAAAGTGCTGTGAGATCTCAGAGTGTCTGAAACACTTTCTATGTGAATACAGAATAAAACACTAATTTGTGCATTCATCCCAATGTTTAGCTTTTCCTTTTTTTTTTTTTTTTAAATTAAAATTTTGTTTGCTCACAGTCCCTGTAAAAGCAAGTAGAGTTGAAAATGTTCACAGAATGAATTTTCCAATTTTGTTCCTTAGGGTTTTTGGGTTGTGTTTTTGTTTGTTTGGTTTTTTTTGTTTTTTGTTTTTTTTTTTTTTTTTTTTTTTTTTTTTTTTTTTTTTTTTGGGGGGGGGTGTTGTGTTTTTTTTTGTTTTTTTTTTTTCTTTATTTACCTTTCTAACTCCTCATCTACAGTGCTGCACAGAATTTGTTGTGGCACAACAAATTCCTCCATGTAACTCGAGTCACATGAGCTCTGTAATGCAAGATGTTACACGTGGAGTTGGGTTAGAAATAAAATTGTCTGCCTTACCCTGAACTTGTTGGTATATACAAACCTGTCTTCCTTCTTCCCCTCATTACCAGGTTAATGAAATCGAATGAGAAAACTGCGGAAATAGGCCAGAGAGAAAAAACAATTATTGAGCCCAGTGGTCATGACCTCACAAAAACACTGTGTCCTCATCTCTGGAAAAAAAATGAAGGTTCAGCAAGAGGAAATTGTCACAAATGCAGGGTCATGGTGGAGAAACAAGTTTTATCACTTGACTTTCAGGGTTTAGGATGACATGGTCAGGACATCTGACACCGGTACAAGTATCAATCATTCCCCCACAGCACAAAAGCAGCTTCAGGTTCTCCAGGGCAAGAAACATGTAGTCGTGTATCACAGGATAGAAATGACATTTCACCCCATCTTTAGGAATGATTTCACCAAGAAGCTTCTCTAAACAGCACAATACCAATTTAGTGGCAAACCACTAAGATGCTTGGCAGCACAATACATACTGAAAATCCCCTGCAAGATTTTGAAAGACTGCTGGACTTTTTCTCTCTTTCCTTTTCCAGCAGAAAAACCTGTACATTTTTGACTGTGAAGGTAGTTCCAGTGCAGCTGAAACTTCTATATCAAAGCACACAACACTGCCAACAAACCTTTATTGGCTGTGTTATAAACTAATTGTTCTCTGTGTCTGTGAGGAGGATGAAAAGACTATAAATGCAAATAATTTTAGTGTAGTATTGATAGCTCTCTCTCCTTTACCTGTAGTCATAGTGAATCACTCATATCTTTTTAAACTACATCCAGATAACAAGATTATGTTTATTACATCCCAGTTTAGAAAGCTACTCCTTTTTTAAGGGAGGCGTCACAACACTTATCACAGAGGAGACAGCACTTGTCACCAAAGATTGCATAACTGAATCAGAAATATTAATTTATACATTCTTAGTTAAAATGGGTGGGTACTGCAGTAAATCATCTGTTTCCTGCTCTCCGTAGCAACTGAATTAACAGATTTACTCACTCTGTAATACAAAGATCTACCTAAAGACAGAGCAAGGATTAGGGTTAAAGAGAGTACAAGCTTCTGGTTTCAGTCCCAGTTATATTATTAACTGCAGTATCAAGCTGTCTTTTCATCTAGACATTGGTCCGAGCTCCCCTCTGCTTACACCACTAGGAACATATGAAACACAGCAGTTTCCTGATGAGAAGATTACAGAAAAGAATAATGACAATTCCGGGAAAACAACATCCCTCCTATGCTGAAAGCTGCATCAGGCAGGGACCACAGTACTGACCCGTGACTCCAATAGTATGATGAATATTGACTGTGCAAATGAATATCAATCATACAAATAGCAATCATAATATTTAGATTCTGTACTGATATAGCTGCAACACAGTGAGGAAACGTGACTATCAGGAAAGACAAAGAGCTATGCTAAACAGATTATTTCTACTGCTTGATTAAACATAGACATTTGTGATGATGTGAAGATCAATACGTAAGTCTCCAAGAGTTTAATACAGACCTGCGTGTTTATGCAAAACACTAAAGGTCATCGTTGTTTAGTCCAGTGTCAGGCATAGGTTGTGTCAACAGCTATAGAGAAAAAAAGCTAGGAACAGCAAAAGAGAGTAACTGTTGGTCAGTCCTGCCCTAGCCACACATCAGTCACACACTCACCTCATCCTAGGGATGGTGGATGGGTTGCAGCAAAAGTGCAACACTAAGCAGCCCAACACTGCTTAGTTTTTCTTCCCCTGTTTCATTGGCCTCTAAAGTAAAATCCTTGTGAGCCCATTAGCTGTAGATGAAAGATATCTTATGCTCTTAGGAGGAAAGAGAGCTTTCCTTTGTCCCAGTGGGGAAATATGGACAGACTTTAATGGAGAGAAGTATACTGCTAAATGGACAGCCTTTCCCAGAAGTGATGTTTTTCTTCCTTCAACTAAGAGCAGCATCTTTATTTTCTCCTCCCGTGTTGCTGTGAAGCACTGAATAAATTCCAGTTAGTTTGGTTCATTGTTTAATCATAAGATTTCTATTGAGTGTGAAGATGTTTCCGTGAAAATTACACACTGGGGGAGTGGAGTGAGAATTTTTGCTGGGGGATATGTAACACACTGTATGGTTTGTGGAAGGAAAGGTAAAGTATTGGAGGAGAATATGAAAGTCCGGAAGAGTTGGAGTAGCTTAAATAGCAGATCAGTATTTCTTCACATATGATCTAACAGTTGTGAAGAAGGCAAAAATGCAAAATGTTTCACTCTTGCTTTATAATTACTAATGAATAAAACAAAAACAAACAAAC
The DNA here is from genome assembly GCF_003259725.1 of Athene cunicularia. Classification (NCBI taxonomy): domain Eukaryota; kingdom Metazoa; phylum Chordata; class Aves; order Strigiformes; family Strigidae; genus Athene; species Athene cunicularia. The sequence continues at coordinate 4,070,839 of NW_020799098.1, read as the reverse complement.
AAAAAAACCCCACACCCAAAATATGAAAATAAGTAAAATGGAAGAAAATGTATAAAATAATACTTAATATATGACCACAGAATATAGTCTACTTGTTCTTACAGCTCTAAAGATGAGATATGAATCTAAAGAACCTCCAAAATGCCTTAGATTTTCTAGGTAAATTGTCTGATTTTTTTATTTTATTTTATTTTATTATTTTTGTTTTAAATGGAGAAGAACATATATTCCTGACAGATTTCTAAGATCTGTCTCTCTCTGTCTGGAATTGAAGTTTAAACACAGATTTTAGTGTTTTCTTCAGCAATGTCTGACTCTCTTTTGACTTTGAATGATGCCAAGAAACAATAAGAAAGACAAAAGCAAGAGAATTAACCAGACTTTCTGAAACTCAAGACTAAAGAAAAGGACAGAAATAAAGACTGTAATGTCTGATCTACCTCATTAATGCTGTATTTCTTTCTATAGACAAATCACAAATCATTTAAATAGATTTGTTCTTAATAGAAACATAGACAACATTTCTAAAACACCCCAAACAAAAACTAAAAATTTCTTTAGAAAAGTAAAATAAATTCAGGGCTTTGTTATTCTTAGGAAAAGAAACGGACACAGGCTGATGCATGGTCACTCTATAACTAGCTCATATAGAGTCCTCTGGAGTTAGAGACGTTCCCTGAACAACAGAAATAACCTAGAACTCAGGCAGCTCTGCATTTGAACCATCTCCCTGTGTTATTGTTTTCTGAACAATGACAACTTGAAATACTAGAATACCTTTGAAAATTCATTCCTTACAAGTTCAACAGATGGGTGTAGAAAACTTGCTGTTTTGGAAAACATTCATTTAAATCAATGCTTTGATAAAACATTAGCTTTATAGTGAATCCTCATTTTCCAATGAATATACACAGCATAACATTCCAGACAAGCTCTCTGGCTGTAACACAAACTGCTCTGTTTTCTCTTATGTTTTCATATCCCATAATAAGTTGCAGAAAAGAGAAAAATTACCTGAAGTGGGATGAACACTATTTAATGGTTTTCAAGGAGAACAGATATCTGTAGTTAGGAGAGACAATGCCAGCTGTGTTGGTTTAAAAATTAGGATGATATACTGCTTGGCCCAACTCTCATGATAACACATACAAAAGGTCTGCCATGAAAACGGAGTTGGAATTTCTGGGGTATTTCTGTGTTTATACATGGTACCTACAGGCATATTCATGCATGACACTTTCTTGAACTGAAGCCTTATCAAATATGTCATTTGCCCAATTTAGAACTAAAGATCTGTAGAAAAGTTCTGCCTGAGAATTGAAATTTCCGGTGTGTTGCTTTTTTCCCCAAGACTATGCTTTTGCTTTCCTCCCGTCTCAAACACTCTTTAACATCTGTTGTGCAAAAGGCAGAGGGAGGCATTATTAATCAACCACAAAGTGCATTAAAGAAAACTGTCTAAGCACCCAAATAACTTGTTTATACAAATGATCTGCTCCACTGTAAGCGATGAGGTCAAGAGTCCCATTTGTTGTGGTGTGCCATTTTATTGATGCGGCAGGATGCACTGGCAACTGTAATTTTGTCACGGTCTGCTTTCCATTCTTCCAAAGGATAATCATTCTTGGGCTGTCAGATGCATCGAATATCCCGACGCATGTTGCATGTTTAATAGAGTGCTACCTTGATCATTAATCATGCATGAAGTTAAATTTCTTCTGTCAATACAGTGATTCTGCAAGGACAAGAATGTGTTAGCAGTTTTTATTGAAGAAATGACAACAAAAAAGTAGGTCAGAGTGAGGTTGCTTTAAAGCAGTTTCTTAAAATTAAAATTATACTGACTAGCTAAATTCCATAACATGATTTAACTTTAAAGTATTTCTATACCCTGTTATGTACTAAGTCTCAAGGACTGACTTTTATTTTTCCAAAGTGCATCCCTTTCTCAGAGTGTAATATCACTTCAGGCAGAATAAGGATGATTTTAAACATTATCCCATAACTAGATCATTGGCTATGGCAATAATAAATAAAAAAGAAAAAAAAAAAAAGTTTCCAGAGTCTTGCAGATTTTGAAAAACATTTTAGAAAAGCAACTGTTCTGACAAGGACACTTACAAATCCCCCAAACTTTCAATAGTTATTCAGATTTTTAGATACAATCTAAAATAAAGCAGCATGAAATACATCAAGCATTTCGACTTTACATTCCTGTATTCATCTAGGGTAAGAGTCAAAAAGGTGATGACAAATCAAATAAACTTCAGTAACCTCAAAATTCAACTTAAAGAATTATGGATAATCAGTATTAACACAAAAAGATTTCTGAGGGAAGAGACCTCTTTGATCTAGCAGACAAAAGCATAACGAGATGCTATGGCTGGAAGCTGAAGGTAGATATATTCAGAACAGAAATAAGGAAAACATCTTTAAGGATGAGTGTAATTAACCACTGGAACAATTATACTTAGGAGGACAGTGGATGTTTCATCACCTGACATTTTGGAATCAGTCATTTTCTAAAAGAAACTCATTAGTACACTTACAAATTGTGATGAGCTTGGTACAAGAATCACTCTGATGGGGAGGAAAAAAAAGTAGGTGGATGTGGAGTATCTGTTAGAGCTCTGTTCATAGATAGAGTATCCTGTTACTAATCAAATGTTTTTGGTTTTTTTTTCCCCTTGTATATTCTGCTTATTATAGTGATGAGAACAACAGCTTTTTTTTTTTTTTTTTTCTTTCTTCTTACTCCCTATAATTAATACAGCAACAGAAGAAGGGCTAATTCTATTGACGATATTTCATCATTGGTAGTTAAATTAAGGAGCTGGGGTAAGGGATCTGTAGGAACACTGTTCCGTGACACCAAAAGTAGCAACTGACATTTAGTACTGGTGATGTTGACCCACAAACCTTAGAGGATGTATTTTTTTGTTTCCAGGCGAGAGTAACTAGCTTGTAGGATAGGTTTGGGAGGTAGGGACGTTAGTAAATATGGTAAACGTCATCTGCAGTAATTAAAATTAAAGGCATGTGGATATCATTCCAGCAGAATCACTTTGAAAAATTGGATTTTTTTCTCCAAGAGTGGTTGGTGAAATTCTCTTCCTCTGAAGACCTTCTGATCATCTTTGTGTGGAACATTTGAATAATCTCAGCATGCAACATCTTCATTTGCAGTCTGTGAAGTAATGCACAGAGGAAAATTCACGTGTAACAAATAAAAGACTTATCTTGACATTTATTCTTTCTAACATTCTCTCTACTTTTGCACTGAGATACCGACCAATGCTAAAGAAATCCCAGAGTTTCCATCAAACAAAGGACTATTAAACCCTAGCTGTAGTAGATTTCCTCATGTTCAAGACCATGTGCATTTTCATCAAGGTAGGAAAACATGAACAATTGCTGAATTCAGCTCGTGTATCACAAAAGATAAGCAATACCTTTTGTTTTATTTAGTTACATATCTGCTAAGAGCTTTATATGTCACAGACATATTTTCAGTATTCCTTAAACATGACAAGAAACACCTTAGGACCAAATGTGGAACTGCCTATTTTGGGAAGGATTTTTTGGCTTACCTTATTTTTTTAGTTGCCCCTGTAAATTATTATTGAAGCAGAAGTACATGAGAGGACCACAGGCTTGAACTGCTTTCTCTTTACATATTCCAGTTAATATTTCTTTGAGTGGGAAAAAACTGAGTCTGCTGATCCTAGGGTTGGGCAGGATTAGACTGATGCCTCTATTCTTTGTGCTAGTAAGTGACTTTAATTCACATATTCTATTTATTTTAATAAATTGCATTATTTACTGCACTGACTCAGTATAGGATTTTTAAAATATTGATGCAAGAACCCTTTACATACATACCACTGATGTTTCGCCTTGGACTACTGCCAGGGAATGAGCAGCGTGTGGCTTGAACAATGACGTTGGATTATGCAGTATTTATTGCTTTTCTATTTTATCACTTTGATACAATAGACAGAAGCTTTCATCTGGTAGAAGGTACAATAATGTTTTCTCCACATGATAGCATTACTGACTTAGTAGATTTTTTTTCCCCTAACCCACCCTGTCATGTCTGGTTTTGAATCTTCCTTTATGCATCTACACATCTTCTTTTGTTAATAGAACACAAATATTTCGCTATTTTCTAGATGTCCCACGTTCCGCTAATATTTTAAGAATGTCACATTCCATTTAAGTGTCAGTCTGAAGACATCTAGTGTAATCTCTTCTTCCTATAAGTGCTTTTTTTTTTTTTTTTTTTTTTTTTGTCAGTATAATTCTGACTTGCAAGGAGCCTTTTGCAAACTAACGTTCTTAAGAACACTGTAGATGAAAACAGCTCACCTATGGCATTATAAAGAAATTAAACTGGCAGTGGGTGAATAGCTGGGAAAGTGAGATTATTAGAAAGAAAAAGAAGTAATCTAACTACAGTGCAGCAGTCTAAAAGCTCGTAGCTGAAATGTAGGATAATGAATTAAAAACCTATTTCTTCTAAATCAGTTAAACCCTAGTTAGAGCTACCAGACTGATAGTTCTGAAGAAGTTGTCTGTGAAAATGATGCAAGGACTGGAAAAGTGCAAGTTTTTCCTCCAACACTGGGCATTTGATCTGGCCTAGGAAGGTTTTAGTAAGGGCAAAGTATGCAGCTAGTTTTCTACACTCAGTCTTTCTCTTGGTAATTTGGATCTATCAGACATTGATCAGGAACGATCAATTAATTTCATATAAAGTCACCTTCAACTTGTAATTGGTGATAGCTATTTGCATCCCACTGCACAGATTCCTGTCTCCTAGAGAATGATGAATCTTGGACCAGGTACACAGACATAGGAACAAACTGAAAAACAACAACAATAATAATATGTGACGTTATCTTGGAGAAGCTTTGGGTAACAGTTTCTCAGTGTGATAAAGATGTGTCCAGATTATGTTAGAAAACCACAGTTTTAACTTTACCTATTAATTTTATTTACCAGGCTTGTGTTAAGATATTTAAAAGGAATCTACTGATGACAACACCTTAAGTTTTAACATTTCACCATAAAAATGCCTAATAGACAAAATAACTTTCTGTCTATGAAAAACAGGAGCATAATAAAACACTGTTAATAATCAAGAGGGTACCTATATTTTTACAGTTTGTGAAAAAAAAAAAAAAAAAAAAGCGAGTCATTATTTAACAAGACCAAATTCGCCACTGTGAATACTGCATGCAGAAACTGCAAATACATTTTTACAAAATTTTCTGGAAAATAACATTCAGCCTTTCTGGAATGTGTTTTGTATTTTCACCTGACCCATCTATTGAAGTTGATAGAAATACTATTTTGGGAATAGTATTATTCATACACATCCTATCCAAAACAGTAAAAGGAAGAGGAGGTATTAAAGGGTTGATAGAAATAAACTGCAAATTTGCAGGAAGATGTTGAACAAAGCAAGCTTTTAAGAGTGGAATTAGGAGAAATTCTGTGCATGTTTAAAGACTGTGGACAGAAAGTCGATATTGAAAAATAGAAAAGATTTGAAATTAATTAAATAGTAGTAAAAATAATTAGATTTTCACAGGTATCTTGTGATTTTTGGTACCAAACTAAGATGCTCTCAGGGATGGAGAGAGACAGGTCCTTTTGTCTCCAGGTGCACTGATCCTTTCCAGTGTAATTTAAACCATCTTAACGCTGACAATCTGAGTATGCATACTGGAAACATTTCAATCAGCAATGGATAGACCAATAATTTCTTAACATAAGACCTAAAAAACCCAGGTTTTTATTTTTTTCAACATCCTGGAGCATATCTCTGTACAATCGATTATTTTATTGCCAAAAGCATAAAAGAGAAAAGCTGAGGAAACATATATATAAAGCTAAAATCTTGCTCCTACCTCCAGGAAACTAAATTCTCTCCAACAACATGTTTACTATCGTTTTATTCTAGAACACTGACCTAACTGACATGAATATTCAACCTATATAGTAGACGTTACTGTATTCATTCTATTCACAGTCATCTTCTTTCTACCCTTCTGACCCTAGGAGCAGATGAACCAACATGCAGTATGAACTGAGATAAAAGTATTTTTTTCTTTAAATTTACCCTATATCTTTCTACAGAAAGCAAGAAGGATTCCTTAGATATTTTCTAACTATCACAAGCAGATAAGTAACAAAGTCCAGATAGCTAACAATGTCTTTGCTACATGAAAGAAACGCGATTCCATGAGAATGTAATAAACATATGTAATAAATTATGCAGCAAAAGGCCAGAACCAAAATTCATGGCTCAGGCCTTAGCAAGATACTTATTTTATAAATCTTAAAGCTAATGGCTTCTTTATTTTTATTTGAATTATAAAAAGAACAATAATCTTTCTGTGAGAAATGGCATAACCCAGCAGTTTGTAAATATCCATTAATGGAATTATAAGTTCATTTTTATTTGTTCTGGTTTATTCCTTTCTCTATTTTGGTAGGAAAGGAATCAATTTAACAATGCAAATTAATTCTACACTTACATAAAATCATTCACCAATATTATTTTTAATCCTAGAATTAAATAGATTTTGCAGTTAGGAATTGCGGGAAGTGTATTTCTGCATGTAAATAGGTACTGTATAAATTATTGACCAAAATAATTATTCAAAATAATTAAAAAAAACCACAAATTGACACTAGAAGGTCTACACAGAAGAAATGTTTGATACCTCCTACCCTTGTATAACTTTCATCTCCATGAAGTAGTTCAAGATAATTGCTCTTCATTTTACAAGTGGAGTCATTTATTACAGATAGAAGAACAAAAACAACTAGAAAAATAAATATCTATCATCCAAATAAAACAAGTCAAGGTTTGCCCTTTTGACTGACTTTTTGGTTTCTTCCTAGCCATTAAGTGTTTTTTTTTGTAGTCAGTAGTCTGCAGACTTTATCACAGGGGCCACTTTTTGCCTATTAGCCATTGGGAAGAGAGGACCGGTAACAGTACATACCCTACATGACGTCCTGGGACATCGCAAGGGCTGATCTGGGCAGGCAACTGGGAGCTGAGGCTCCCTCCTTGGTCTCCAGGTTAGATAAGCCCAATAAGAGGAGGAACTGGGAATCGAGGCATACATTTTTAAGGTTACAGTCAAATAAAGGAGAAAAAGAATGTGAACAAAATATGACTTCTCAGTGATATTTCTGAAGGGAAATTAAAAATAACACCTCCAAACAGTCCACTGTACAGTGTCAGGTTCGTTTGGTACAGAAACAATTATAAAGTCTTTTTAAAAATGTGAATAATTGTTTTGGGTTAACCTTGGTAGGTAGTTCAATTGAAATTATTATATGAAATTATAATTATATGAAATTATAATTTGAAATGTATCTATTTAGAAACAATTCATGTTCTACGTAAAATAAGAGGAGTTTAAAGTCTACAGGCATGGACTGATGCATTGGACATATCTTAGCTTGTGGCATTCACAAATTTATTCATAAAGTTTTCTTCTGACCTGAAATCTTTTCCCCTTTCATTTTGTTGTTAGTGAGTCTGTTTTGTTCCTCTAATTAAAGCAATGTAGTGGAACCATAAGAAAAAATCCTTACTATTTCACATTCTATGCTGCAGTCCTATTTGTCTTTACTTATAAAAACATATATGTGTAACATAAGTTCAAAAGTATATTTATTCAAACTCCTGTACCCACGGTGGTGTAAAGGCACGAGAGTCAGGACTACCACTTTTTCTTCAGGAAGGACAGGAAGAAACATCCTCCCGTCATCACACATGTGGTCAGCCAAGACATGTCTCCTTGCAACAAGAATGTCTAAAGTGCATAAAAATTAAAGTGCCACTAACTTGGAACAGTTTTCCTAACAATTAAGAATGTGTTCGCCAAAAAGTATTAAGAAACTAAGACCTCAGTTTCTGGTACCCAAAGCCTATTACATACATTGCTATGGTTTATTGACTGGAGTCATGTCATTGATTTTGAGTTCTCTTGTGGTACTGTGGGATGAATCTGAAAAAAAAAAACCAAACAAAAAAAACCCAAAAAACAAACAAACAACCAAACCAAAAAAACAAAACAAAAAAAAACAATATAGCTTGGGTTAAATAAAAAAGTACGGGGGACATTGGAATATGATACCATACTTAAAGCAATCTCTACCTCCAACAACTTTACTCTTAAATTTATTGACAAGGGAAAAGAATGGATGAAGCCTGGAAGTTGAACTCTGTTTTTCTAGTTATGGTTGAAAAGAAATGCCATAAACTTTACAGGAAAGCTCATGAAGCAAGGGATTTTTAAGCAAAATTTTCATAATGAGAAATCATCATAACCTCGGCTACCACAGTGAACAGTAATAGTGTAGAAGCAGCTAAGAAAATATTAAAAAGTTGCCCTAAATACAAGAATTAAGCCTTACAATTCCCTGGTCACATGCAGGATTATCATCTACATATAAATATCCTACAGGGAAGCACTGAGTGATCTCAGTCTGATCACGTTTTATGGATATGCACCATATGGATGAAGGGGAAATGTCTACATTGACAATAGAAACCACTGAACAAACAAAATGTTATCTCTGGGGCCCAAAGATAGACAAATTTACATAAGAAATGAATTGCACATTTTAAGAAGGTTAATTAACCATTTCAAAAGTTTATCTAAGAACATGATCAATTCCATCAGCTAAAGTCTCCAAATCAAGATTTCCGTGATATTAGCAAGGCTTTTAAAGTGATATTAGCGACTTTAACCAGAAGTTTTTAGGGAATTAATATAGGCATCACTGGATAAAATGTTATGAGCAGAACATTCTGGCTTTAGAGTCTATAAATATAACAAAAAAGGCTTGATAGCGGATGATTTGTCAAACAGGACTCCCACTGAAATGGAAAATGACCCCAAAAGCTAATTGCAAGCATAAAATATTATGTAGCTCTTGCCAAATATTTGCCTAAGTGGTGTCTTTGCTTTGGAAAGACTGCATTAACGTGTCCTCACTATGCTGTCTTTTACAATTCGTAAATAAGTACTCATAAGCTATAGAAATAAGGATAAATTAACAAAAAATAATCTGGATACATATTTGAATACACTCAGACAGAATGAGTGGGCTGTAGCTTTTCACATTTGCCTATCCCTAACTATGATTAATGATGTAAGTAAATCTGAGGAGGTTTGAATGTTTATCGATGCAAGCATGCAAAAACATTTGAGCCTAGTTGAATCTATCCCTAACTATCTGATCCATAAACTGGGTTGGAAACATGATAAACAAGTGTCATGGTTTAACCCCAGCCAGCAATTAAACACCACACAGCTGCTCGCTCACTCCGCCCACCCCGCCATGGGGTGGGGAAGAAAATCAGAAAATAGAAAAGTAAAACTCATGGGCTGAGATAAAAACATTTTCATAGGACAGAAAATGAATGGAAAATAATGAGAGAAAAGTCAAAACAATTGATGTGCAATACAAATGCTTAGCCACAACTAAAACATCAGTGTCTTATCAACATTATTCACACCCTAAATCCAAAACACAGCACTGTATCAGCTACTAAGAAGAAAATTAACTTTATTCCAGCTGAAGCCAGGACAACAAGCTATCCCATGAGAGCTTCAGATTTTGGTTTCCTAATATATTTTGCCATGCCCTATTTATTATATATAAATATATATATATATATATCTTAGTGCTTCTAGAAAGTATTTATTTCTGATATATACTAACAGACTAGTGTATTTGGACATGGAAACTGTATTCCTCCCCTGGTATTTTTACAGAAGCATGGCTTAAGCTATATAAATGTCATTTAAGTCTCAGAGGACCATCTACTCTGGTATCTTGAGCCTATTTTTGCTCCTGAAAGAAAGTCAAATTAAGATTGCTAGAAGTGATACGTATAACGAAAGAAAAAAAAACAAAACTGGCAGGGTCAATAGTCTTAGTCATAACGTGTGTGAGCATTCAGCAACACTTTCTAATACTCACATAGCAGGTCTTTGGCTTTGAGATCAAGTTCAAAGTTGCTTTTTTATTCTTAGGGAACTTCATGCTTCTTTCAGCCCGTCTCAAACTTTGGCTATGCTACCAATTTTCTCTGTGGTCTACCCCGACCTCTTCCCTATTTCTCAGCACAAGATGCCTCTTGTTCAGACTTCCTGATTCCTCTACTTCGTAGTATCCCAGAAGAGCCTACCAGCCTGCCCAAGCTCTTTTCAGAGCTTTAAAACTTTCAAGTCACTAGATCACCCAGTCAGATTCTTATATACTACAGATCACGTAATGTCATTGAATTACCTTTTGACTGACAGCAGTTACTCCATACACTTGTACAATTTTGAGGATTTCAGGAGACTGAGAAGCTATCACTGTTTTTTCAGTTTACTGCAATTTTCTTCCGTGTTAAGGATTTGTGCTTTGTTTTGAATTTGTATAAATCTGTTCTAAAGTCCAACCATTATATCCTATTGGAGTGAATATCATTTCATACTTGGCATTTTCTTCAGTGAGAGTATTTATGAGGTCTAATGAAGTCACCTCTCAATCTCCTTGTGAAAAAACAAACATTTATCACTCTGGCATTTCTCGAGTCTTTGAAACCCTTTATTTGTGACTCCTGTCTGTGCAAGTTACATCTTTTTAAAATCCTGCTAACATCACTGGGCACTCACTGAGTACACCATATTCTAATATTGGGCTCACAGATGCCACAAGAAGGCTACTGATAACTTTCATTTTCAATGAACTAATCCTTGCTTTGTACATCAGGAATCACAGTCACATCATTGCACAAAAAGTCTGATTTTCTTGTAACATTTAAATCCTTATACCTCCCTATAAATTTCCAGCACACCATCTCCCATTCTGCACGACTGGCATGTTTTATTCATCTGTGCTGACACGACTTTGTTTCAGAGATCCAAAGTCATCAAGTGAAACAAACTTCTTCGTGTGATTGGTGCACCCTCCTTCTATTTAATACAACACAGATTTTTGGATCATCTCAGAATTCTATCAGGATTAATTTCAGATCTGTCTCCAGATGATTGGTTAACATATTCCATATCATATAGGAATATTTGCTGTGAACATCTCCAACTCAGTGTTTCCTTCCACCTCAATGTTTTTGACTGTGAATTTATCCTAGAAGACTTTTAGGAGTTCCTCTTTACGCTGACAGAAGAGCACACGGGCTTAAACGTTTGTTGAGGTCTCTAGCTAATACCACAATGATTGATAACTTCACATTTGCATTTTAATAAAGACTAAGAAGAATTTGGTCCCTTCCACATGTCACTCGTCTCACAAACCAAATCAAGAGCGCTCCAGGATGAATGAAGCTGGAAGTTACTCATGAGATCGATAAATACATGTAAGCAACATTTGCTTCACAGTTGCAACCTTTGAAAACAAGGTAGAGAAAACGGCATTATCAGCAGCTGACAACAGGTGGAATCGTGACACAAGTCTGCTGTTTCGGAATTAAATTTAATCACATTAGAAGCTGATCTAATGTTGTATCATTGCAGTCACAAGGCAAATTTCAGGCCGGATACAGATTTTTTTTGTTTGTTCCATAATTTTATCATTTACACCTCAGACATCAGAATGCACAAATGACCTACAAATATGCAATTCATAGAGAGCATCTGGCAGCTTTGTGCTCAACCACCCTTCACAGCATGCATCATTCTCAAAATAATATAGGCATACCTTAGGGCACTGCTGTTCACATCAGCAGCTGCATCAATGTTTCTATAAGGAATACAGATTTTAATGGATTTTAGTTGACTATAAAACTTGCTTTTATACCGATACTGACTGACTATCATGAAAGGCTATTAAAATGTATTTTTAAAAGAAAATAAAATTCACAGATTTTAAAGAACAAGAGCAGCAACTCTTGTATCAGACAAGTTTTTAAATGCAGAACACAGTACAAAGCCTGAGTTACAGGGCATTTTATTAGTTTGTTTTCAAGACATAGGGATTTCTTAATGTTTTGTTATCAGCTGTTCTACAATCATGGAGAAATTCTACATTTGTCACAGCGTAGTGATTCTCTTGACTGCCATGACACTGGTTTGTCCAATAAGAGTAGGGTCCGGTACTCAGAATAGAACACCTGAATTTACCTCTGTATGTGCAGATAATTACAATAGTGATTAGATCTGCCCTGGCTGGGAAGTTAACAGAGCCTTAAGAGCTATTTGGTGAAGGTGTCTACTGAAGAGTTCTTTATCTGAACTCCACTGGCTACCATGGGATCTTAGGATTCAGTTCATTTGCCAAAAGCTACAAGTGTCATTTGGGACACTCCAGGACATCCTACGTGGCTTGCAACTGCCAGTCCAGTGGTTGTGTGTTTTCACTGCCCACATGTCACACTTTCCTAACTTGTGGAGATGCCACAGGTCTACTATTCTGTTTGCAGCGGCTCCAGATGTCTGGCTTTCAGCAACTGACTCAAGGCTCTCACGTGTAGACACTTACATTTAGACATATCAGAATCTGAAAGCTGTCTCCCACCTCAAATTTTCATGTTTTTTCCTAAAGCAGGAGAAGTACTAAACCACACAATGATAAAAATAAAAATAATTTTTGGCCTAATTCTGGTTGCAGATTGATTTTGAAGTCAGGAAGTGTTTCAGTGCTCATTTTTCCCTTCTGAATATTTGGAACAGGGGATATTCCAAATACAGACTGTTATTCCTTGCTTAATCTTAATTAAGAAGCTCCACTTCACGGTGGCTGTGTGTCTGTACATTTCGTTGTGGTTGAAGTAACTAAAAAAATAGTCCCCAGTAGATAGAACACACAATATATTTGGTTTCCTTAGATGAACCATCTTCCTGAAACATTTCTGAATAATCAAGTAGTCACAGCCTGTTATTGTGACTAGTAAGAAAGCTGAAGAGAAATTTCATTTAAAAATACCAGAGTTGTGATTAGCAGTTGTATGTATGAGCCTTTTTTTCTGGACTGCTGCACGGCTAGGATATTCCCCAGAAATCCTGGATACAAATGTCCTGCAAAGTCACATGTGAATAAAAAGATGAGAGACAAGGTTATTTTGGAGATGTGAGGGTAGTGTATTGCTGTTCTCTATTAAAAAAAAATAAAAATCACAGTTCGGCAAATCAGGCTATTGGGGTCTGCAAGAAAAGTCTTTCTTCCCTTTTTGCCTATTCTCTTCTCACTTGCCTTTCTATAAAAATCCTCCAAAACTGCACTGAAGTTAATGAAATGTCACCAAAGTAAAAGGAATCAATTTCAGGCCATTTATGTTGTCTCACATTTGATCTTCTACTTGATGTTTTACTTGTCTTTGTCTTCCTTCCTTATTTCCCAAGAGAACAAAATAAGCAGGATCAGAGCCCAGTTCATCACTGGATTTTTACGCCAGTATAAACTCATTTATTACAGTGCTTTATGCAGGTATGAAATTTGATTTATAATGTTTGGATATGCACATCCACAAAGTGATGAGTTACAAAGGAAACACGTTAGAGAAAAGTTAATGAGCTGAGATTCATGATGTTGTTTTTTTCAACTTAAAGTTTGTTAAGTATTTGTTTTTTGTTAAATGTCTGGGAGGTAAGGTATCAAATTTAAGATTTCAGAATTGAAATATGGAAAGATCTTTAACTGTCATGACAAGAGCAGATAAAGTATCAGTAATTTCTGTTTTGAATACAATCTGAAATTGAATTTCTTTCATTCCATGACAAAGTTGATATCAAAGCAAAATGAAACATTCCAATAACGTACATTGCACATTTCTGAGAATAAATGTGATTTCTTTGAGGAACAACCTGGAAATTGGCACATTTCATGTGCAGATACATTAAAGTACTAAAGTAAGCAATGATTTTCAATTAGAGAAGACTAGAACTTCAAATTAAAATGACAATATTAATATGGTCCATTGGCTCTGTCCATTCCTTATGTTACCTGCAAAGTTCCATTTTCATGTTGGTTTTGTATGTGCACTTTTTGTTCATGTTTATCTAATTAAAAATATAAGTTCAGCAATGTATTCCAGACTCAACCTAGCTTTGATACTCCTCAGATGTAAAACTCATCTGAAATATTTTTAAATAATCTGTCTTCCTAAAGTCAGTACAAACAACATCATATCTACTGATGTTGGCTGTTCATTACTCGAATTGTATTCAGAGTAAAGTCATATTTCACCTAAGGACAACAAAATTTGTCTACAGCCATAACACATAGCTCTGATTAACTTATGGAAACAAAACTTAACAGATTTGGTTAATATTTTAATAGAAATAAAAAAAAACAAAACAAAACAAAACAAAACAAACAAACAAAAAAAAACACCCACCACACAAGGCTCTGGAGAAACAAACAAACAAAAAAGTTTGAAGGATGTATTCTGAATGCGTTTTACCTTCAGAATCCAGCGTAGAGGATAGAGTTACACAATATGATGTTTAAGGATCTTTGATTGGTAGACTTCTGTTGAAGTGCTTTACTCTACATTTCTAGGAGGAAAGAGGAAAAGCAAGGTTTATAATTCTCATCTTTTCACAAAAGCATACTCGAGTAATAGAGAACAAAACCGTCTGCAAACAAAACAAAGGATTTAGAGAAATTATCTGATGTCATCTAGTATTCTGCCACTTAAAATAGATGAACCATTTAACATTCTGCCAGAGAAAACTCTGTAGAAAATTTTCTTTGAATATCTTTATTAAACAGGAAGATACATTTTGCTAAATATTTAAAATGTATCAAGCAAATTTAGCCTTTTTTAATTATTTTTTTTTCTCCAGAGGGCAAGTTAGTTTCCTTAATTTAATTTATTCTGGCCTCAAAGCAACTTGGCATTTAGACGTGTGCATAACTTTAAAAACATGCTTAGTTTATTTAAAGACAATAAGACTTCTCACGTGCTTGTGTGTGAGACTAGACTGGGACCTACAGGCCTAGTCCAATTTCAAACTGTCTTTTAATTTATTTTAATGAGTATTAGATTGGATGCCATATGAATTTATTTCACCATTGTCATCTTCTAGTTTTTTACCCTGGGGACTGAGTGCAAATACTTGAAATTCAACATGTGTTGCTCATCACTTTTGATTAGAAAATATGCCATCTTTCCTATCTTCCTGTTCTTTGAATGGATGAACACAGAACTTCCCACAGGATGTTTTCCTGGGCAGATTTAAATCTCACCTTCTGCAGACGTTCATATGAGACCTTGAGTTTCATTCACTGTGAACATTTATGCCAGTAAAACTTTATTGTCTGGATGTGCGCAAAAAGTGAGTGCAAAAGATGTGTGAGCGTTTGAAACCCCTTACTGCTAAATGTTTCTTATATCTTTCCCTGTGACTGACGAACAGATGAGAGTTGGCTATAGGAACCAGCCAGAGAATTTAATTTCGTCAGCCACATTTTTTCAATGGATTATTTGAAACTTCGCTAAATACTATAGTGCCGAGAAGTATATGAAAGCCAGTATAGAATAAAATCTTTCAAGAAGATAGCAGGGTTCAGTTCAGAGTGACAGCAGAGATGGCAGTCAGTTCCTCACACAAAGGAGTTTATGAAACTAAATGACAGCTGATGCAAAGTGTTTGAATATTCATTAAAGTTGGGAAAGTAGTAAGGCCATTTTCAGTTTAAACTCTCACATTGCACAGATGAGAGTTGTTAAATAGCTGCCACATTCAACACTCAGTGGTTCAATTTCAGTGGTGAGAAAAGTGTTTGTGAAGTGTTATAAGCATGCATGAGTTGTATGCTGAATGATCATATTTGATGGTAAAACTTGTGAGTAAATACATTAAATATTTTCAGGGGAAAAAAATCTCTCTCCAAGACACGATTATATCAGACAGAGTTTACATTTATAACTTCATACAAGCTTAATATATTGAAAAATTCTATAGAAATACTTACAAGACAAAATAATAAGTTCACTTTACAGATGGCCTCATAAATCGTGTGGTGAAGGTGTTTGTGCCTACAAACGAAGGAAATTCCCTTCACACTTGAATTAGAAGATGGAGAGAAAGGGCACAGATGAGGAGAAAAGATGAAGATCTGTTTCCTGTGGAAATAATATCCTAAAAGCTGGGTTATCAATCCAACAGGACAGATTCCTTAATACAATAGCTACCTTTTAAATTAGCTACTGTAAATTAACCAGCTGAAATAAACATTAGCAGGATCTTATCGCTGTAATGCACAATAAAGTCTACGTTATTAAAATTCCACTAAAGAAAACTTAGTGTAAGATAAGACAGTCATGAATGATCATTTAACATTAATCCTGATGACAGCCATTTCCATTTTGCTATTGAAATTCCAGCCTTCCTACATTTTCATTTCCAAATACAATACAAACAACATGCTCTAATCAATCACGTGTACATCCACCATAATTTTTATACAAGGCTCTGTATCTCAGATATATAAGCCACTGGAGGTAATTTGTCTTCCCTCTGGCTTTGTAGTCTCACTAAATGAAAGGGAAGGTAGAGAAAGGTAAGGTGGTACAGAGAAGTAGCAGGTAAGATCTAGAGTTTTAGGGACCATAGGTAGTTTCGACATTGACTTTTACATCCAGAATTCATTTAACGATGAATCATGGATGTTGATAATACTCAAACATAGTCCAGTCCAAAAGAGAGCTATGTTTGTCTGGCACAGCATCACCTGAATGTGATTATATTGCTTCCAGACTAGGTCTAAAATGTTATGAGCCACCTTGATCAATCTGCGCTGGGCTTCCAAGTCCAGGTTTCACTCATATGGTGTTAGCTTAATGCTTGTAGTCCTAATTCCCCTCCACCCCTAAGTGTAAGGAATAAGTTAGGATATTAGTCACCACAGGCTTTTTGAGATGGTGGATATCAGAAAAGTGGTGTCCGCATGGCACAGTTCACATCACTTATGATGTGACTGATCTGCTGACTGTGTTTGCGTTTGGTGTTTGTAGAGACAAAGATAGTGATGCTCCTAGTTTGTAATGTGTTCAGGTGGGGTAGATGGTATGAAGACCTGTTCACAAATCCCCAGTGTTTACTCCGAATTGATATCAAAATCTGCAGTTGTATTTGCACTAAGCACCTGCAGACCTGGTTTACTTTTCAGAGGGGAATGATCAGTAACAGTAGTTAGCACTTAACCCTCCGGGAGAAAAAAATACATCAGATCACATCGGCAAGTAGCCAAAAGATGTTTTAGTTTAGTTATCTGAGTTTGGAATGGTGATTTTATTACCCACAAAAAAAAAAAAAAACAAAAAAAAAACAAAACAAGCAACAAAAAACAAAACAAAACAAAACAAAACAAACTAACCCCACCTTCATTTTTCTACCATAAAACAAGCCTATGGATGCATGCGGGTGAAAGGACCTAAGCGTCTTCACCCATTTCATGCTTAAACCTTCTAGTCACTTATCTCAACAAGTCAGCACAGCGAAATCCCCAATTTGATAAAGAAAAATATAGATGAGATATACTTTATCAAAATATGAGTTATTCCTAAAATGTATCTATTTAAATAATTTCACTCATTTCTAAGGAGTATGGCATAGTGGAGAAGAGAAAATAGCTCTTTTACTAAAAATGAGGACCCTTTATTCTGAAAACTCCTACACAGATCAGTATAATGGTACCATTGAAAAATTTGCTTAGAAGATGATTTGATAAAAATGTGAGATTCTTTTCTTTTTTTCTTTTTTCTTTTTTTTTTTTTTTTTTTCCCCCCTAGAAAAAGCAATTTGACATAGCTACTCCGTGGAATAATTTTCTAAATGAAGACAGCATTTCATTCAGCCTCCATCAGAAGATGCAAGTGGATTTCAAAAGGTGAGCAGACTATTAAATGGGCAGGGAAGAAAATGCAGCCAACGTTTTTATCACAATTCACAGTGACAACGGAAAAAGATGTTATGGAAAATATATGTAAAATTATTTGAAAATTAAGCACATATAACAATGGCTCTGAAAGAAACATGAACTAAGAACTACAGTGAAAAAAGGGAGGAGAAAATGCAACTGTTATGCATGCAAACAAGAACAAGACTTCAATCAACTCATGCAAATGCAAATCAAGACATTTAACCTTCTGAAGAAGAGCAATACAATGCAACTGGAAGAATCTGTAGACACGTTCCAGGGACCTGATGAATTCCACCTGAAAAGCAATTCAGTTACGCTAACCTCAAAAGAAATATTTAGAGTGAGTCATGGCTCATCTGAGTTCTCTGTATACAGAGCAAGTACTGGCAACCATTATTTTTTAAACTTAAAATATCAAGGGAAAACAAAATCCTTGTCAAAGATATTCTGAGTATACTTACAAGGAGAAAACTGTGTTGCTAACAAAGCACGTGATTTTACTAGTTGCAAGCATGCCCCGGGAGCTTAAGTCCCAGTAGTTCAGGTCTTACAGTCTAAGCCCTGTGATACCAGAATAAAACCAGAAACAAAAGGGTTTTTGTAGCTAAGAAGAAATTGGATAAGGCTGTTATATCTATATTGTACCCAAACATTAGGAACAAGACTAGGGAACAAAGCGGCTGATTAAAACAAGTCCCCAGGACCTTTCAAATATTCACCTTTCAGTAAAAATTGATAAGCCAACATGCAGGTAGGAAACTTTCATGTGTCAGAGTTGATCGCCTGATGAGATGATCACCTCTCTTATTAGATAAAGTGCCTTTAATACGAAACCAAGATTTGATGCATTTTATATATTTGAATAATATATTATCTCCCCATGTCCTCCAAAATGATGCTGTAAATCTGGTTCTGGGCTGAGCGTTACATGCAGAATGAAAAGACTGAATGTGAGACTTGAGGGCAAGAAAAAGCTTTCAGGAGAAAGAACAGATGAAATAAATTGAGAGTTTGAACAACACATAGGATGGCCAAAACAACCTACCCGCCAAGAGCAGAAACATCCAGATCTTTTTCAATGAACAAGTGAGATCTTACTGTCTACACTGACTGCCTTTGAGGTATTCAAACAGCGGTCAATATATTATCATCACGGACTGTATATATGCCTTAAATGACCAAAATCTGAATGCCACGCTTGAATATATCCCTGTCTGCCAACTGTCTCTATGATGTACGCTTTCAGTGGCAGGTGCGTCCGACCACTGGCATTTTGTCCTTGATGAGCCTCACACTGAGCTGCCGCCTTCTGTAACACCATAAGGCACCTGATCGATGAGTTCTACATGTTACGGGGATTTTAATATAAATATAATTATTCTCTTCCAGAAAAGGCATGTGCTTTTCACTTCCATGTCATCAGATCATTGTGACTACAAGCTTCTTGGTACCGAGTGTTCTTCACACTTCCTTTGGTTTTAAGCTCTCTCATATTGAGACCTCTTTCATCACAGATGTCCTCCCTCAGCAGATGATATCTCACTAAATTATTTGCATAAGAACAGATTACAATTGGAGTTGGAATGCACAGTGATTTAGCCCTTGTAAGGTATTTGCTTTCTAACTAGATTTTTTTTTTTTTCTTCGTAACTGCTTATTGATCATTCATAGGTCTACACAGACAAGATCAATTTCTGCCTTATTTCTCATGTACTTATGCCTCGTGGCTATGTATTCTTCAAATTTTTACAGTTAGGTCATGTCTTTCAGATAAATTTGGTAAAAAACCCCCTCATTTACAATTCTTTGCAATACTTTTAAGAAGCAGAAAATGTTTCACAAGAAAATAGCAGTTTCCATGGAACTTTATTTAAGAAAAGTGTTTCAGGCTGAGAAACATTCTTTTTAGTCAAAATGTTCATTGCCTTTATAAATATATTCATACATAGAAACATATATTATATACATGCCAGTGCATTCATGTCTTATCTATATACCTAGATATAAATGTGTCAACATGTTTTCACACAAATTTATATAGAGAAAAAGAAACAAAGAAAGCCAACAAATCAGTAATTTGGTATTTTTCATGATAACATCACGGGCTATGAAAACTTCATTTCGAAACTTATTCTAAATTGGACCTATCTATTCTAGAACAAATAAATATCCAGTTTTTTTTTTTTTTTTTTTTTTTTTTTTTTCTGTTAAACCATTAAAGTTCTTGTTTCATCTTAGTGAAGAAAGGTTTGTTGTTTTGTTTTGGGGTTTTTTTAAGATATCACTAATTTTCATGGAAAACAAAAGTGTTTTTTTCTACTATTGAATAACACGCCTATATTCAATACTATGTTAACGCAACATGGAAAACTTTGACCCCTTCCTCTTACATTCATACTCTTTGTTCTCACCTTGCTATTTTGCATTATTATTTTCCACTTCCAGTCAAGAGTGAGGAATGTTACTTAAGGTACATAATATTTTGACAGTAAATTTATTTCAGCATGTGACCGAAATAAAATGGAAATAGGTCATGAAAAACAAACCAAGGAAAACGAAGATCATTTAACTAGAAATATTAAAAAATAACCTTCTAAATGAAAAAAAAAAAAAAAAAAAAACCAAAAAAAAACAAACTACAATTTTGAGTTACTCTAACAGAGCTGCAGATACAACTGGAAACTATGCAAAAACATGACATGATGTGGTGGGTTGACCCTGGCTGGATGTAAGGTGCTCACCGAAGCTGCTCTATCACTCCTGTACTCAACTGGACAGGGGAGAGGAAATATAACAAAAGACTTGTGGATCAAGACAAGGACAGGGAGAGATCACTCACTAATTATGTCACAGGCAAAACAAACTCAAGTAGGAGAAATTATTTCTATTTATTACCAATTAAATCAGAATAGAACATGAGATATAAAAACTATATCTTAAAACACCTTCCTTGCATCCCTCCCTGTTTCTCAGTTTCAACTTCACTCCCAATATCTCTCCCTCCTCCCACTCCAGTAGTGCAGGGGGATGGGGAATGGGCGTTGTGGTCGGTTCATCACCCTTTGTCTGTTCTGCTCCTTCCTCCTCAGGGGAGGACTCCTCACACTCCTCCCCTGCCCCAGCGTGGGGTCCCCCCGGGCTGCAGGGGGGTCTCTGCTCCCCCGGGGCCTCCCTGGGCGCAGGGCACAGCTGCCTCCCCATGGGCTGCCCCACGGGCTGCGGGGGAACCTCTGCTCCGGGCCTGGAGCACCTCCTGCCCTCCTCCTGCACTGACCGCGGCTGCAGAGATGCTGCTCCCACACACTCCCACTCCTCTCGCTGTTACTGTTCCAGTTTTCCCTTTCTCTTCCTGAAATACCTTCTCGGGGAGGCGCTGCCACCCTCGCTGGCGGGCTCGGCCTTGGCCAGTGCTGGGTCCATCCTGGAGCCGGCCGGCGTTGGCTCTGTCGGACATGGGGGGAGCTGCAGCAGCTCCTCGCAGCAGCCACCCCTGTGCCACCTGCTACAAAAACCTTGCCACACAAACACAATACACAGGATTCTTTCTGTGTGAGAAATTCCTGCACTGAGTGCACCTATCTTGTTGCTACCAACGTGGCTGTTCAGTCTTACAGGATGCATAGCAGCATGCAAAAATGTGAAGGTACTTCAGTGGGAGTAAGCTAAACTAATCAGTGTAAGCAAAATTTCCCATGCTTTGACTTTTTTATTAAGATCCATTAAGCGTCATTTAATCTGCACACTCGGAGAGGTCTCCAAGTGAATGAGCCTAGCACCTTGTCACAGAATCACAGCAGAGCAGGAACATGGCACACAAACCCGACTCTGGGGGATCTTACCCCAGCCAGGCTTCTCAGTAGCATCATAATACATCATAAATATTTAAAACTAATCCATCATCTAGGGCAATGCAAACTGAACTGGGAGAAGACATGAATAAAGTCAAAACTGCATACAGACTGCAGAATTATTTGATCAGTTTATAAATTAAAACACACAATGTGGGGAAGAGTTAGAGATCCAGAGTTATTTACTTTGCATACCCCATAACACTGTAGAATAGTGAGGTTTAAAGCACAGACAATCTGAAATCTAAACTTAAACCCCATTAAATAAATGCAAGTAAGTGCTATTTAAGTATCATAGAAATAATTTTAGATTCCAGCACGTCTTTGGGCTAGTAAAATTCATATCTGCAAAACCACTAAGAACATTCAATTAAAGACAGAAATGCAATCTCCATCAATAACAGTTTTGTCTCCTTATTTTTCAGTTTCAGAAAATAAGGATTCCTCAACGGAACAAAAAATTCTTCTCAACAGCGTTTTAATGAATACATATCTTCTCCATCCATTTTATGCTACTCATTTCTCCCATTAAACAGATTCTGTTGACTCATTTTCACATTGTTTTCAAACCAGCATGCAGACATGGAATTAAAAAAAAACCAAAACCCACCCATGCTGCTATTCTCACTCTTCTTTGATCACCTCTCCATGGGTATTTTGCTAGGGTCATGCAAAAGGATTGACTTGGTGAGGAAAAAAAAGAAAGCATAAAAAGGATGTTGTTGAAGCTAAGAGCATAGGGAGCAACTGAGAGATCCAGGTTCAGTTTCCTCTTTATTAAAAGCTGGCCACATTCCTGTAGGCAAGTCCTTTAAATGAGACATTCTAAAAGTGTTTTATTACTAACAACTGGGGACAGAAACTCAAAAGTGCTTCATAAATGGAAGGCTATAAACACCTGAAAAAATCCAGCCTAGAGGTCGTTTGTACCTCTGATTCTTCAAGCTCAATTCTGCAGTCTTCTCCCTTGAAATCAGTGGGAGTTGAGGAGACTTGGCTTATTGCAAAATTACAGTCAGTCTTTTTGTCTTCCCTATTTGTAAAATAAATATAAGAAAATGTACTCCCTTCAACACCGTGCAAGGATGCTTTCATTAATGCTAGGAAAGCTTTTTAAGATTTTTGGGCTGAAGTCGCCTATAACTACTCTTAACTCAGGTACACATCCAACATCACCTGAATTCTCTAAGCCTTCCAGCTCTCTAAATGTCTCAGGGTGTTTATTTGAAATGTCGTTCTCTTTCACGGCCTTTGACATGGCTCTACACAACATCCTTGTTGCTAAATTGGAGAGATATGGGTTTGATGGATGGACTATTTGGTGGATGAGGAATTGGCTGAATGGCTGCACCCAAAGAGTTGCAGTCAACGGCTGCAATAGATCACTAACAAGCGGTGTCCCGCAGGGGTCTGTACTGGTGCTGTTCAATATCTTTGTTAATGACATAGACAGAGGGAGTGAGTGCACCCTCAACAGGCTTGTAGATGACACCAAATTGAGTGATGAACTTGACTCGTTAGAGGGAAGGGATGTCTTTCAGAGGGACCTTGACAGGCTGGAGAAGTGGGCCTCTGTGAACCTTGTGAGGTTCAACAAGGCCAAGTGCAAGGTCCTGCACATGGATTGAGGCAATTACCCGTGTCAGCACGGGCTGGGTGATGAATGGATTGAGAGCAGCCCTGCAGAGAAGGACTCAGGGTTGTTGGTAGATGAAAAATTGGACATGAGACAGAAATGTGTGCTTGCAGCCCAGAAAGCCAGTAGTACCCTGGGCTGTATAAAAAGAAACATTGTCTTCAGGTCAAGAGATGTGTTTTCTTAAAGTCTTGCCTCTTCATCTAGAAAGTTAATTCTAGATGTTTTGAAGGTTCATTTTTATTACATTCTAGAGGAAGAAGGGTTTTTCAAGATGAAGGAGATTTTGCCTTTTTCAAATATCATTTATATGTAGGGAATGTAAACAGTGCCAGAAAAAAAAAAAAAAAACAAACCACCACAACAAAAAAAAACACACCCAACTCTGTTCTATAATCATATTATTTGTATTATTAAATATCGTAATTATAAGAAAAAAAAAATTGTCCTATAAAAAATTAATCCCTACCTTTCAGTGGTTAGACCTGTTGAACTTTTGTGGTACAATGCTCTAAAGCAGGGAGTTCCATAACTTGTTACCCTTCTCTCTGCTTTTACACCCTCATTTCTTACACTATGAATGAAGTATGAACAAATTCACAGCAAATTCATGATTCTGAAAGCTTTTACTTCTGTCATTCCACTTCACATTCCAGCTATTTGATATATCAGTGTAATAATCAAGGACAGGACCCCAAGTGAGTGTGTGGCAAATAACAGCTAATAAAGATATGAAATGAGCATTTTACAGCACAAAGGACTATTACTCATTTCTCGTCCGTAAGAGATCAGAGTTGATACATGAAATTACTTTGAAGGCTAACATGAACTAATTCAACTAACATGAACAGATATTGATACAGGATCAGATGCATTTGGCTTTTCATGGTTCTAGGCGTATTTGAGATCCTCTAAAATTTTCCTTGCTGTCTTAAAACTGTTATGTGCAGCCCAGTTGAGATTTGAGATGGTTCACTAGGCCTTTCCTAAGAGTTTAGTAATCCCTTAATTAAAGAGAGATTGATAAATGTCAGCCTTACATCTGTACTGTACAATCAGATATTTCTGATGCTCTCCCTTACAAAAAAACCCAAACCAAACCAAAACAAACAAACAAAAAAATCAGAAGCACACCATCCTGCATATTGCAATACCTTTCTGCAAATCCTATAGGTCATTTGAAGTCCTTGAACACGTGTAAAATATTTCATATGAGAAAACTGTAAGCTTATTAGTCCAACGGACTGCTGGGTAAAGTTTAGATGTTTTGATGTCTGTCCAACTATGCGAAACCAGTCAGGTTTTAAAAAAAAAATAAAAAAAAATTAGTGATGGAACAGTTGAAAAAGGCTCTTAACATAGTTTTTCGTGCTAGAACTGAATTCCTCCAAATAAGCAATGCAAATGGAAATATTTGGTTACTCACTGAACCCAAACATAATGCAAGGAAGGGAAAACATTCTGTTAAGCAAACTTTCTGATGTATACTTGAATGGAAAATTTCTCCTTCTTTGTGCTTGCTGATCTATAAACATAAGGCATTAGGACTTCTGTGTTGTTGGCTGCTGGGGCTGACAATGAGAAAAAGTGGATTTTTTTTATTCCCAGCTCTGAACTAGATCAGTTAAATGATTAAAAAATAATAATTAAAAAAAAAAAAACTAAACAAAACAAAAAACCAACAACAAAAAAACCCCAAATAAAACAAAAAATTACATTCTCCAAACCAGTCTAATTAAATTTATCCATACCTTCACTTTTTTTGAACCAAAACTGGGCAAACTGAGTGCCTTGACATAACTGAATTTGCCATTGTGTTTGTGTTACTGCAGGGCACATACTGTTCATGGGACAAAGGAGAGATCTGGGCTGTTTCCCTTTTCACCAGCTTCACCCAGCAGTTCCAAGGCAAGCAGATGAACTTCAGCAATAGAGACATCTTTTCACAAATTATGTGAGTTATTAGTCTGTCCAGATAATTAATCTGTCCTGAATTATCTGAGACAATTTGCCTTCTTTTTTATATGTAATCATCTGTAAAATGAGGGTAAACCCCTAATATTTCACAAAAATGCTTATAAAGAGCATGTAGATAACATACATGTTTGTTATACTGATAGAAAAATCTTTTGTGATAAATTATTACTTCCTTGAATAATTGATCAAATTTGTCTATTCTTATGAACTAACACTGGCTTCCTAGTTAATATTTTTAAAGGAAGAAAACACAGTTCATTTGGGGACAAGGAATAGTAATTTACTTTGCCTGCAATAACTTAATAATTAGCCAACAAACAAACAAACAAAAATAACAGCTTTAGTAACCTCAATAAGTTTATGCTATGAAAGATCAAAATCAATAAGTAATATAAGATTGTACTGTCCATTATTATTATTACATCTATTATTAATCCATTCAACTAGCGTTAAACAATGATAAAACTTCTGCCACCACCCCTACATACCACAAGGTCTAGCTTGTTAATTAAAGAATTAAAGGGCTTTTTATATTTTTTTTTTTTTAATACTTTATTTGAGAAGGTGCATCTCTGTCCTGACCACAAAGCATTTTACATTCTGTAGCAGTATAAATCTCAGTATGCTGCTTACTTTCTTCCAACATAAGTTATTAAGATGTAGTGTATTTTTTGTTGTTGTTGTTGGACATTGTTTCACAGAAACACAGCAAGCAGCAATAAACCACATACTGTGAACCTATGAGAAGATTACAATGCACCAACCTATGGCCATTCAATCAAATTGTAACAAGATTTGTATTGTCCTTAAGAGAGTTATAGAAAGAACAATTGCAATCTGAAGAGACTTTCGTTTGTTTGTTTTCTGATTTTTCTAAAAATTGCGAAAGACTTAAGATGTGTTGCAGTGATAAAACAGTAATATCAGCATTGGTTTAGGTGCTTTGTGATATTCCCTCTCCATTTTCCTATTCTGCACCAATTTTGTTGATAAAAATAAATGTTACCATTTTTCAACAATTGAATCTAGTTCGACATATTTTGTCTGCCCTAGGGAAGACACAGCTCTCTAGACCATTCATATAGAAGCAAAACTGGTTGGCCTTACACAGCATCGTACATTAAATTTTCAGTTCTTTTCATCCAGCTGCAAAGAATGATCCACTAAGACCCATGAAATTAAAGGGAAATGCATTTGTAAAAAAGATAATGATGGAGCAAAGCCACAAAAAAAGGGTAGACTTTGGGAATGATTTATAGAAATAGCTTTAAAATAAGTGTCCTCCATTTAGAACTAGTTACTAATCTGTCTGTCAAGGTGGGATACAGCCTTATCCATGCTGCCACCGTTTAGTAACCACTAAGATGATAATTAAAACGGACTGAAATGGTAACCTTTATAAATAAACGCAAAGCAGTGTCTAAGCTGATTATATCTCCTCATTTTATTGTGATTTTGACATAAATGAAGCCAAGATATATTTTATTCATTTTGTATTTTCTGTTCATGTTTTGCTTTATGGCCCTTAGGGATACAGGAGTATGGATGTAAAGAAGTCTATAAATTAAAACAAACCATGTTTTATAGTAAATACTACCACGTCTTTATACTGTGTTAGCTTAATGCGAGCAAACAACAGTTTTCATGGTCGTTCATTTGCATTTCCTTCCCTGCAGGTTCACAGGTGTTTTGGGGTATCAGTACTTAGCTCATGGAAACTATTATAGCAAGGGGAAAAAGAATAAATAAATAAATAAATAAAGCCACAAAAAGCATCCTCTAAGTTTTCTCGTCTTAACCATTTGCCTTCAAGTCATTTTATATCAGATATAGTTATTCCCTGCCAACAGGTGGGGATGGAGTATCTGAATCTATCTGAAACATGCTGCTCATTTATTATCAATACAGCTGAAATATGGAGAATATGCCTGAAAAAAGGTCCTTGCATTGGGTGCTTATTCAGAGATTTGTAATGTTTGGAACTTCAGATATTAAAAGTTTTAAGTTTACATCCTTAACAATGATATAGTACTCTCAGTGGATTATTAAAAACAGTCTTCAAAGAGTGGAATCATCTGATAAGAAAAGAATATATTTTTTCCCCTTCTCTAGAATTGTTCTTACATTCTCTTCATGAAGGATGAGGGCTGAAAGCTTTTCTTTTGGGGCTTTGTTTGTTTTGATGAGTGACTAAGACTAGCATTTCACACTTTACTATCTATCTATCTATCTATCTATCTATCTATCTATCTATCTATCTATCCATCTATCTATCTATCTATCTACCTATCTATCTATCTACCTATCTATCTATCTAATCTATCGATAGATCTATCTAGATATATCTATCTATATAACTAGATATCAGTCTATCTTTATTCTGCACCTTTCTTTGCTCTCCTTAGACTCTGAGCACCTCTTTGCCAAAATAGGTACCTGCTGATGACAAAATTCTCACCTGAATTTGTTTAGTAAAAGATGTCAGCAATAGCCCTGCATCCCCAAAAATGTGTAATGACATCCAAATGTCTGAGTGATGCTCTACACACAACGAAATTAATGGCTGAACTCTCACTGATGTCCAAGGGAGAAGGATACCATCCTGCACCTTGTGCTGCTACAAGTCATGCTCAGCTATCTAGCGAAGCATCTGAAAATGTAACATCTACTTTCAAAAAGAGCTTCTATTGTACAGCCAAATCTGCTCTTTGTAAGGTAGTTTTCATATCGTCCAAGGAGAATGTGCACATCACGATGGTACACATGACGCACAATTATTTAATGTATATTCTTACACATCATTGTATGATTTCTTGTAACAGTAAGATTTAAACAGCAAATGCAGTCTTATTTTTTATTGTTGGAAAGAAGATCAGAATATAGCGCAACACTACCGTTTTAACAATCTTCCATTATTATTCCTCATATGTTTTCCTGCTTCTGAAAAGGACTACAAGTGTGTCTGTCTGTCCATACACACACATACATTGTTCACGCACACAGATATGCAAATATATATATATATATATGCATGCTTATGCAGTATATCCTACACATACTGCTGGAAAGAGGCTGGAAATATAATTTAAAAAAAAAAAAAAAATTACTAACACTTCACTGTATCTTTCATAGGTGCATTTCGCTTTCCTGAAATACCCTCAAATTTTCATACATATATTTTTGTGCCAAAAATATTGTTATTATGCCTCATTCCTCCTCTAGAGATGATGGGAAGAAAAGCAAATGTTTCATCTCCATATTATGCAGAAATTAATTGAGTGGAAGAAAGTTCTATTGATTCTAGCTAAAAATACCCTGCTTTCGGTTGTCATCTTCAAGTCATATGCTTTTTAGGTTCTCATGCAAGTGCATGAGATTAGTATACACCCCATTTAATTTGATCGTGATTGTCTGCTATTTTAATTAACCTTTATTGGCATACCTATATTGCCAAGAAAATATACTTAGAGAAGCCCCATTAATAACACTATTATTTGTTAGGGGTGTTTTTTAGTTTCACCCATCAAATTCTTTAGACACACAATAAATCTGTGCAGCCTAGGGTTATTAGTAAGCTGTTTGTTTTGTTATGTTTTTTAACAACACATGTAAAAGTCAACTTTCTGAGAAAAGGATAATTAAGAAAACCATTTCATCCCTACCTTACAGAGAGGAAAACTGAGGCAGAGATTATATGGCTTGCCCCTCCCAGTACAGCAAGTCTAGACAATACTGGGTTCAGTCTGTGTTATAGGATGGATAACCCAGATATTTCAAATGTTTAATCCTAATATTTAATGATCATACCCTCGACACTTTATATTCTTCCTTGCCTGCACTGATACATCCCTACCTGATTACGGGTCATCCTGGCTGGGGGCAAGGTGATGGTCCAGATCATTGTTCCAGTTTCAACTCAGTCCTTTTTTTCTGACTATGAAGTCTGTATCCCAATAGCCCTTATTAGTGAAAACTTTGAAACTTTCTGCTAAAGCCAGAGGTCATCTGTCCACCAAAACTCCTTTTGAAGCTTCCGAGTCACTGGTCCCCTGACCATCATGAAGTAGTCACCACTGACATAAAGACTTGTCAACAGGGAAAAGATAAAGTTGAACTGAACCTCAGGTGATCAGTTAATCCTTCCTTCTGTCCTAAGGCAGGATCCTGAGCATGCCCATGATTTCTAACCCACAAAATGAGTTCCTGAAGGCTGTATTTTGGTATATTTTCAAAGATCTTCAAGACATCAGAATTTTTCTTTTCTGCTATTTTTCTTCCTTGGCAATAAACTCTAGCTCCATATGTTACTTCCTTCTACTATAAAGTTATTAAAGAAATCTCAGCAGAGCCTCCCCCACTCTTATTTGGATCCCTTCCACTTTCACGGGGAAGACAGAGTACTTTAGATGATATGTAGCTGATGAGTTGTTCTCAATGGAGTTTGAATGAACCGCCTTTACTATCACCTTGCTCTGTATAAGTACAGATATTTCAGCAAGAGTAACGTCTGCTGCTCTGCATCTACCATGCACACTTTAAAAAATTAACCTGTTTTAATAGGCCTAGTAAAGTACATGTGTTGAAGTGGGATTTTCCAGTTGCTGCCATTTGAGTCAAACACAACCCTCCATACAAGCACAAATCACAAATCTGGCCTTATGGGCTACTCCTGAAACAGCCTTGTGAATGAGAAATCACAGCACATCATAAATCCTATCCAATACTGAAACACACGCAGAGATAACAAGGAGAGAACGAGTCCTGTTTGTTCGCAGTTATGCTATCGCGTTTATGGCCGCTTGCCCCTTGACAAACAAGTAAAATATTTTGTATTTCAACCATATTTTACAAGCAGAAAAAGGTGGTGTAATTTAAGAGGCAGAAATGCCACAGTTACCTCTTTCGATTTTCATGTTTTTCTGAGTAGTTAATTATAACCCCTTGTATTGTTATCTAGCATGAGATGAGACACGAGGCAAAGTGGCAGTAAAATATCAAATGTGAGAGCGCACAATGTTTTCCCTAACTGCAAATGTGGAGAGAAATGGAGGTGACATGGTGGGAACTGAAGAAGAGAAGGAAGGAGGAAGAGTTAACTTTGAACATTTAGCATTCTAAATTTCTTTTGTCAAAGTTACTTCTGTTTCATTTTTGGTGCTACGAGAGAAGTCCAGTAAGTACTAATGGGAAGATACCACTTGGTTCAAGAGAAATTTAACTACCATATCAGCAGAAGCCCACTGACAAAGCACTGAATAACCCTAAATTTTTCCCCCACATGAATCAGGTGCCATATGATAAGAGGAAAATAATAGAATCATAGAACCATAGAATGGTTTGGGCTGGAAGGAACATTAAAGATCATCCAGTTCCAACCCTCTGCCATGGGCAGGGTTGCCTTCCACTAGCCCAGGTTGCCCAAAGCCCTGTCCAACCTGGCCTTGAACACTTCCAGGGAGGGTGTAGCCACAGCTTCTCTGGGCAACCTGTGCCAGGGCCTCACCCCTCTCACAGTAAAATAGTTTCTCCTTACATTTAATCTGAACCTACCCTCTTTCAGTTTAAAAACATTATCCCTTGTCCTATCACTATATGCCCTTGTAAAAAGTCCCTCCCCAGCCGTCCTGTAGGCCCCTTTAGGTTGTGAAAGGGTGAGAAAAATGTGTCCTCACATCCTTCTCTTGTCCAAGCTGCAATTTTATCCTAATGATAAACAACTTTATTAGAATAAACTAAGAAAAACTATCACCCGAGGTAGCTTTTCTGTCCTCTGCTAAGTATAATACTTATGGCTAAATCCATTCTCAGTTCTCTTCTGCCTGGCACCGCTTCCAAGTACAAGTTTTATTTCACATGCTTCTCTTTGCTACAATTAAATATACAGGAAGCCACCCATTTTAAGTAATCCTCCTTCAGAAGGAATTAATTCACAGGATTCTCCTTCTGTATCTTCTGTCCCTTTTTTTCGGAGGTTCTACAAGTACAGCCTGCCCCTACTGAAGTGGGATTTCAGGAAAATGCAAGGGGATCTATATGGTACACTCACTATGCTACTGCTCTGGTGATATGGAAGTAGCCATCTGATAGTAAAGATTCCTTCTGTCTTCTCCCTATGAACCGTGACTAATATTTCTAATGTCTATGGTCATAAATCATTACTAGACAAGGTGCCACAAGATAGCTCAAGTGTATGTGAGTATATAATGAATTCTGTAGCACCAAATAAAACCAAAAGTGTCCTTTAAACAGCAGCTTTCATAGAGCTTATAGTATCATACTCCTCATTTTAGAGACAGAGAAAATGGGATACAGACAGTGAATGATTTATGCAAGATCAATAAAAAGTTAAAATGGGAAGAGAATCTAGAATATTTTATTCCCGTGTCTGGATTTTGACCAGCAGAGTATGCATTTGGTATTTGTATATTTGAGTAAGAAGATTATAAAGATGACAGAAGACTCTGAAAGCTCACAAATTGGGTCAAGTATCCAATTCTCATTTTCTTTGAAAATGTTACTCTGCAGTCCTCCAGTGGTGGAAGACCACCATATTGTGTATGACACTGGATCTGAACCTCTTCAGCACAGCACTGTATGAAATTGAGTTAATTAACCATAATGCAATGCTCAGTAAATAGCTTGTTGTTGAACTTATTTCCACATGCTTAATTACAGCAGAGAAAACATTTTTTCTTGGACAAGGTCATCAGGATCATTTCTTTATAGCAAGTGCTGTTGAAGAGGTTCCTGGATGGACCTTTACTCAATTCAAGGGTTGTCATTCATTCTCTCTTCCTTCCCCTGCCATTAATTGCTTAATTTTCTGCCAAATATAGATTAAGTTCTATCTGTCTGATGAGTGATAGATGGCGACTTCCAGATAAAAATTTCCAGAAAATATTGCTCACAATGCAGTGTTCTACCTCATGAATAATTACTGGCCCCATACCAGTAGGCTCACATATAGCAGCCTGAAGAACTTTTTAGTCTATTCTAGCAATTGTTTTAACAAAGACATACTTAAGAATTGTTTTACTTCTGTGTATGAATATCTCTAACATATTAAGTAGATAAATAGAGAAAAGGTCTTAACAACCTATTCTTTTACTAATTATAAGTGGAAGGAAAGGGTAGCTACAGTCTACAGGGAATAAATTCCCTTGTACTAAACAAATACAAAAAATACCCTTATTTAATCAACATTCAGTAATTATACAAACTGGGAATCAGAATCATCAGAAATTCAGGTTGACTTTCTGCAGCAGTCAAGTCCAGCAATGTCAAGTCATACACAATAGGATAGTTACGAAGGGAAGCACAGGGCTGGCAGATATGTAGTGAATTCCTTACCCAAGATCTTTTCTCAGAAGAAAATAAATGTATATCTATATATATATTAAAAGAATCACAACACAAACAGCCAGGAGTAATTCAAGCAGAGACTAGGTAAGATCTCAACAGCTAAGCAGGGTCATCTCCCACAGATAATTAGACTGAATACAAACCTAAATTTGTGTAGCCTTGGACAAGGCATGATTGTAGCTTTCATGGAATTGACCACGGGAAACCCATTGTTATGTTGATTTTCACTGTAGATGCTTGTCAGAAGATTAAGATGGGACAAAAATATCCCATAATTCTGGTACTGTGCATTACTTGTAAGAAGGTACCGACACATTGAACCTGCGGCTTCATTCCCACCCACAGTTGGTGGATGGTGCTTTTGCCTGGCAACAGAAGCCAAGCATGTATCTTTCCTTAATGGGAGCTCCCAGTTGTGTGGAGCTGAGAAGAAACTTGACCACCACTATGTTCTGAGTCACTGTGCAGGCTGGGATGGGAGCCGAGGGCTGATTTCATTCCAGAAGTCTGAGTGATACCTTTCACTAATTCCACAGCGCAGCATTCCATTCAGATTAAGATTATTCAAAGAACTGATTTTAGTTTAAATACCAGAAGAGAAGAGGAGGAGTGGTACAGAAAGAAATTACTATTTTTCATATTTTCCATGCATACTTACATATTATTTTAATTGAATCCAGATAAACTTTCAAATGCAAGTGCTGTGCTTCAAAACTTTTCATTTCAGAAGTGGTAACATTAACCCCTTTGATTTCCTCACCTCCATCCCTTCCCCTGCTACCAAGATGAAGCCATTAAATTAATTCACTGGGAATATGTAATCAGGTTCACTAATTCTGAAACTACATTTATTTATTTTTTTGGTAAATAAGTTTTTCAGCTGTTCACTAAATTGTACTGCAAATATGTGGCATGGAAAACCAGACCACACTGGTATGCAATTTATTATGCAATGACGGATCAGCAAGACAAGAAACAGCATAATAGACCAACATATTGACCTGTATTATACATTATATTTTTATAATACATGTATTATAAAAGCAATACCTGGTCATTGAAGCACTGCAAATATTTAAACATTCTCCTGCAGCCACAGTCAGCTTGGCCATGGATGATCTTGAGAATTTAGGGCATCATGTTAAATTTATCAAAGGTGGCTGAAAGGTAAAAACTTCCCCTAAGTATCATGTTGTCTATACGTAATAACAATTTGAAATGTTTCTTTGTGAGGAACTTAATGGTATTCTCGACATATTATAGAAGTCTGTATCTTTTTATTTGGCCTCAAATTGATGCCAGTTTCTAAAAAATCTTCAGTCATACCAAAGGCACCTTGGTTACCATATCAGGACATATAGTCTACAGAAAAATCATCCCTCCCTTAGCTCACCAGGTCCAGTGACTTGATAAAAAGTTTTCTGTGACATCCATACTTCCAACTTCAAAAAAATAGTCAATTAAAAGATAAACGCCTCCAGAAAACAAGAGGGATGCACATGTCAGCATCACTCAGATCTTCTACTTTCCCACCAAAAAAAATGACATCTCTAGCCATATCATCCATTTAAAATAGTACAAATACAGATTCCCATCCTCAAACATTAAGATTTTTATCAGATGACAGAGACTTCTACAGATTTAATGAAAAGTTCCCTTATCTCTAGGGTCCACCTCCACCATTATTTCATATTTGGAAGAAATCTCTGGCATTCTTGTGTCTTCTGTAGCATCCGTGGAGCTGCTGTGCACAAGTGCAAGAGCAAGTCATCCTTGTGTTGTGGGGAAGCAGAGCAAGATGACCATCTGTGTTGTGGGATCACACAGTTTAAGTTTATAATAAGGAAAGGAACTGATCCACACCTTGGAACCAAGTGCTATAGACTTCTTAGAGTCACCCTGATCTGTAAAAGACTGGGGAGCAACTAGGAAGACTCAGAATTGGAGAAGTGAGCTGTTAATGCTGCAGTGTGGACAATCACAGTCTGAATGTTTAAATTCCCCTTTTATTTAGCAATAGACAGCAACCTTCAGTGGCTGAGAATTACTGTGATAACTAAAGAACTATGGGCAAGTAATTCGGTTTGTCTAAGAGTATGACATTCTGGACTAGTATTGCAAAAACAAAAACTGCTGTTACTTGAAAGCAGACACCAGAACTATGTATGCTTTTATGGTAAACTCTATCCCAGCAGGAAAAAGTTTCCCACCCAGTCCTAAGAAGTTTTTGAGATTTGGTTCCCATATATAAATTGATCACTTCTGGACCCTGCAGCTAAGACAGCAAGGGTTCCTTGCTCTCTGCCTGCAGAAGATGGAAGTAAAGTAATAAAAACAACAGTAATTCATATAGAACAAGGTCTTGCCAAATGTTGGGCAGTTTTTTTCAACCCCCAAAAGGTATGCAAGTTCAGAAAAGATTGTAGGAATGCAAAAATTTCCTTTTTTTTTTTTTTTTTTTTTTTTTTCCCCGAAGGACCTAGAGGATTTATGTGGGGCCACAAAGAATTGCATGAGTAGAGCCTGCTAATGTTGACCCTTTATTGTGTTTGAAGCTGTAGAGGTTGGCTACATTTCACCTGGCTGTGAAGTAATTTAGCACTTAATCCTAGTATCTTTCTAGTAGTGCTGATTCTGAATCTGGCAGTGCACCAAGGTATAAGGATGGGATAAGGAAATAAATGATAACCTGAAGGGAATCTCAACAACAACAACAAAGTATGTCATGTATAATATGCTGTTGTTATTACTGTTAATATTTGTGGCTATCACGGTACATGGAAATTCAAGTCCTAGACCATGATCACACTCTGCTAAGTACCACAGTTTCCACAATAAAAAAGTAAAAGATTACTAACTTCTCTTCAGGGAGAATACATGATATTTTATTCCTTAGGGAACATTTTCCTTCTGTTAATAAAGTCTACTAATAAAGATAAACCAACGACATCTTAATTTAGGATGGATGAACTGCTGCACCTTGTTTCCATTGACAGGAACCCCTGGGGAATCCAATTTCATGTCAATGCAGTGACACCTAAGTCCTAGCTGATTTCTCTGTGTTCCTGCTACCTGGGAGGTTTTAGCTTTACAGATCAGAATACTGCAATATAGAAATTTTTTATCCAAGGTCACGGGCAGGTTCTGGCAGAAGCAGGGACAGAAACTGGATAGCAAGTCATTCCACCTATTTTAAATAACAGACCAACATGTCTTTTCATTCTCAAGGTTTCTCCAATGCATCTAAGAACTACAGGGCAAATTCAAGGTACTATGCCCTTTTTATTTAAGTGCTTAGTTTTTGGGTGTGGGGTTTTTTTTGTGGTTTTGGGGTTTTTTTTTTTTGAATTAAAAAAATAAATTTAAAAGAGACAACTTTGTTTAGATGACATTATTAGTTTTATAAAATACTTTGGATTTCTTTTGTTCAAAAGGTAAGGAGGAATCAAAACAATTCTAATTACTGCTGTAATTTTGATTGTTTAGTGAAGAAAAACAGTCTATCAAGTTGACAGGAAAAGAATTTATAAGACTAATTGTTGTACTTTGAATAAAAAAAATCACTTAATTAAACAAAAAGAAATGTTTTGAATTCTTAAAATTGTGCAAAAACTTAAAATATAATAGAAAACAATGAATTGTTCCTAGAATCCAATAATGGTGTTCTTTCTTTTCCATGCTAATGAACACTGAAAGAAAAGTATGTCATCAAAGTGTAATCAAAGCTAGCTTGTTTTGTACATCATTGACAGGAACAGGATCAGAACTTGGATTTTTTTTTTTTTTTTTCCAATCTCACCCTAATACTTCAGCAAGACATGGATGGGCGCAGCATTAGCAAAGTTAATATTTCCCCAGAAATTTTACAAATGCAAATATACAATGTCTCTCATTTCATTATATTAATATAAGCTCAATACTTCAGCACAGAAGAGAGAATTTGTAAACTGAAGTGGACAGTAGGACATGAAATACAAATTGCATAATATATTTATGCCACCTGAATAATGTTTTACACTCTATTGGTAGGGGATGATCGACTGAACAGGGATGTAAGAAATGCTCTGGCTAATCAGAACTCTCATTAGCTGCAAACTGAAGTAGACTCGTGAAGGGAATCAATACTGCCTCACCATGAGAATAATGACAGAGAACCTTCATCTGCAAATCCTCACTCATGGCAATTGAGATTCCTCATGCAGCTGGTCCCTAATCAAGTGAAAGGGACTAACATCACAGTAAAGATTTATAGGGTGAGATCCATACTGAAGTTTTCGTTCTGTTTTTGCCCAGAATGAAGAGTATTGAGTCTCAAGTAATCATTAAAGCAAACCGAGAAGATTATACCATGAGGACAGGTCATTTTCCTTTATTAAATGGAGAGAATGAGATCTGAAAAGGATGAGAAGATTTAAGGAACAAGACTGGTCAATCAGCTGGTATGATCTTGCCTGGAAAGGTCTAAATGAGAAGCAGTAACATGAAAATATGAACGGAGGCCTTTTTCTCTACTAGTACATAGAAATGGGATTTCTGAAGACTGACAACTGTAAAATCATCAAGGACAAAACCAGCTAAGTATTTCATGAAAGCACTTCACACTGATGCTAGGGGAGACTAATGTATAACTCATCTCCATATGCCTGAACTACTCGCAGTGAAGTGTATCTATAATGAATTAAATTATCTTTTTAGATCCTGGGGTAGGTGGGGAAAGGAGCTGCCAGCATTATGTTTCACCTTGAGGGCTGTACGTGTTGTAGTAGTATTTACTGAGATTTCATCACAATTTTGGGGGTGGGATAACTCTAAATTAAAACTAAGTTCCTTTTAAGAATGAGAGCAATCTTTTGGTTAATATCTAGGAAAAAAAAAAAAGAAAAAAAAAAAAAAAAAAAAAGAAAAAAAAGGGTATTCCTCCTTTTTATTTCTCAAAGTTAGCACCTGATACATGCCTCTCTTGTTTCAGCTAGGAACAAAGCAACCAACACCTTTATTTTTTTCTATAAGTTTGGACTCCTTTATTAATCACCTCAGAAATATTTATCTGGAAAACAAACTGATCTGGGTTTACAGGACAGTTTTAATTTTGATCCTCCAAACGAATAAAGTGTTTTGGGAAAAAAGATAACTATACCTACTTTTTTTTTTTCTTTCTTTCTTTCTTTTTCCCCCCTCCATCTCTTACAGAAGTTTATAATGGTTGGGAGGGTATACCACAAAACAATATAGTAAATTTTGTGTTGCCGCCTCCTTCAGTTTCCATCCTCAAGACACAGCCATAGAATAGAAGACTTGCAATAGAAATTAATTCCAACCCTTGATGCATAAAGAATTCTTCACGAAATCTTGTATTAAATTCTGAGTCCATATGGAAAGCTACAGAAGAGTCAAAATTTATTTTGACTGATCACTGACCCACAGTAAGAATTAGAATTACAGAATTAGAAATAAAATTACATAACATCTGTCTGAAATGCCTTTTACTCTAGGTTAGAGATCTATTGGTTGCAATAGTCACTATTTGTTGTTGATTGCACTGGGTTTTTTTAAATATCAGACAACAGAGCAGCAAGTCTTCACTGGAAAACTAGACCATGATATTGCAAAACTTAATTCTTTCCTCATCATGCATAATTAAAAGATGGCCCATTGAGAGTGACCTCCATTTTATTTTAAATAACACTTTTATTAACTAAGTCTGATTTCAAAGCTGGATTGATTATAATAATTATGTTTGATCAATATTAATGAAGTGATTACTCCTAGTTTACTCTATTTCTCATAGGCCATTTCTAAAGGGAAATGCAGATAGGTCATTAGAAGTTCTAATGTATCTGACACCTCAATTCAAAATCAATCAGCTTTTCATTCTATATTTTTTTCCACTTAGAAAACTCATAAGATAATATTTCCAATATTTAAGGTAGATGCTATCTTTCTCCTACCTTACACTAAGACTTTCTCATTTTGGGAGCATCAAGTGTACAAAAAGTAGTGAGAAAACAAGAGTCCATGACATGTCAGACCAAAGGTACAAAATGGTGTTCAACAGTGGATGCTTAGGGAGTGAGAATAAGAATTTGGGCACCCTTAGTATGAATATTCAGTACTATAACACCTAAATTCTAGTCCATGTAGAGGAATCAGCACTACCTATCTTTATTTTTCAAGGAAAACAGATGAAGAAAAATCAGAAAAACTTTTAAGATAGCAAACAGGGACATAAAATCTGAAGAGAAGGAAGGTCTGGTGAAAAGCAATATTTGAGGCAGAACGTAATCTGCCATTTCCATTCACTGAAGATTCAAAACCCTATCAGCTTTTCTGAAGAATGCCTACAATGCTTATATCAAAATCCAAGTGCAGTAGACGGATGTCTCTTTCCTTTCCATGGAATCACAGAATGGTTGAGTTGGAAGGGAACTCTGGAAGTCATCTCATCTCAGTGCTGGAGAACATCTCCAGCGTCCAGAGACTGCTGTCTGGTCATGATCATAATGTAAGAGACCTGCATCTTGTTCCTTTCATTACCTATCGGAGCTCTCAGAACTGCAGCTCTCATCCCCTGGAAGAGGACTCCAGTCACCAGCTCAGAGGTGATTGGCACTGGAGATGGAATAATCTATTTTGAATAGGACAGCTACAATCTTTAGGCCAAAAAGGGAAAAAGAAAGAAGGAAGAAAGAAAATCCAGCCGTTTGCAAATGTCATCCAGATTCTTAAACTCCATGCCTTTGGACAAGGGATTTCCATTTCAGTTCACACTCCATAAGTTATTTGTACATCTTAGACATCAATCATCCATTCTAATTATGTACAAACCGCTCAGGGCAGAGCTTCTAACTCTTGCATACTCATCCTACATTAACCACTAAGATATGTAGACACATTACAATCTGCTCTTTTTCCCCCCTTTCCTTGTCAAATGTATATAAACCCTCTTTAAACCAGTAAATCTTCAACAAAGTACATTTTAAGATGTCCCCCCATTTAC
The DNA here is from genome assembly GCF_003259725.1 of Athene cunicularia. Lineage (NCBI taxonomy): Eukaryota > Metazoa > Chordata > Aves > Strigiformes > Strigidae > Athene > Athene cunicularia. The sequence goes on along the minus strand of NW_020799098.1, from coordinate 4,031,106 downwards.
TTTCAGTGGGAATAAAGCACCTAATTTGTTGTGATACCTGAAGACATAGTGAAGTTCTTATTTATACGTTACTTAGACATATATATTTATATCTCAAGGTACCTGGCTTCTTTTGAGAATCTACCCCTCCTGCTTTTCACAAGATCAAGGTCTGTATATCAGAACAGATTAAAATCACACGCCCTGCTAAAATAAATATCATGCTACGTTATATTACACTACACTAATTCATATAAACTGACAGAAAAGTGACAGTGTCAGCTTGCAGAAACAATATCTTTGTCCTCTAATTTTTTTTAAAGTGAAGAGCAGCTTGATATATAACTGGAAGCTGGAAGAAAGAGATTTAATGCAACTACCGCATTATGTTTTTTTTATGGGATGGAAATATTCTAGCAAAAATAATGATGTCTGATATTGTAGACTAATAGGAAAATTCTGATTTTGAATACTTTTGGCAACACTTGTAATTTCTGTTGGGAAAATATTTGGTAGAATCTTAACATCCTGTCAGAATATTTGTCAGTGTGAAATCAAGAATGTGATTATTTTTGACTGTGTGATATTTTTTTTGTTATACAGAACTGTAGGGGAAAAAAAAAAAAAAAAAAGATACACTTGTGTTATTTAGACATAGATGATCTGAGGGTTCCTCCTTTTGCAGATGCTTTGCAAGAGGGGCAATAGAATTTGCACTTGCAAGTTGAGGGGTGTCACTCAAGATTTACTTAAAAGCCTCATAAAATGCACAAAGTAGCGTTCATGTCAGCCCTCCATAAAAACACTAAGAGGTCTCCTTTAGTTAGGTTCTGGTTTTCCAGAATGACTCAAACTGGTCATGAGATTTTATCTCACTATGTTACCATCCACTGGCTCAATCAGACTACTTAAGTACGAGTATTGGTAAAAATTTGTAGGATTGTTTAACCCACTGGTATTACGTTTTTTCTCTTCTATGCAGTCTATAAGAGAACTACTGCCTTTAATCTGCTAATGTCCCTTTTAATTTCTGGAATTTTCATGATGGGATGGATGCTTGTCCAAATAGCACTGTTATATTTGAAAAAATTGATTTCCTTTGACTGCAGGAATGTTTTCTTTGTAACATGATCTGTTTTGCTTTGGATACTTGTACCCTTGCTAGACCAATCAAAGAATAACATAAAAAATGAAGAGAAAGAGGGTATAAAGCTGGGCATAAATTTCTGCTCAAGGTTTTAATGAGAGAATAGATGTTTGGATTAATTGAAATCTTATGAATACCAATGAACTGCTAAGTTAAAATCATCTTTTCATTGTCTTTCAGAAGTTGAATTCAGACTTTTTATTCCAATAGTGCTATTTCTCTCTCTTCACATATTTTGATTTTGTTTTGATCTGAGTACAAAGTATTAGTTTTTTGTTAAAATTAATAAAACATTTTTTTAAAATGACCTAAGAAAATGTTTATTTAAAGCTTAATATTCTACTCATATAGGTTAATCTATTTAAAAGAAAACAAAACAGAACCATGATTAGTCAAGTAAATGAACATTAAAAAAAAAAAAAAAACCAACAAAAAAACAAACAACAAACCAACAAACCTGTTACCAACACAGTTCCAGCTGCTATTCAGTAATACATGCATTTTTAATGATTGATTAGTGTTGGGAAAAAAGTTTCCAAATGAAACTTTTTATTTCAGAAAATAGGAAAAATCTGAATGATCAATATATTAGTTTCTTAATTTAGCCACGTTAAAATGCATAAAGATAAAATGATTTGACTGAAATATTGCAAGGAAAGTGATTGTAACTTTAAATACCAAAAAAAAACCCCGTCTTATATTTTCACTTTGATAGATATAATTTAAAATGTCAAATTCAAGAAAACATGTATGTGTTATGGAGGGTCTCAAATAAACAACCACCAAAATCCAAAAATTTACTGTCAACACAATTAACTAGCCCTCCCCAAGTTACAGGTTCAAAAGTCTGTGGGAGGAGAACAGAACAACTTCCTAGGTTTTCACAACAACCCAAACCACAGAACAAAGCACCACTCCCTAGGGTTTAATGACAACCCAAAACATTCTATCACTCACCTAACAAGCGAGGTCATTGTCCCAACCCAAGGCACATCAAGGAGTTTCCTTGGGCAGCGTCCCAACCCAAGGGGAGAGACCTCAACCACAGGTGCTGCTCCAGGGGATGAGCTCCAAACGGCCCCCAGGGGACTCCATTTATACCAGGTCAGATCTGATCTGTGCTCAGTAGCGGCTCCCATTGGCCAAAGGCCCCAACTACCGTGAAGCCCCGAGAACAAAGGCAGTCAGGAGCTGCTGCTCTTCAGCAGCCAAGAAGCCCTATTTTCATTGGGCAGGTTAACATTCCACGATACGCATAATACAAGATCATCAAAGCATAGACATGATCAAGTTTGGTCCAAATGTTGGTAAAATTTATTCTCAAATTTTTAGTTAGATTATATTTATTCAAGGATTTCTGTAAATCCCAGCTTCCTGGAATAGGTACATTTCACTATTTAGAGTACGGGCACAAAATAGATGAAGTTCAGTTTTTCTCTAGTGACTTGTTTGTATCTGTTGTGTTTTCATCTACCTTAACAGTTTTTCTACTGATTTTGACCACTTAATCCATGAGGAAGACCAAAACAAATATCTACCATTTCCGGGCCTTTCAGTCTGGAGAGATGTGCGAGTATATATTCTTATATTCTCTGCATCTCAGTTTTCCCATGATATGTTACAGAGTCAGTTGTGTTCTCTAGGTCACCACCATGCTCTGATGGGTTCTCAAACCCAGACAGCCTTTTTTGGTGTAATGCTGAATACAGGAAGACGTATCCACCTTCGTCTCCTGAGCTGTCTCTTTCTAGCCAGCATGGGCTAGGAGGACGTACACTGAGCAACCCTTAGAAGGGAGACAGAGTGCTGGGCTTTGTGTGAGAGAGGAGACCCATACCTTTCCTGACCATAAAATCTCCACTTATGACCCACCTGAAGCCTTTTTTTAGTGAAAGTATTTAAAATTTACCACCAGCGTCAAACCAAAGACACAGCAACAAAAATTTATGAAGACACGTGTAGGAGATATGACAGGGAAGGGGCAGAAGAAAATTAAGAGAACTAAGAATGCTCAATCTTATTATCCTAAGATCAGATCCAAAAGTTCTCTCTTTCCCTCTTTGTGTCTGATATATTGCCAATGATTGCTTTACTCCCATGGCCAGCGACATGTTCTCTTGCCCATTCTGTGCGCTCAGGTTTCTGTAACAGGAAACAGGCTTTTCTTGGCAAAGTGTGCTAGTTTTTATGTTCAATCCTTTTCTTAAATCTCCCTGGGGTTCCATTTAGATTAAAACCCTCCTTCCTCCCACCAAACATTATTGATCCTTAATTTATTTAGGAGGCCGCATCAGCACTACTTCTTCCAGGTATTGACTGCCTTTACTGCCTTGGAAATGATAATGTCCCTTCAGAAAAATAGGTGCTACCTTTTGCACTTGAGTAGGCATTAGAAAAATATTAACAGCTCTCCCCAACTTGGGCAGACAATGAGTAAAAATCTTTGTGAAGTTTTTTTCTATACCCTGAACCTTATATTTCATATTAACATGTCAACTCCTAAACATACATCAATGGAATTGATGCTTGTAGCTCATTAGTGGGTGTTGGTTGAGACAGAAGGGAAAGTAAAAAGATAAAAGTAGGTCTTAGTAAAGTTGACTAAACAGCTTTCTTAAGGAAAGAAAAAAAAAAAAAAAAAGTTCCCTCAGTTCTTTACATTAGGACCTGTACAAAGCCTATGTACACCTGCAACATTGACAGATATCTGAGGTATCTTTTTATCAGACTCTACCTCCTGAAGTTACAAGACACAAGTCCATTATCCTAAAAAAGAGTTCATGACACCTGCAGTCAGAGTTTTAATTACCCCCTGCCATAGATATGAAAGACTGTCTCTCATGTATCACCCAGTAAAATGCTAGTCACCTGTTTAATAGCACTTCTAAACCCAGAAATACTCCTTAAAACAACCTCAGAGAATGCTCAGAAAGCTTCTGTTGCATCACAATTAACAGCAACTGTCTAGCTTTTTCACCCTGAAAACATTTAAAGGAGAGAAAATGTTTATTTATCAAATGTTGGATAGAATATTTGCACTTCAAAACTGACAGCTCTGCAGAATAGTTTGTCCACATTCTTATATGGCCCTTGTTCTACATTTGTGTCTGAGATCTCATAATGGGTGTTAATGAAGTAAAGCTCACACTATGTCGGTGACATAGGACAGTGTCCACGTTCCCCGGCTTTATGGATGAAATAACGATTGAGACAAAACAAAGCCAGAAGCACCCCTGCCCCATGGCATAGAGCAAGGATTTGGGTGTCCCTGAGCTGTAACACAATGTATTGGCCGTCTCACCTCTTCTGGCTTCTCTGTATTTATACACATGTCTGGGAGAACAGACACACTGACCTTTAAAAAAATCCATCATAAAAATTTCCTTGGTGTTTTTCACTTTACCTTAAATGAAAGGCAACTACTCTGTGTGACAAACTCTGCTGGGTAATTACATTTGCTACAAAAAATGTTTGTTCTCAACTATTGTTCCATGTGTTTATTAAAATAAATCATGGCTAATGCACTCACTTCTCAGAGTAAATTCATCTCCTGGCAAAGGATTTAATTTCCAGCCTACACTATCACTAAATAAGGATGTGGACTTCAACTCATAAAAGCAATATGGATGGACTCTCTGACACTAAAACTCATTATTAAGGTAATAGGTATCATGCCCCATTACTTTTAATGGATTGATTAATAACAATTATTGCAGTCTTTTCATAATAATTTCAGAAAGCAATAAACGTTCTAATATTTGGCTTGCATAAGTAAAGCATTTGTTTCTAATTGTTACTGTTTCCTGATCAAGTCCTTGGCAGAAACAACTGTCCTCCTTTAACCCACACATCCTTTGACTGGAATCCAGTGATTTGTTAGATTAGACTATCACTTTCCTGAATCAGCCATCTTGTGACTGCCCCTGCATGAAAGGAAAAGGGAGCCTGAATGCTTAAGTGATATAAAATTGGAAGGCTAAAGTCTCCAAACATCTGTGCTACCGGGTCTATCTTCCCACTGCAAATTGCCCAAAATTGCTCTCTAGGAGGAAGGAGTTGAATTATTTGTTGTACGTATAGTGCCACCTTCTCTATGAACATCTGAAGAAATGTCTTATCCTCCAGCAGAAAGAAAACTGGACAGAAATAAAACTTTGTCCCTTTTATTCCCCCCCGCATCTTTGTGTGTAGTCATTGCAGATATAGGCCAATACCTAAAATGTCTCTCGTTACTGATTTCAGATCACCTGTCTTTGATTCAGTTGCCCTGATAAAAATGGTTATGAGTGCTGACCAACTCATCTCAATGACTGAGAAAGCTAGAGCTTATAGTTATATTCCTAATTTGCTAAACTAAGTATGAAAGCAGCAGACAGAAATTCCACACATCTGTGCAAGAAATATGAGAGAAGAAAAAGCTTACCTATCCTGCAGCTTCAGGTCAATCTAGCTCACCTTCTGAATTGACAACCAACATTACACACGCACACACACAAAAAATAACAACAGAGAAACTAAACCCTTATAGTCTGATATTTTGCCAGCACATAAGAAAAGGTACCTATCCACAGAGCTTTAAGTTGTGTTCAGCATCATTTTGAGGCAGAGTAGAAACACGATTCAAAACCACACAAAAAGGATAAGGAAGGGTATAGACAGTGGTTTTCAGCCCAGGTATAAGAGCCTTTCAAATATTACTGAGGTTTTCACCACAGTGACTTAACAGCTGTTGGTTCTACCTTTTTCAAGGCTCAGTCTGGAGAAACAGAACATTGCTCCCCGCTCCAAACCCCAGACCTCCAGATGTCTGGGCTGGGAGATGTGCTGCCAACAAAGCTGTGAATTGCATATCTCCCAGCATCACAGAATATCTTTGCATTTCCACTGAATCATACGTGCTCTGGGATCCAAAATGACAGAGGAATAGTACTGAGCAAACCCAAAATGCTCCAGATGTGATTTATTTGTTTAGAAAGGAAAAAGTCATAACCTTGAAAGAAGGAGAGAGTACAAGTAGAAGGAGGAACCTGAAAGCTTCTACCATGCTCAGAGCCAGGCACGCACAGTCACCTTTGAATATCCCCAGCCAGGACGTGACAAAGGGAACAGCATCATTGAAGGTATGATAGACCAGTGCCCAGGGCCTACAGAATTACATAGAAATCTCACTATGGATGACTAGTCACAGTTTGAGCCCCAGGACACATAAGTATAAGATAAGATAAGCAACAAGAGAGGGAAGTGCCGAGCTGTGCAGACTCCAAAAGTGATTACACATGGGAGGAGAATGAGAATGCAAAATGATAATGTGGCAAAGGAAAAAAGCAGCCTTGCCCTAGACTCTGTTCTCATATTCCTTACTTCTCGCATTAAAAATAATTTTTAAAATAACAGGGCGAGGACCTAACCTACGTGAGAAAATTTAGGAGTGTAAAGACAAAGATTTTGAGGTAAAATTTTTAGAAATTATCTATTCTGTAACACTGCAGCTTTAACATACTGACAAGGCAGAAAACTTACAGGTACAGGCTACTATTTTGCCCTTAAACAAATTTAATCCCTGATTTTAAAGCTTAAAGCTAAATGGGCTTTTCCACTGGAATTAGATGCTTGTGTAACTTTGAAGATATAGGCCTTTGTTTTTTAACTATAAATTGGAGAATAAAGGTGATGTCCTGTGTCACATAAATTCTGAGGATAACTACGATAAAGATTATAAATAAAATCATGTAGCATAACAGTAGATTCCAAGTAAGGACTGTGAAAAATGTATTTTATAAACTCTCTGTTGTATTTCCAGCAGAAGCAGACATTATTCTTCAGAGCCCAGGTAAGATACTGAATTTCGAAAATGAAAACACAGTATGCAGTACCACGCTGAGCAAAGACACTATCTGGATGGCAGCGTGCAGAAGTGACTTAAGAACATACAGTACTGATGATGATAAAATGTTTGGTTTTACCTCCCTGGAAGTTGTAGAAAATCAATATCCCCATCAGTACCAGGCCCACTGGTTGTAACAGGTTCAGCCTTGCTGCAGGTCTTGATTTCTCGCGTTCAGCCTGCATCCTGAGTAGGGAGGAAAGTGCTGTGCGTGTGTTGGTGTCTGTGTGTGAGTGCATGGGAGTGAGAGAGATGTGCAGTGAGCTGGAAACCAATTAAACTGTAGTGTTAGGTGACAAAAAGGCCTCTATGAAAGCAGGAGGGTGCCAGAAGCCATAGTTAATATAGCACCTGGCATAGAGTGAATAATAATAACATTCGAAATGTTCTGAACTAATTTATTTTTAGGGAGAATTGGAAATTAAAAAAAAAAAAAAAAAAAAAAAAGCCCAATAGTATAAAAGAGCAGTTTAACAATGAAAGGCTTGCAGACTACCAAATAGTGACTGCCAAATCTGCATTAAAAAACCAACCAAACAAACAAACAAACAAAAACAACAAAACCAGACCCACCAACTAAAATGTTAAGTGATTTTGATAAACACTCTCATTAGGTGTAGTGGGGGGAGAATGAGTCACTCACTACAGCTACTTTGCCAAATCTCTTGAATTTATCTTCTGTATCCTTAAAGGATACTGATCCTCAAAAGATACTGATCCTCAAAAGCCAGTGTGGCTTTTGGACAACTGCAGAGGGAAATGTGGTACCGTTTGCCTAAACTTTCAGTTGACCCTACCATGAGGAGCTGCTGCACCTTCACCTCACTTCCCCTCATTCAGGGAGAGAAGAGCCGCTGCCTCCTACTTAATGATGTGGAAGGCAATAGCGACGTTAGAAGCACTGACAGGTTTGAGAGGTGGGCCCATAAAACATCATGAAATTTGACAAGGTCCTGCACATGGATTGGGACAATCTCAAACTAAAATGCAGGCTGGGCGGTGAATGGTTTGAGAGCAGCTCTGCAGAGGAGGACTTGGGTGGATTAGTGGGTGGAAAACTGACTGTGAGGCATCAATGTGCACTCACAGCTCAGAAAACCAAATGTGTCCTGGGCTCCATCAAGAGCAGTGTGGGCAGCAGGTCCGGGGACTACTCTGCTGTCATGAGACCCCCCCTGCAGTGCTGTGTCCAGCTCTGGGAGCACCAATATAGGAAGGACACGGACCTGCCTGAGCAGGTCTAGAGGAGGCCACAAAGATAAGGGGACTGAAGTATCTTCCCTGTGAGGACAGACTGAGAGAATTCGGGTTGTTCAGCCTGGAGAAGAGAAGAGAAGGCTCCAGGGAGACCTTAGAGTGGCCTCCCAATACATAAAGGGGCCTACAGGAAGGCTGGAGAGGGACTTTTTACAAGGGCATATAGTGATAGGAAAAGGGATAATGGTTTTAAACTGAAGGAAGGTAGATTTAGATGAGAGATAAGGAAGAAATTGTTCCCTGTGAGGGGGGTGAGGCCCTGGCACAGGTTGCCCAGAGAAGCTGTGGCTGCCCCCTCCCTGGAAGGGTTCAAGGCCAGGTTGGACGGGGCTTTGGGCAACCTGGGCTGGTGGAAGGTGGCCCTGCCCATGGTAGGAGGGTTGGAACTGGATGATCTTCAAGGTCCCTTCCAACCCAAACCATAACATGGTTTTATGATTAGGAAAGAGTTTCAGGTAGAAAGTCAAATGGCCATGGTCCATCTGCCTGAGGCAACAGCTTAAACTGAGCTGGAAGCCTGATCATCAGTGTGGATATGTCATTGGAGACATCAATGGACAGTTACCTCCGGAAGCTGACCAAGGTTGTAAGAAAACCAGTTCATCTTGCTTTTCATATTCTCTCTCTGTCCTTTATCCACTTTCTACTTCCTTAGTTTGCTTTAATCTTCATCTCCCTTTTTCCCCATTTATAGTCCAATCTAACTTTGACACCAGGAGAGCTGTAGCACCATTTTCAGAGAGCAGCTTTGCCTCCCAGACTATCACACCCATCAGCTGCATAGCTGGGTCAGGTATATCCACAACTTAATTTTCTAAAGGATAAATAAAGCAAGCTTTTCTCTATCACCCCAGCCTTACAGGGTGAGGAGAAAAGAGGAAGAAAGCTTTCCTCAACATGTTCAGTCCCCACACCCATGGCTGTTGGATGCTCAGGGAAAGTATTCGGAAACAGCTTCCAGCCCGGAGCTGCCTCTGGCAAGAAGCTGAAATAAAAAACTAAGCCAGCATGCTATCCCTAAACAAGATAACTTCAGTTCCTTTAAAAAACAAAACAAAAAAAACCCCAAAAGCTAAACATCCCCTTAAACGTATGTACAGCCATACAGCCACACTCCTATGCTGGGCAGTACATACATAGCCCTGTATACTAAGAAAAGGAAAAAATGTTCTCTGGGAATTATTGGACTGAACATTTCTGCCATTAAAACAATTGCTTGGAAGCAAACCCACACATATACACATGTACACACTAAAAACAAGGCAAGAGGATCTCTGTATAGGGAATAAATGGGCCCGTAACTAAACCAGTTGTAGGCTGTTGCTTTTATATAGCCAGCCTAATTAGCACTGCTTTCAATGTTTGAATAAAGAAATAATTAGGAAAAGATAAGTCGCTATCCTTAATTAGCGTTCTGCGTAGAGTAGGAAAGACATGTTCCGTAGGTTGACACTGGTCATTTCAAAAGATGGGTAGAGGACAAAACCCGATTGCTCTGTATTTCCAATTTTACCTATTGCAATCTTGTTGTTTTCTGCAGAGTTGCACTGTCAAAGAAATGGTTAAACACTGAATTAAGCTCAAATATATTGGCAAAATCAGGTGAAATTTTACATAATATTGAAGCTTATCCCTCTTCGGTTTCTTTCATAAGCATCAACAAATGTTTGAGACTTTTTAGAAGCTTGCTTGCTCGCTTTTTTTTAGTGAGTGTGTTATAGCTTCTATGTTCACAGACCTGACAGTATCAGTGCCTGATGCTTGTTTGAAATCACAGCTTCACTGATTTTTATTGGGTTTGTTCCAGGATTGATACGTTACCTGCTGTGCAAGGTAAATCGCCATCACTGAAATCAACCAGAAAAAAAGCAAGTTCCTCAAACCCAGAGCATTTAAGATGAGAATCTGGCCTGTATTGTTCTAGTATTAGTTGTCCAAGTTTAAATTTGGAGCACTTACAATCAATAAAGGTGCTTCAAATTTGTGCCCGCATGAGAGCAGCATTGCTTTATTAGCTGCTTTGAGCAAATGCAGAGGCTTAAAGAATAGCCATATTCATAGGTTTTCCTGTGGTTTCACTGGACAAGCCTCAGCATAAGACTGAACAGAAGCAATTAAAAGTGACACTGGTAGGTTGTAACTGTAAAACACCTTTGGAAGTTCTTGTCTTTTCAGGATATCTTAGTAATCACGCTCCCATTGGGATATCCATTTGGATATCCTAAAAAGACAAGTCTTTAAAAGCATAAACGATCCCATTTCACTCCACAGGTTTGCAGGCTGAATAGCTGTTATATTACTTTGAATCTCTCAGCCTTAATGTAGGATATAGGAAGACAGAAAAAAACATTCCTTCTAACTATAATAGAGATCCAGTTGGTAACTCACCATTCAGCAGTAACTATTCCATTCTGCATCTCTCAGCAAGAAAGATGGGACACAATAGGATTTCACCAAATTTATTCTAATGGTGGAATAATTGGAACAAGTCTACAAGAACACCTGAAGGGACTGATGGAGTATAAATACCATTTCCATTAAGAAATAGATATGAGTCAGCCTCACCTGCCAGCCAAAAAACTCTCACGTCTGCCTAGGATTTAATTATGCTTGGTATCTCTTGTTTGATTTTTCTGACAGTCAGTATTATTTCTACTTGCATGACATACAGGCTTTTTTTTTTTTTTTTTTTTTTTTTTTTTAAATGAGCATGTAAGTTATTATTTATGCATGGTAGGGAATAATGCAGTCACCCGTCTGTGGAAAGAAAAGTACAATTCATGCAATTTGGCTGGTCATTATTTCAATATGGCTCATACAGACTGACATAACAGGCTGCCAATTTGCTGTTCCTTCATCAGTCCCATTTTGTATAAAGAGTAACACAGGAAAATAATTCAGTAAGGCTTCCCTTTAGCTGTAAAACATTTTCAAGTCGGTCTTCCTTTCCTCTCTCTTACACACAAATAACAAATTTAATAAAATATCGCAGACACAAATAATAGAATGGGGGAGAATTAATTTTGAAAAGAAGTTCCTTTTGAGAAATTTTCAGCGCTAAGGCATTGTAAAGATCCAATGCACAAAAGCTGTCTGGATAGTTAAATACAAACACCAAGGTCTCAGGAACTCATTGATGACTGAAAACTTCCTCTGAGTAACAAAACAAATCAAAACAAAACAAATAAACTGAAACAGAAAAGGAAAGCTGTTGCAGCCTGTTGACAAAACATCAGTGAATAAAAATTGAGATGACTGACTGGAATAACTCTTAAATCTTCTCTAGTTCCCTGCACTCCAGGAAACCCCCCTATCCCGCAGGAAAAACTGAGTTCTGTGTTCCCAAATGTATCACTGTATCCCAAACATATTAGAATATATTTTGGGGAATTGTGATCAGAACATGTCATTATTGATATCCCAGTAATCTGTGGGCTATACTCATGATTTGACAAGGTATAGGTCATTGGAAATAGGACTGGAACCCAGGAGAAACAATTTCTTTAATGACATCTCCCTATTAAGAACTTAATTTGAGATCTGTCTGTAATAAAGTTATTAATCCACCTAATGTTCTTTGTTCATTCTATGTATGGAAGGTTTCTTTTATTCAAATGTCAGACAGTCATACGTCAAATGCTTTAGAGAAAAGCAGTTTCTCTATCACAAACAGACCTTTTCAGCTAGACCTGAAAATCTGTGAAATAAAACTTGTTCTTGCTTTAGAAAAACTTCTTTCCTTCAAACTATGCTGACATTGATCTCAGGGTTTTTTTTTCTTCTTGTCCTTTGCTGCTGGAGTCTGATTCCATATTTTACTAGCTGTGTTACTTTATCTATAATAAATCAACTGATTGATGCAATATAATTCCCCACTTCATTCATTTTAGCCCTTGTCAATATTGAAATTAATAATCTTCCAAACTTTAGAATCTAAACTCCTGGTTACTAATAAACAGTCATGATTCGTGATTCATAGGGTCCCTTGGCTAACTCCTTTAATGCTTATAAGTTGCCTTGGTTAGCTAATTTATTAGGGTTTGCAAGTTTTCTATTCCACCTACAAGACGAGAGAAAGCTTGATCATCTTTTGCAGCAGGAATAAACAGCTTGCAGCTGACACATGGTGAAGGAACTGCAGCCTATCTTTCTTCCTCACACTATTTGGGGTGGTATCAGTATATGACTTCATCATTAATGAGCAACTATCCACTCTATCTGCATAAGTAGTGATATCTGTTTTCCCAATTCCACCTCTCAAGCTATGTCTGGGCAGGTGGACTACCCCTTCCCCAACAGCACAACAGCCTGTCTCTGCACTTGCCATCATCATTTGCTGTCCATCTGCATTTGACATGAGCCGCTGCCTCAATGTCTGCATCAGCAGTTGTCTCCTCTTTCCTTCCTCAACAAACACAAGGAGTCCTCCCCTTCCTATTATCTCCAGACTTCGGGAAAGGCAAATCTGTTTTTAAGATGCCCTCTTTCATAGTTTTTTAATGATAGCACCTGCTGTAGTTCACAACTTCCTTTGATTTCATTAGTAGTAATTCCACCTTTTGTTGTTGGCCCCAAATTCTTTGCACAAAACAAGCCTGACCAGGCAATAATCATGGTTTAATTGCAGACTTGCTATATGATTAACTTTTTAGTGAGAATATAAAAATTATCCCTTGCTACAGGACTTTGTCATATTTCTGATGTTTTTAGAATTAAGTTGGGTTTGTTGCAATGTCTAATTAATATTCCTCAGCTAAAATTTCTCAGTGCAACACAATTTTTTATTTCTTTAGAGAGATTAGGAAGTCTATAATAGATTCCTGCCCAGCAATTCCATTACGTACAACTTTAATGAATTAGTATTTAGAGTCCTGCAATTCTTGGTGGTCTCCAATTAGGAACATCTGATATTGACCTCAGCAATTCTCCTTGCATTCTGATTCTTGAGAATCCATCACATTTCCTTTCTGAGTGCGGTGCTGGCAAGAGTGCATACATACTTGTTCTTAATAGGCAATTTGGGGTTTGACTTCATCAGACATAATGGATTTCCAGCTCAGATTTCATGCCTGAGTATTCAGACATGACTGGTCCATTTTTAACTTCTCTCTCTTGTTTAGTTAAAGGTCTCTTGACTATGAGAAGGTTTAGATGAAGGCCACCATTCATATAACCTGCTCTTCCTATACTTGAAACAATATTTCTTAGTCAAAACTATCAGTCTGGTGTATCACCCGGCTCCTTTCCTCCCTACACTGCAAGATAGTAGGTTTTCTGGGAAATTCATGGATAGCTTGGATATTTTTAACTTTCATCTTTCTACCCAGATCATTCAAGCTTTCCAGACTCTGAGGAACAGAGCCAGATGCTGTGTCACTGAGTCCAACACAGATGGAGCCAAAGGTAATTTCAGTTTTCAGTCCTACAGTCTTGCTGATCCCTGAGTCATGGTGTTTGCCTTCATTCTCAAAAGCGAAGAAATTGGCTTGATATCCTCCTAACTTTACACCAAATCCTATCCACTTCTCTTGACATTCCTTCCTTTATGGCAATTGCCAGCTATAGATACTCTGTTAGTCATATCTGCACTTTAGTCTGGTTTTGGTTGGGCTGTTTTGCCTACGTCAACCATTAGAGACCTCTCTGCCAAGAGAGCTCTCTGCATATCCTTCATTAACAACTGTGCCTTTGGATGGGGGAAACCGGCTGTGACTCACTTCAGCATCTGCTGACACCATAAGGAGATCTGAATGGATGGGCGGGTGGGTGGATGGATGGACAGAGCTTTCCAAATCCACCTGCCAAATGACAGGGGAATCGTTCGGTTCCAGTGGCAACTTCTGAACATGCCATCTCCCAGCTTTCATACCCTCTGTTGGCAGCTGAGTTGGGGACCTGACCCATCAATATGTTAAATTCACACTGAAGTTTAAGGACAGAAGAAGAACAAGATTGTGGGGCTTCTGGCGTTTGCAATTCTTCTGCTTCTAACAACTTCCTGGCACTGCTCAATGGAAAGTAAAAAGAAATTACACTCCTTGTTCTCAGACTTTCTCTTCCTTACCCTCCTACGTCAGTGTGGACTAGCATGTAAGACACAAGGATAGAGGAACCTGGTGCAAAGTGTATTAACTTTTCCCATTATTAAAAGGGAATATTATTTAATTTTTAAAAACAATTATGAAAAGGCATAACAGTCACCTGAAAGATGAAGAGTGGCACTTTCTGTGAGCACAAGAGTAGCACACTTCAGCTCAAATCAAGATAGAGCATCAAACTTCAGAGCATTACTGACAACCAAACAGAAGCCACTTCCAGGTCACAAAGTTTAATAGACTGAAAAAAAGACTGAACGTCTGTAAGACTACAAAAAATGTCTAGAGCTACAGTAGTTAATGCTAATAAGTTCTGAAATGTTATTAAGCACCATCCTTCAGTTTTAATACAGACTTTGAATGCTAGAGATTAGCAGAAGACATAAGGTAAATAACAGATTATTGCACTCCTGCTTAATGTGAAACTCTGGTACCTTTTTTCTGGGTTATGTAGTGCTATGCACTGTAGGATACTGGATTCTGTAATGGACATCTCAGGTTTGAGCCTATATTTCCTTGATAAATTGATTGTGAATATTCCCAGCTGCTTAAGAAACGGCACTGACAGGCTTTAAAAGGGAATTTCTCTACAGCAGGGAAGGGTGTTCCCTTTAAGAACTAATTTGTCTACAGTCTCTTCCTAGAAGATTCTGTCTTTTGGGGGACCAGGATTCAAACCAAGAAAGGCAGGGGTCAAATCAGAGGGGTTTTTTTCAGAACATCACAGGATAACTGTAAAAGCAGACAGATGCAGAAGGGTAGGCAATAGAAAAGGTTTGAAGACATGAAGGGAAAATGTCTCAAGTATTAATAAATGTAACTTGTATAGACACCCTTCTCTTAGCTATTTATAAATCTGGTTTAGACAACTGAGATTGTTGTATCACATATATCCCTGAGACTTTAACAGCAAGTGTTGTACAGGATTCAGCTAAGACTTTTATTCTGAAAATTCCAGTTAGCCTGAGCCCGTCATCCTTGCAAATGGAACAGTTATTATTGTTATAGACCTGGAGACTGAGGCAGAGAAGAAGAGTTATTTTCCCCAAAACTCTATATGAGGTTTATTCCACCCTGTTTTCTTGAAGGCTTTTATTTATTTAACCATGCCACTATTTTTCTTGCTTCTGCACCTGAATCCTAGGAGCATGGAATAGTCACTCTTACATTCGAACAAATATGATCTGTTAAGAAATTCTCTAACGGAAAGCAGTAACCTAAATGACAAACAACGATCACATTTTCCACACATTATCTCTTGGCAGTATCTTGGGGGTTTGATTTTTCATCCTAAAATTTGGTAGTAACTGGATGATTGACATAAACAGTGCAAGCATAAACCCCTTACATTCATGTTCAAAGATCCAGTGTCTCTAACTTAGCTAGACCATGCACATAGAATGGTGAAAACCATAAGCAGGCTCCATGTCTTCTGATTTGATTTCAAATTAGTCAGAAAGTTGCATCTTTTCTTAGTTAATTTGAAAAAGCCTGCTAAAATGAACAAAATTGGATATTAATTTTAATGCAAACAGGAGTAATTGTTTTCCATTAGTTACCAAATCTGTCTTGTACATTTTTTGCATCTGCTGAAGTGTTATATTTTTAATATAAAATAACTGCTTTGTCAGAGTTTGATTTCATTTCCCCTGAGTATAGGCTGTAGGAATGCAGTCATGGGCTCTGCTGAAAGCTTTTTACATTATTTGCAGATTTTTTTTCTTCTAAAGGAACCCCACAACATCCATAAGAAGTGAAAGAAATTATGTTGGGTGGAAAACATTTTGAAATTCCACATTTTAAGAAGCAAAGAAAAATGTCTTTAACAGCTGATACACTGGGCACATAATTCAAACTGTCCCTCATTACAGACCTAAATTTATCTTCCATCCCACACAGATTTCTACTCTATCACACTTTTTCTACTCAAAATTATTCACATCAGAAATGTAGGCTCATGAAATGCAGGGTAGAAAAAGTGTTATTTATGCTAAAGAAACCAATCCCACTTCTTATTTAAGCTTTCTGACTGTGGGTTTATTGTGTCCTCCCTCTTGGGGCTAAGTCCCATATGGTATCTCACACTTGCACCCAAGCACATTGAGAATATTGTATCTTTGCCTCTGAGAGCTTGAATTAATATACTAGGACTCAGTCATAAAGTACTATAAAGAGCTGGAGGCTTTATTGACTTTAAGCTCTCTGGATGCATTTTTTGCCATGTGAATTATTTAAAGTCCTTTGTGAGCTTCCCTGGGGCCTTTTGAAAAGAAACTCGCAATTGCCTTCAAATATGCTGTGGCCAGCCTTCCCTTAAAAAAAAATCTGCTTCCTCTAAACACCATGAATTCTGGCAGCATCTATACACCTCTGTGAAGGAAGCAGAGTTCAATAGTCAAAATTTCAGACCACTATACAGTTAGAAGTAATTCTACTATAAATGACTGGCATTTTTTTTTTTTTCCCCATGATAATGGATAAAAAATTCTGCTAATAATTATAGTTGTTCTGATGGCCTGTCTTCTATACAGAAGATTCATCTTCATAGATAATATGACAAGCAAACTTATTTGAGAATGGCACATACATGGTATTATGCAGTCATACAAGTTCAAAAATACTTGGGTTTAGTCAATTTGCATTAAATCTATTTAATAAAGTCACCATCTTTCAGAAACTATTTCAGAATAATAATAAGATTTTAATTTCAAAGTATTTTTCCAGAATAATTTCTGAAAATCAACTCAAAATTATATGGGACAGAGGAATTAATTATGGAAGAGTTTTGATAATGGAGTCTGATGATTACCCAAACAATGCTTCTGGGGAATTTTGTTCCCAAAAACTTTCAGCTGATGAATCCAAGAGTTCTGTCTGAACGTTGTCTGTAGGAAATACAGCAATTAAAAAAGCTAAATCGCCACAAATGCCTAAATGAATTATGGCTCTAATTCTTTTTTCCATCAGACAGCAGTGAAAGCTTGGGGGTTTTTTTTTTTCTGTCCTTATAAACTGAAGCAACACATTTTTAATTTTTTTTTTATTTTTTTATTTATAGCTAATGAGGAAATAAGGTTGCAACACAACAGCCAATTCAGGACACGGTGAAGAAGCATCAGTACCCTAGTTTATGACCTTTTTCCCTTCATCTCTCCTCTTCATCAACTGTCATCTCAGCCCCCATTCAGGACCAAGTAGAACTTCTTCACCTGTCCATATGTGCTAGTTAGAGGCTGAACAAGTGATTTTACCGACTATGCCTGCCTTCTGTTTTTGCATTTCCCTTTCTATTTTTGAAATTCTGGCTCAGGCAGGATTTGTCTTATGAGTTAATCCAAGTCTTACCAGGGAAGATCTGCCTTGACTTATATTTGCTATGCACCACTTGCAGTGACAGTCTCAATAAATAATAAGTATTGATAATAAGAACACTACCATTACTCCGGCACTTTTCTTGAGCTGACAGCTGTGACACAAGCTCCTAACAACACAAGAAACCACTTTATTCACCAGTTTCAACATTAACTTCTCCAGCAATACATAATTATCTAAATTATTTGTAAAATTGTCAAGTAGCAACCTGCATTTTCTTTTGCAGATCCCACTTACATGATGAAATTTTCATTTACACAACATCATAATATTTACGTGTCTTAAATCATAAAACCATAGAATGGTTTGGGTTGGAAGGGACCCTAAAGACCATCTAGTTCCAACCCATGGGCAGGGGGCATCTTCCACGAGAAGAATGCTTACAAGGTACTACTCCTACCCTGAAGAAAGATCCTTACCTGATGCAATTAAGGATTTCTTTCTCTTTTTGAGTTAATACTGGATGGCACTAGATGAGTATCTAACCTACAGTTTTAGTAAGGGTTCAAACCCAGCATAATGACAAACCTACATATTATTTTAGAATCAATAGATTTCTTTCTTCTGTTCAAATAATTCTTGGTAGAGAAAAGTACACTACCTCAAGTAACTCTAGGAAAACAATAATTTAATGTCATAAGGAAGGTGGATTTTTGACATTCCTAGATTTCATGAAACTAGGGCTAAAATTAAATTGCAAAGGTATAATCAGAAAATCCAAAGAATTATTTAGTACCTTCCTAAATCGAGACAATCTTCTGTGTCCAGAGAATTAATTCAACTAAATCTATCACAAGGAATTAATTTTATACTATACATTTGCAATAATTTACTTAGTTTTCTCCTGAATTCATGTTCTGATTCAGGAAAATAAACAAACCCGATTCTTACTTCAGTGTTGGAATTTTTGTCTCAGTCAAAGACAAAAACATCCCATTACATTACAGGAAACTATTTACTTCAAAAAAATAACTTGTAGACTGTCAGAATATTTCTAATAATGTACTAATTCTCAAAAGAGGATTTTCAGTGTTCTGAAATAATTTATAAATGTAAGGAAAAATAAATTTCTCCTCTATACATTAAAACCAATTGATATGTAGGAGGTTTTGAAATTTTCCAGGACTGTAATTTCTTGAACCACTAAGATTGCTAGACAGTGACCAAACAGGTCAGTGTCAAAACAGAGTAGTGGGAAGACATTTCTATTTCTTACATTCTTCTGGTGGTTGAACTCCACATACATTTGCAAGAATATACTGATTATTTTTTTAATTATATATCTGTACCTGAGAAAACTGTTGAGAAAAATTTCTCCTTGAACTTAAAAGCAAAATAAAAAATTGCACTGGGAGAAGTGGTTCAGTGATTAGAGAAGTCACAATACCAAAGTCTGCTTTAAAAAAAAGAAAAAAAAAATTAAAAAATTTCCTACTCGTATCCTCAAGATCTGCATCTTTAAAAAAACAAAAACAAACAAACAAACAAAACAGCCTCAGACAAACACAAATCAACACTTCAGCATTTCCAGCTAAAGCCATCTTGAAGAACAAGTGGTTTTCTGCTTCTCTCTGCATCCCCTACACCAAGGACCTGCCTAACTAGGAACCAAGAAATCTTTTACAAACCCTTTGTTTCTCAAAAACAAAACAAAACAAAACAAAACAAAACACAGAATGAGATTTAGCATGCACACTCAGAGGGACATTATCTGTCAAAAAAATTATTGGCACCTATTTTAGAAAGAAACTATGCTTGGTCCTCAGTGGCAGTAAGGACAGTCTGCATTTCAGATCTGTGGGAAAGGAAAAGCAACATCGCTTCCCAATTTACAGATGCAAAAAATCTCTAACTATAATTTTTCTTTGTTGTTGTGTTCTCCCCACCTCATGCCTAAACAAGACACAGGCACAGTCTGATCCCTTCTTGTGGCTGAAGTGTCCTATTTTTTTCTGATGGCAGATACAATAGATTCTGCAACTACTTTGGTTTGTGTTTGCTTAAATTAAGGAAAGAAATCTCCAGATATTTCAATAAATAATCACATCAGTTTCATTTTTAAGTAAATAGTAAATCACTTCATAAACCAATCTTTGTTCATCACAGAGCCTTAATGAAATCAGGAGATTAAAAAACCTTTAAGGTTACAAAAGTATGATTTAATAAAGAATACAAGCTCTAGATACTGTCAAGATCATTTACAGAGTGAGCTTCTGTCCCAGCAGTGCAAGTGGTGGTCTCTCATTCCCCTCCTTTTCATGCAATATAACTCACCTGTTTAACTCTTAAATAAAACTCATACTTTGCAAACTCTCTGCCTTCATTTAGCTGTTCAATGAGCTTTCACTGGACCTGCACATCTTAATAGTCTCATAAGTGATGCAGTATGATGGAACTGCATGATAAATTTGCATATTAAACTGTGAATGTGACTTTAAATTGGAAAGGTACAAAAATAAGTGGTCAGAAATTAAGAAACCGTACTGATAATGCTAAGGCCTGGATCTCTCAGTAAGAATTCACTATCAAGTCACACTGAAAATACCTATTGAACAGCATATAATCTCATTAACTAAAAGAGAAAATTACATGTAATTCTTATTCTCTGAAGGTACGAGTTAAAATAAATCCTACTGACATACCAGTGCATGGGCCCAGGAGCTGGGATCTATTATAATCTACTTACCCTCTAAGAACGTAATTTCCACTTGAAATAATAATTAGGAAAAAAAAAAATACCACCCTTAAATACATTGACCTCTAATACATTCAAAATGTTGGAATAAATCAAGTAGCAGAGTTAATAATTGACTCTTTACTAATGTGCTCTTACGAAAGAAAAGAATTCAATATGCTTAGCGCTGTTCCTAATTTGAAGCTCTGTCTAATAGTCCATTCTTCATTTTATTCATCCTGCCAATTTCCAAGGTAAACCTTTTTAAGCATTTGCAAGAGGGAACAAGGATGAAATAAGAGTATAGTTGTAGCTAGAGTAGGGTGGTTTGAAAGCGTACATAATTCAATATTTTACGCCATATTTCCTACAAAATATAAAGAATATTTGTCATTTACCTTGCAATAGAAACTAACACTGGAGCTTTACTGATGCAAATGTTATAACCAGATATTACACTTTAAATAGGCAAGACATAGAAAGAGTGAAAGAAATCAAACCACACTCTTCCCATTTTAAAGGATGAAGTATGGCATGCACAGATAGAAGAAACTGTACAAAAGTCACACTAAAAACTTGAGACAAAGCAGAAAGTGGAGGCATTATGTTCCGGCTGTTAATCAAGTAGTCTGAATAAATAAGCATCCTCCTTCCCTCATCAGTTCAGTGATGATTTTCTGCACACCAAATGCAAAATGTGCATACACACAACCACTCGCATTCCACAGTTACAAAAGCCATTAAGAAAAAAAAAAAAGAAGAAAAAAAAAAGTGTCAAGCTTATCTATGAAGGAGTGAATTTTCAGAATAAATAATAAACAGTAAGAAATGCAATGTTATTTTATTATTTGTATCAAGGTGAACATGAAAGAACAGTTTTTGAGGGAAAAAAAAAACTTTTTCTTAGACACATGATCAGAATTACCAGGATCTGCCATCCTGGACATCCAAAGGGCTGACTTCGACTTGTTTAGGCAACTGCTTGACAAAATCTCTTGGGAGATGGTCCTGATGGGCATAAGAGCCCAGGAAAGCTGGGCACTCTTTAAGAAGGAGTCTTAATGGCTCAGGAGCAGGTGGTCCCCAGGTGCTGTAAGAGGAGGTGGCAGCAGAGAAGACCAAAGCCAACTGGGAGAGTTTCACTGAGGGCAAATGCCGGGGGCTGCCCTTGGGCCACAACAACCCCCAGGGGGGCTACAGGCCTGGGGAGGAGTGGCTGGAGAGCTGCCAGTCAGAGAGGGACCTGGGGGGGGAGAGAATGAGCCAGAGTGTGCCCAGGGGGCCAAGGAGGGCAATGGCATCCTGGCTGGTGTCAGTACTGGTGTGGCCAGCAGGGACAGGGAAGGGATCTGAGCCCTGGGCTCGGCACTGGGGAGGCCGCCCCTCGCTGAGGGGGTTCAGTTCTGGGCCCCTCACCCCAAAAAGGCCATTGAATGACTCGAGCGTGGCCAGAGAAGGGCAACGGAGCTGGGGCAGGGTCTGGAGCACAGGTCTGCTGGGGAGCGGCTGGGGGAACTGGGGG
>NW_020799098.1:3964730-4009126 GCF_003259725.1 Athene cunicularia | reverse complement strand
AAAAAAAAAAAAAAAAAAAAAAAAAAAAAAAAGTTTATCTCTAGGACTCTCTCATTATCTTTCACAGTAATTAAGTGCCTGTTGATCTGGTCATGAGGTCTTCCATAGATGTTAATTTGTTCAGCTCTGTTCAATCTGATCAACCTTCTTTTATTTGCTTTCCCAGATCAGATTGTGTAGCCCAACAGACCAAACATGCAAATTTGAATGCTGAAACTGTCAAACCCATCTAAACTGCTCTGGAGCTGCAATGACTTTAAAGCTAAATATTTTGATCCCTAAATCACAGAAATATTTTTGAAAAAAAAAAAAATAGTGATAGCACTTCTTGATTTCTCAGTTTCTGGCAAAAATGTTACTTTATTGAGACCAGTGCCTATTGCTACAATAATCACTTTATGCTATTAGTATGTAAGGAACTAAAGAATTTTACCTTCTACTTTGATTTTAAGCTCTTTAAAAGTCCGTGATTTCAGAGAATAAACAAACTGTATTGTGAATTAAAGTATTTCTATTCCTAACCTAATCTAGGTATTATTTCCTAGATAAAGAGTTACTCAGGCATGTACTGCATCATTCTCTTTACAGCAGCCACTTGTCACTCTGAATTAAGACATACCAAACTGCTGGTAGATTCATGATCTTTGACAAAGGATCACAACATATTTTATACCAGCTGGGTAAACCTGCAACTCTGATTCAGTCAGAGTTAATGAATTATGTCTTTCCCTCACCTATGCTGATATCGAGATCCATGTCTTTGGATCTAATATTACAGGTGGACTTGTCACATCAATGTGCTTTGAAGTTTAATTCTCCCTCACTGAGCAAAACTGTGCGCTGGTGCATGGACATGCAGAAAATGCTGGGACGGTCTGGAGTGAGCGTTGCCTAGAGAAAACATGGAAGTGTGAGACAGACCTGCGGTCTTTTCTTTTTCGAGAGCCTTGACAGGAATCAGCACTCAAGCCCAGACGCTAAGCATCCACAAGTCAGATGAAATGATTAATCATGAAACAGAGACATACCGAATCAGGACCTGACCTGATGATATTACAGATTATAACCTCCAGGATGGACAAGGTGATCAGGTTTGCGAGTTCGTGGGCTTCAAATTCATGACTGTTGGTGTCCCCTAAGAAGTTAATGTGAAGGGACAAAAGTGAGTGGGGAGTAAGCTGGCAGTGTTCATCTTCCTGCAACTGCAGAAATCTTGCAGACCTTTCTACAAGATGTGGTAACCTTACACATTTAGCAGTAAGAAATGGGAGTAGGTCTCTCTCTGACCCATCTGAGTAGCTGGCTAAGCTATGTTGAAGTGGACCCCCAGAAACCCAATATAAAGGAGTAGGTAAATACATCCTTCATGTTTTCAAAGGCTTTGGCTTCCTGGAGCTTATTCTGGAAAACAAAGGTTGTCCCAAAACTCTTT
Source organism: Athene cunicularia (assembly GCF_003259725.1). Lineage (NCBI taxonomy): Eukaryota > Metazoa > Chordata > Aves > Strigiformes > Strigidae > Athene > Athene cunicularia. Next base: position 4,007,694 of record NW_020799098.1, on the reverse strand, counting down.
GCTGTGCAATGCACAGAGTCATGGGTTAGCCTTCAGTTACTCATTCATGTGAAGTGTTCCCCAACACAGTTCTCTGCACCCATTGCCAAACTGAGAATGTCTGTTCCTAATAAAATTAAATCTATTGCTACATCTACATGATGTGGCTTTTAATTTTTTTGCATCCCTGCTGTCCCTGAGGACTCATAGATAAACCTGACTTTGATTTGATACTAATCACAACTTCCTAGAAGTTTCATTAAAATTCTATTTTTTTTTATTTTTTTTATTTTTTTTAATGCTTTATGGGATTGAACGTCCTTTGTTAAAGCCCATGACCTGCAAAAGTTACTGTGGTGAAAAGGGATATTCAAAATGGCATTAAATTCAAGTTTCACATCCATTTGCCTATCTCAACTTAAAAGGTAGCAAAGATTAATGTAGATTCAAGTTCACTACACATTGCACGGGAGCTTTGCATTGTACCTGCCTGTTGAAACATTTAACTTCTTCCTGTTACACCTCCTAAACCTCTGTTGTGATTTAACCCAAGCCAGGAACTAAGCACCACACAGCTGCGACTCATTCCCCATCAGCATGGCTGGGGAGAGAATCGTGGGGTAAAAGGTCAGTTGTAGTCAGTTAAAACAGTTACAATAAATCGGTGTCTTTCAAAGAAAGACTGATGTTTGGAAATACAAACTGTCAGAGGCACGAATTCAGCAATCTAGAAACAGTTTGTTAATTACTTATACAAAGGAAATCAAGTCAGTCTTCATAAATCAGTGGCAACTGCGGCTCTTCAAGGAATTGAAATTCAGAAGATAATGTTACATGCTCTGTTTAGAAGAGCAACACAAGACTTTTTATGAAATGCTACCATAGACCTATTGGTAAATATTTGAAAGCTTCTTCAGCTTGTATTTAGAGCTATAGCCACACTCTTCTCCTGTTAATGTGTGCATTATATGCTACAGCTACTATTTCACACTTTTCCTTGCAGCACAGCAGTAAACTTTTATTATTACATATGTCATTATTTTGTAATTCATAGGCAGACTTGTATCCTGTTACTTTTTTAGGATTTTCCGTAATGAAACCCATTCGTTCTGTCTGGGTTGTTATATATTTCAGCATGGTCACACGTGTCTCAGATTTTTCTCCCAGAATCGTTCAGAAGGTGCCCATCTAAGTGAGACCAACCCAGCCACACTGAGCAAATTAAGTGGGTTGGAGCAAATCTTTTTCTCCCCTTTGAACTTTCTATTCATCTGATAATGCTCTTCCAAACCAACAGGACCATTCATGAAAGCAGCAGCTGAACTAGGTTAAGGTTTAGAGGACAGCATTCACTCTTCCTTCCCTCTTGAAAAGACCTCCATGGTAGTCTCTTCATAACTGCAGGATACCAGAATTGCCGCAATGAGCAGAAAAGTACTAAGATGATACAGTTCTGATATAACGTGCATTCAGGGCCTTACAAAAAAAAAGTAAGCAGACTGTCTGCTCTAAAAGCTCTCCTAAAAACACTCCGCTGCAAACAGCAAGATTTTCAAGATTTGGAAGCTCAAGTTGGAAGTTAATACAAGACAGACAGGCAACAGAAGATAGAAGTGAAAACACACACATTGTACACCACCTATGAACTATTTGTAAAAGTTATTGTAGATGAGATTCCTCAAAAGTCCTGTAGATGCTCTTTGTATAATCATGTGGGCTGCAAAAGAGGCCAGGCAGAGAGCTGCCAAGCAAGGACATGAAGAGAAGATGATAAAGAATATGTTAGCAGCATTGAAGTAGCTCAGTGATGACAAACTATATTGAAGACTGCAGCAAGTGGAAGAAACATAGAACAACTCCATAGAGGTTTTGATAAAGTCTCTAGATAAAATTAGCTCTGTTTGTTATTGATATATCTATTAAAAATGGCTGATGAGGCATAGGAGAGGTGAAGAAAACAGAAGAGAGTTCTAAAAAATGCAAGAAACAGCACAAGTGACAGCACTAGGATGCGAGAACATGAGAGCCAAGACTCCCTTGCAACAGAACAGAAAGTCTCCTAAGACTCATCTTAATGGGGCACCAGGGCACCAATGGGGTGCGTGCAACTCCATAATCCAGGAGAATCTGTCTCAGCTAAGAGGTGCAATCATCAGCCTAAGAATTAAGTGAAACTTTTTTTGCCTTTGTTTGCAGGTATTGGGTATAACTTATAAAAGAGCAAAACTACGGAACTTTTGTGATGGACAATGCAACGCAAGGAGCAAGCCACTATTTGCACAGACACAAGCTGTCAGAAATACTATTCTGCTTTAGATGCTTTGACTCAGCCAAACAATGCAAATCAACCATAAGCTTGATTTAACTGTTATTGCTGCTTTTTACCATCATAGTAAAACAGCTGGAGTATATTGATGAATCTAGCCCATTTCTGTACATATTTTATAACCATCATCTAGTCCATCTGCTTTCAGAGAGAAAGATTTTTTTATATTTTTTTTTTTTACTCTGGATACTTTCTAGGTCTTTATTTGATTTTTAGACTGCTTTCACAGTCCAATAAGTATCCGGCCCAGGAGATGTATTTTTCCCTTCCCTGCATATATATTTCAATGAGTTTGCATTTGTCATTTGCTAAATGCATTATGACACACCATGGCTTCTATTCCCTAAAGAATTCCTCATATGATAGAGTCATTTGGAAAGCAGCTGATGAAGGCACTGGACTTATTAAATTCCTAGTAATAGCTAAATCCATACGCTTCAGCAAGGTAACAGCAGATGTTAAAATGTGTTATTGCCACTGGATAAGTACAGTTTGCAAAAATAATTTCCAGTAACAGGCTTCCAGTTTTCGACTGCCAGCATATTTATTCTGGTGATAAAATATATACAGAATGCTTTGTAGAAATACATTCAGTAAGTATGCAGCCATTCCAGCGTGCCTTGATCACTGTGTTATCATCAGGATGAATTTCTGCTTAGTCCAGCTGCCAGACCCTCTTGAGACTATCTGAAGAACAATGAGGCATATCTTCATCTTAAATGAATCTGATTTTAAATGAGGAGAGACCAGTGGGAACAATTCTGCTTCATGACCTAGTTGCACCTTCCCATTCGTAACTCCTACAGTTAAGTCTATGCAAGTGACAATCAAATTTTGCTATCAAGTATGACTCCAGGGTGTACCCAAAGTGACTCCAAAATTAGTACAACTACTGAAAAACAGTTCTTGTCTTGGAGAATTAAATCTCAGATACAGACAAGGATTTATGTGCCATCGTATGCAATATTAGAACACCTAATTTGAGGGGACTTCACCTTCATTACTCACATAAGGAATCTACTTAGGCTGCCAACTGAGAGTCCGCTTTGATATGTTTACCAAGGAGAGCTTAAAGAAAAGCAAGCAGGGCATTCTCAAAATTGTGGGCAAATACCTGCTCCACGTTGCTGTGCACCTCTAAAGCAAAAATAGAGTAGCGTGCCATGTCACCAGTATTTCATTATCAAAGACTACAGGATACAGTACGTTTATTTAGCAACTATTACAAATTAGCAGAGCTATAATTAAGTGAGATACTTCAAATGTTATGCATCACCACAGGGGACTGTGGGTCCTTCTGTTGTTTCCTGATGTTATTAGGTCAGGACCTGCTTCCTTCTGTTTTGTTCTTCATTTTCTTCTCTAATTATTAGTTTGTTATAGATTCCTAGTTGTAACTGTGGAACAAATTTCTCAGTTGGAATAGAGGTACTTTAGAATTCATCTTTGTCAACAATTATTTCTCACTTCTTGTGGTTTTGACTGTCATAACACCTGCTCCTTTTTCTTGGATTGTTCTTTGATTTTGCTTTTTTTTTTTCCCCCCTCACTTTCCAGAGAGCCATGTGAAAACAGTCAGACAATACAAGTTACTCTTTATTAGAGCATAAACTATTCTGCTTAATTCTTTGCCTGATACCTCTATGACTGGAGGTCCTGCACTGGAAATGGGGTAACTTTTAAACCTAACTACTCTCCAGGACTTAAGTAATCAAATAGAAGAATTTGTTATCACTAGGCAACAACAGCACAAACCATATACTAAAGGTAGACCTTTGTGATCTTTCAATATCACAGAATTGGACATACCTTTCTTTTAAAGAAAAAAAAAAGAAAAAGAAGGAAATGGTGAGAAATCTCTCATTAAAAGCAAACAAGCAAACAAACAAAAAAAACCCTCAAGCAAAACAAAACCAAACCAAAACAACAACTTAATGAGTAATTTTCAACTATTGTATAGGGAATGTGGAGAATTCCCACCCCTCTTACTGAAGCTATTCCATCCCTCAAAGAATAAGTAAATTTTGAGTGTATGGCAGCTTCCCTCTTCAATCTTCCAAGACATTCATCTATCGGGTTAAGATATCTACACCCTTCGCTCCAGAGAAATGAGAGCTCTCACTCTTAAATGATCAACATGTACTTTCTCTGTTGGCCACTGACTCAGCCAAACCCTACAATGACACGAATGAACTTTTAATTTGTGGCTTCTGATAAGGCATAAACATATCCTGTTCAGTGAGATGCTCAACAAAAAGGGTGAGAAGAAAGATAGTATCAGGTACAGGTTTAGCAAATAGAAGCTATATTCTCTGCAGCCAGTGTTGAAATGAATTCATGACCATTAACCCAATTATTTCTCTTTAAGGCACACTCAAATGCAACAGGCAAAATAATGCCAGCAGTAGTATTTTCTAAAGGAGGACAGTATCCCAGTGGTGTGATTTTGCATTTATGTTGTTGATGACATGAGAGCTTTGGGAGTCTGGTCAGGCCAAGAAGCAGAACTTCAAGTGATTGGGAAAATAACATTGAAAACCAGAGTTTAAGAGCATCTGAGGTAAAGTGGCAGCTGAATGAAGGGGTTTTAAGGATTGCAGTTTTGATTTGAGATAGTCAAAACTGGAGGTGGGCTGGAGCTTATGAATGAAGGAAAGATAGCAGGAGGGAAAATAAATGTATACTATTTATATATGCCTGTGACATTTAATAATTGCAAGAAATCTAGTAAGTGAATTCCATCCATCTGTCCCACAAACCACCATTAGTCAGTAGACTTCTTATAAGCCTCATATCAGAATAGGTTGTTGAGACTTCTTTTTCCCTCTTTTGTCACTTTCCCTTATGGATTACACTAACGAATCACTATTTTTCCAACTATTTTAATTTATTCTCCAAAGTGCCACTTCATTCTTCTTAATTCCAATTTTAATTATCTCTTAAGAGGTTTCACTGCATGTGATTTATTGTACATGGGAATCAAAAAAATAGACAAAGTCCCATTATATCGTTCTTTCCTTCTTGCATTTTCCCTACGCTGAATTACAAACTGTAATTACAAGGTGAAAATTGGTAAGAGTAGTCTTCCAGTACATATAAATTTGGTGCCAGTCTTACAGTTTCTTAAATGTACAAATTCACTGTGGCTTTATCATGGAATCATAGAATTGTTTAGGTTGGAAAAGACCATTAAGATCATCAAGTCCAATCATAAACCTAGCACAGCCAAGTCCACCACTTAACCATGTCCTTAAGTGCCACATCTACACGTCTCTTAAATACCTCAGGGATGATGATTCAACCACTTCCCTGGGCAGCCTGTTGCAGTGTTTGACAACTCTTTCAGTGAAGAAATTTTCACTAACATCCAATCTACACCTCTCCTGGTACATCTTTATGTCATTCCTCTAGTCGTATCACTCATTACTTGAGAAGAGAGACCGACCTCCACCTCACTACAAACTCCCTACAGGGAGCTGTAGAGACCGAAAGGTCTCCCCTGAGCCTCTTTTTCTCCAGGCTAAACACCCCCAGTTCCCCCAACCACTCCTCATGACTTGTGCTCCAGACCCTTCACCAGCTTCGTTGCCCTTCTTTGGACACCCACCAGCACCTTAATGTCTTTCTTGTAGTGACTGGCCCAAACCTGAACACAATATTCAAGCTGTGACCTCAATAATGCTGAGTACAGAGGGACAATCCCTTCCCTAGTCCTGCTGGCCACACTATTTCTGATGCAATCCAGGACTGCACCGCTATTGGCCTTCTTGGCTACCTGGGTACACTGATGTCAATCAACACCCCCAGGTCCTTTTCCACCAGGCAGCTTCCCAGAAACTCTTGTCCAAGCCTGCAGTGTTGTGGGGGATTGTTGTGAGCCAAGTGCAGAACCCGGCACTGAGTCTTGTTGAACCTCACACAATTGCCCTCATCCCAGCAATCCAGACTGTCCAGATCACTCTGTAGAGCCTTCCTATCCTCAAAGCAGATCAACACTCCCACCCAACTTGGTGTTGTCTGCAAACTTACTGAGGGCGCACTCAATCCCCTTGTCCAGATAATCAATAAAGATATTAACTAGAACTGGCCCCAGTACTGATCCCTGGGGAACACCACTTGTGACTGGCCACCAAGTGGATTTATCTCCACTCACCACAATCTTTGGGCTTGGCCATCCAGACAGTTTTTTGCCCAGTGAAGAGTACACCCATTCAAGCCACGAGCAGACAGTTTCACCAGGAGAATGCTGTGGGAAACAGCATCAGAGACTTTACTAAGGTCAAGATAGACAATTTTCACAACCTTTCCCTCATCCACCAAATGGGTCACCTTGTCATAGAAGATCAGGTTTGTAAAGCAGGACCTGCCTTTCATAAACCCATGCTGACTGGGCCTGATCACCTGGTTGTCCTATACATGTCACGTGACGGCACTCAAGATGATCTGCACCGTAACCTTCCCTGGCACCAAGATCACACTGACAGGCCTGTAGTTCCCCTGATTGCCCCCTTCTGGCCCTTCTTGTAGATGGGCATCACATTTGTTAACTTCCAGTCAACTGGGACCTCCTGGTTCACCAGGACTGATGATAAATGATGAAAAATGTTTTGGTGTGCACTTCTGACAGCTCTCTCAGTACCTTTGGGTGGATACCATCTGGTCCCACAGACCAGTGTTTAAGTGGTGTAGCAGGTCACTAACCATTTCCCTTTGGATTACAGATGCTTCATTCTGCTCCCTGTCCCTGACTTTCAGCTCAGGGGGCTGGATACCTGCAGAACAACTGCTCTGACTATTGAAGAATGTCCAGCCTTCCTGGACTCTTTTACACTTCAGGACTCTGTCAACCAGGCTCCTAAGCAGGCGAAACTCTGCCCTCCAGAAGTTTGAAGTAGCAGTTCTGCTGACCACCCTCCCACCCCACCCCCTGCTCCCCGAGAATTGAAAACTATAATCTCATGATCACTATGACCAAGATGGCCTCCTACCATCACATCACCCACGAGACCTTCTCTGTTCAGAAACAACAGCTCCAACAAGACGCCTTCCCTAGTTGGCTCACTCACCAGCTGTGTCAGGAATCTCTCTTCCACACACTCCAGGAACCTCCTAGACTGTTTCCTATCTGCTCTGTGGTATTTTCCATCTGGTAAATTAAAGTCCCCCATGAGAACAAGGGCTAGTGATTGTGAGACTTTTCCCAGCTGCTTATAGATATTTTGTCTGCCTCTTCATCCTGGTTGGGTGGTCTAAACCAGACTCTCACCATATCTGCCTTGTTGGACTTCCCCTGATTCTTGCCCATAAATACTCAAACTTACCATCACCATCATTAAGCTTTAGACAACGAAAACCCTCTTGAACATACCAGACTACCCCACCACCTCTCCTTCCTTGCCTAACCCTTCTGAAGAGTTTACAGCCATACATTGCAACACTTCAGTTGTGCAAGTCATCCCACCACATTTCTGTGATGGCAACTACGTGATAGTTTTCCTGCTGCACAATGGCTTCCAGTTTCTCCTGTTTGTTGACCATGCTGTGTGCATTGGTCAAGATGCACTTCATTTGGGCTATTCATCCCACCATCTTTTGGTGGGGAGAAGCTCTAATTCCTATATGAACATTCTCAGGCTCTTCCATGGTTTATAGCACACTATTAACCCTTGTGTCTCTGATGTTACATGGATCCCTATCCCCTACCTCCACCAAGATGGCAGACCAGGCCTTGATAGCACACCATCCCTCAAACACTGGCATGCCACCCACAGTCTTATCTCTAGCAAGTCTGGTTTGATGCCTTTCCCTCTTCAAATCTAGTTTAAAGCTCTTTCAATGACCCCTGCTAACTCCAGTGCAATGATCCTTTTCCTCCTTTGAGAGAAGTGTACCCTGTCTGTCACCAGCAGTGTAAACCAACCTATCATCAAAAAATCCAAAACTGTGTGGGTGATACCAGGCCCAAAGTCAAGTATTGATCTACTGGCTCATCCTGTTTCTTCCCTCATCATTCCCTGCAACTGGAAGGACTGAGGAGAACACTACTTGTGATCCTGATCGTTTAACCAGTCATCCCAAGGCCCTGAAGTCTCTCTTGACTATCCTCAAACTTCTTCATTGAAGAAGTTTCATCTTCATCACTGCAACATGTACCCACCAGAGCCCTGCCTGGACAGCTGTGCCTGTGACAGTCCAGGTGGGTGCAGAGCTCAGAAGGGTCGTGGCTCTCTGCCAGGTGGATACCATCACTCCCTACTTGAGCTGGCAGGGTTTCAGCGCCCTTCCTGCACACCCTGCCATGCAAACTGCTGCACCACATCCTTGCTGATGAATCACACCCCGTTCATGGCACCCCCTGGTCGCTCGCACTCCCTAAAGGCTTCTTTAATACATGTCGGGCCCTGGATGCCATTGCTCCTGGTCCCACCCACGTCCCGTCAGCCCCTGTGCACAAGCTGTGGGCTCCCAGTGGCTCTCAACTCCTCCCAGGGTTCCCACGGTTTGGGAACTCCCCTGTGTATCGTACTGGAGTGCTCCGCTGCGGATCATGCCAGCACTGAGGCTGGTCACCTCAGCGACTGAGTGAAACATAAAAAAATATGAAACAATAAATTAAAATAGTAAATGAACTGTTGCAATTACTAATAAAAAAAAATACATTGGTAGTCAATGTACATGTGCATATGAAAATAACAAATCTACTATGTTATAGTAAGTCTTTCCCTGTCTTATTTTTAACCAAAAATTATTTCAAAGCCAGATATATGTATAATTATTGACTATACACACAATTCCAGGCCTGATAAGTGTGTAAGTCACTCCTTATCTTCTGTTCTCAAGTAATATTAAGCTAAAATACTAAGTGGCTGATCCACTATCTAGATTTTTTTCCAAACAAACTCAAATTATATGTAGAAGACAGATATTTTTACTACAAAAACAACAGAAAAAAAACAAACTCAGGAAAACAAAGAAAGGATAGATATTCAGAATAAGTAAAATCTTATCTAGTTTTAAAAAATAGAGTAGACATTTCTGTAATGTGTTGATCCAGTCAGAGGAGATCATCTGATTATTTAACAATAAAAGTATCTTTTCTCACCCTTTTATCTGTAAATTATCACAGTTTAGCCACTTCAAAAACTTAATGTTTTTAATATTTTATTAGAAATTTTCTCCAAGCTATTCCTACATCAAAATTAAAAACTTGTACTTGACCTAGAATGTCTTTTAGAAAGTCATTAATTTTCAATTCAAAGAAGATAAATGATAGTGTTGTTGTAATGACTAATGATATTAATTGTTAAAATTGTGAATTTTACAGCTTTTTATATTTTATTTTTTTTCTGATGGACTGAAGTGACCTTTACTTTCAGAAGTCTGCTCACCATGTAGATGAATTTACATAGAACACCAGTAGTTCTTCTCTTAACCTTCGTTTTCTATGTTAAATACTTAAAAGTTTTATGTATTTATTCATTTATTACTTAGGCTGATTTTCCAGAGCAACTATAGCTTTTTCCTTTTTCTGAACCTTTTTAATTCAGCAATGTTCATACTTTAATACTTTATCTATAAACAACAATACTTTTATATCGTTAGTCAGTGTTGCTTTTATTTTATGTGCAGCATTGTATTTGTTAATTTGATGACCACCTCACCCTCTAAACCTTATTGCTTATCTTATACAAAGACAAGAAACCTTTCCTATAACCCACTCCTTCCTGTTTTGTATCAATTTGAAATATGTTTTCTGAAGTTTCAGAGTTCCCTATGTGAAGCAATAAGAAGATATACATAAACACTGAATTAAGGAAATCAAGGATTTCCTTCAACATTCACCTTCAAAAATTAGATTTGCAGTGGGGTTGGCAAATGAAATGCACAATCTGGAAAAGACTCATGTCCCTTTAAACACTGGAGATCAGACTGGACATCTTAGGGTATTTGTAGTGACACTAGGAACCTACGTGTGGACAACTGAATTAAGCCCTTAGCCGATACAGTCAGTGGGCTCTAGAAAGCTACAGAGTCACCAAACATACATCTATTGTGGGAGACGTGAATATTTGCACTGGCTGTGTTGAATAGATCTCCTGCTACTATAACATGAGCTTAGACAGCATAAACGGGTAGATGTGTGTTACAGATGTTCTCAAATAAACAAACAACCAACAAAAAATTAAAAATTGTCAACACAATGAATTAGCCCTCTGCAAATTACAGGTTTGAATGTCCGTGAGAGGAGAACAGAACAACTTCCTAGGGTTTAACAACAACCTAAAACACAGAACAAAGCACCACTTCCCAGGGTTTAACAGCAACCGAAAATGCTCTATCACTCACATAACAAGTGAGGGCTCTTAACCTCGAGGACCTTCTCAGGACAGTGTTCCGACCCGTGGCACCTCAAGGAGTTTCCTTGGGCAGCGTCCCAACCCAAGGGGAGAGACCTCAACCACAGGTGCTGCTCCAAGGGATGAGCTCCAAACGGCCCCCAGGGGACTCCATTTATACCAGGTCAGATCTGATCTGTGCTCAATAGCGGCTCCCATTGGCCAAAGGCCCCAACTACCGTGAAGCCCCGAGAACAAAGGCAGTCAGGAGCTGCTGCTCTTCAGCAGCCAAGAAGCCCTATTTTCATTGGGCAGGTTGACCTGCCACAATGTGACTACATTGGCAACTAGTTTAGGTGTCTAAATCTTGATGCTGAACCCCATCTGAAATGCCTAAATTGTGATGATTTACAAATTACAGGGTAGAAGAAAAAACAATCCATCTGCTGCTTTGCAATGAAAAATAACTAAGGAAAATGGTATTTGAAGTACTAGACATTAATACAGCAGGGTTTTTTCTTGCCTTGTAGTGTATGCTATATTGTAACTTGAGGACCATACTGTCCTTATTTTCCCTTTTGAAGCTACATAAAGCTTCCAAGGTAACACTGCATTATGCCCGTCACAAGGAACTACTGTTTCAGATTTAATCTACCAGGTACTTATGGTCCAAGCTAAGACTTTTAGGTGAATTTTCCTTTATAAGTTTATTTTCAACATTTGGTGCACACAAATGGAACAGCGTTTCAAGTGAAGAAACACTGTTCTCCTTTAAATGTTAGAGCTGTTGCTATCAGAATGAACTGAGAAAGGCTGAAAATATTTTGTATTTTTAAACTATGTTTTAGTGTAAAAATTGTTAATAATAGGAAAATCAAGAGGGGGGGGGAAAAAAAAAAAAAGAAGATTGGATTTTACCATAGTTAACCAACTAAGCTCAGCTTGAAATGTTATGTTTTGCACTGTGGCATTTTTGTACCTGCTTATCTCTCTAATGACAGGAAAGTAACCTTCAAGTACTTATTATATTGCTCAGAAATCCATCAGACACTATGATCTGATAGACATCCATTTCATCTGAACTTAGAGCATTAAGTGACCACAAATGTGTAACCTGAACTTCTGTGAGGTCCTTAATGGCTCATAGCAGGGTTGAACCTGATAGTAGCTCCTCAGGTTCAAACTTTCATTGACTAGCATAAACTTCAGCGAGCAAAACATTGATTTAGTGATAATCAGAAAGTTGAAATGGTAAAATGTGTCAGGGCATGGAGTTTATTTCCAAGCCTCCTGGTTTCAACCAGGTGTGTAATTACCCATAGACCACAAAAGCAGTTTTAAAAAAAATCAGTATTAGCCCCTTTGTTCAGCCCCATTTACCATCCCAATAGTTTAAACCCACTGAAATTCTGAATGACATTTAGCACCACAACAGAAAAGAAAGTAGTGTTTTAACAAAGTTATGGATCATGGGTGAAGAAGTAAAATCATATAGGAAACATATGCAAGAGGTTTGTTCTACAGAAACAGTGGAGTGTGATTCTGTATGAAGGAGAGATGGTTTTTGGCATTTTCCTCAGTCCTCCCACAAATCCAGAGGGAGAGCAGGGTTGTAAAATGTGCCTAGGTTTCTGCAAGTCTGTGAGTGTCTTTGAAAACATCCAAGCACTGCTGTGCTCCAGACACTTGGTAGGGTTCCATAAAATAACGAAATGTGCAGACAAAAGATTGTAAGACTCACAGTGCTCACAAACTTCATCCATCTAGAATGAGTCCCCATCATGATTGCCACACACACAGATGACTACTTTTAGGTGCTGCACTTCACACCTGAAGGTTGCTCATTAACGGAACATGCAAAACCTAAGATCTAATATATCTGATTAAATCTTTCATGAAGAATGAAAACACACTTCTGTGTGCTGGGTTGCATTGCACTGCTGGTACAAATGTTATTTTAAAGTTTGGTACCAGCTTCAACAAACAAATGAAAGAATTGCTGTTACCTGCTTTGAAACTACACAATATGGAAGTCCTTGTCATGCACTGAAAAATTTTCCAGTAGGCAAGACAAGGCTTCTGGCTGAAATTGGTTAAAATAAGTAAAGTAGCAATTTAAGTCTTGAAGTGACTCAAAGCTGTGTATGATCTTTGAAGAAGGTATGTTGACATAAACCTATTAAAAACCAGATTGATTTGTTTCATGAACGCACTAGGTCACCTACTTGGTCTTCTTTTTATGCAGGAGTTTCAAGCAGTCAATAACTAATAACTCCGAGTAGTATGGACTTCAGAGTCCAGCCAACTTCAGCACCAGCCTCAATAAGTTATAGCTGAATGGTGGAGTCTCTTTTAAGAAACTCACTTGCTCTTGATTCAGAATGAACATGGACTGACAGCATACTATTTTTTTTTTTTTTCCCTCAGACTGTTCAAAAGCTGAGTTGTACCCTCCCTGTGGCTTGTCCAGCTTCTGCCTTTGAGCTACTGGATTTTAAGATGCTGTTGTTACTTCAAAGACCCCTCCAGTATCAGATACTTTCTCACTTGTGCCATGTCTAACAGTTAATTCTACTGATTTTATAAAACTCTAAGTTTTTGAGCAATTTCCATATCTCTTTTATGAAATCTCCAAACCTGTACTTACAGCATGCTTGAATACTACAAAATTTACAATTTCAGGTTACGTTACCATAAAAGATATTAATAGAATATGTATTTATAACTAGTCACTGGAGGACTGCAATGGATAGATCATCATTAATACATGATAATACATCACTCGAAAGTTTTTTGAGGTCCAGTGTTGAGACAACTTTTAACATGCCTTATGCCACGCTAAACTGAATTGTCTAAAGTATGCCATCAACTTAAAAAAAATTTTTTAAAAAAAAAGTATGCTATTGTCTAAAAAAAGAACTAAACAATTGTGTAAAATGAAAAGAAACTGTGGACTATTTTACAGGGACTGGATCACAAAAAGGCTACTAACCTCCAAAAAATATTTCATCTAATACAGCTCATCGCTCTTAAAATTTTAAACCCTCAGAAAGAGAATATCAGGTTATAAATGTGAAGCACCTTCTTTGAGAGGAAACCAGCTTTCTAGTTACCAGTTCACAGTCACACTTCAAACACAAATATCACTGGACACGTATCTTACTTTTAAGTGTTAAGACCAACCTATTATTCACAATTTCACTTTCAGTGATGGAACCACTCTAACTGAATTTCTCAGGTCTGTCATTCAGAGTGTTTAAAGATCACACTCTTAGCACTCAAGAATAAATTTATCTGGAGCTAACGATAAATTATATTACAAAGTTGGCATCAAGTTAAGTTATTCAAGCTGGGAAAAGAGGTTAAAAAGAAAAAAAATAAAGGCCAGGGTAAGAAAGTACGCAAGAACTCCGATGACAACACCCACAAATGTACAGGTAAAGGAATCAAGATACAAATGCTGGCACTACCCTCTCAGGCAGCTTCCTTATGTTCATGGGACTGTAAATACCTAGATAGAAAAATTGAGATAATACATTTGAATCCCTGAGTCATAAAAACTTAAACTGATGTGAACATTAATGTAAATACATGTATATATAAAATGTGGAACATAATTCGGGAAAACAAAAGGGAAATATTCCAGGTTAGCAGACAAATTTTTCCTCCTGCTTGGGTAAATTTTTCTGTCTTGAGGAATCATCTTGACGTGCACAAAAGAAACACTGCTTTACCAGGAAAAACACCATTTAGGATGGAAATAAAGATTGGACTTTTAAATATACAATATCCACAAACCAAACAAACAGCTCCAACAAAGCTTAGTGAAATCTTATGTCCATGTAATGTAAGAGGCATTGAAAGGCAGAATCCTGAAGTATATCCCCACGGCTATGCAGGTTAGATGCTAGTAAATATAGTGATCCATGCGGTAAACACAAGTAAAGCAGTCCAGTTTTGTGTGTGCTAGCTCACTTCAGGCACTAGTGGACTGGCATATAGTAACCCCTAAGTAAGTACCTTATTGAGGTGGTGTAGATGAGACTAAAGACAAGGAAATGCAGTTTAAAACTTTGGCTGTGGAATATGTACAAGGTACTCATTTTTCCTACAAACCGAGCAAGGGAATTTATGATTTTTCTGTTTACCACAGTGGCATTGCATCAATCAGCTATACAACGCATTGGAATTCTGTACCACTTCAAAATATAGGGCAAGTAACTGACATTCAGTTCCTAAAATCTGCCGGAAAAAACTTGACTTCTAGACCAGAGCTATTCATAGGAGGTAAGAGCCTTTGAATTTTTACTTATGACCAACATTCCGTTCCCAAGTGTTCACATCATTCCTCTTTTTCCTCAGTCATACAAAGATTCTGCTTATAAACAAGAAAACATTATTTCTATACACAGATCTCATTATCTTGGTAAGGGAAGCACAAGAATCACTTGTCTGAAGTGGACATTTTAGTAGCTGTGGGTTCCAGTACCCAAACCAGGCAGAATACTGGGTAAGCTAAGCTAAACAGCAGTCAAAACCACCAAACATCACCAACAAAGTACTCTTGAACTCTGTACATTTTTTGGTTTTCACTTTATCACACACTTCATCCGAGGATCTTAAAATTCTTAAAAATATTTATGAAATCTTACAGCACTCCTGAGAGGAAAATTACCATAAATTGCCACTTTAAAGAGTGGCTCGCCGAAATTAAAAGCCAACTCAGCACTAGAGCTAGGAAAAGAATTTCACACATCTAACACCTTCCCTTCAATTCTGAATAAAAATGTCCTAAGTTGTGTATAACAGCGAGTACTCAAGAGACACTGGCAGGTCTGAGAAAGCACATTTATGTTGTCTATTAAATTACAAAAATAGATCTTTTGCATCAATTTATTTTCTTCCTTGCTATTCTTTTTCTAAAGTCAGGTGTTACAGTTCTCAGAACCGAATGGATATATACCCTATGTCGTCAAATGTCTCATCTTAAATATTTCTCAGTATAGATTCACAAAAACAATGAGTTTGCTGTGAAGTTAAATTCAGATAATCCTGAGATTTTGCTGAAAAACAAGAATCCAGAACCATTTATGCCCAAATACATATTAATCTGCACTAGCAAATCTGATTAATTTCAACTATCATTTCAGTGTGGAGACTGACTGAATGTTCAGTGTGACAGAATGGTATTTTCTTCATCAGAGTCTCCAGAACAAAACGTTTAAATAGAATTGTTAAATTCACTGATATGGAATGAAACTGGGATAACTTTAAAATATTTTCAGCAATTTGGCTGAAGTTCCTTTGTATTATCTCAGTGTGATAGAAAAGAATTTGGCAAAAAAAAAATTTGCATTACCATTGAGGTACTGAAAAGTGAAACCCAAGAAGGAAGAATTCTACTGAGAAAGATGGAATATGCCACACTGTGGACAATAGTAAGTTAAACATGGCTTTGTGGTGTCTGATGGAAATGAGATGGAAGCATGATTCAATCTTAGAACCTTATTTTTTCCATCAGTATTGGCCTGTCTTGTTTAAAGAGACAGTAGCTGTTTAGGAAAGGGACAACCTCTTTGTGCATTTTGCAGCTACACAGCCCTGATGGTCATGTCTGTAACAGGAACTGCAACATTAACAACAGGACTCACCCTCGATCATGGTTAAAACACTAAAACCATTCTCAAGCAGACAATATACATAGTCTCCAAAGGGAATTTTTCATTGGTCAGCAATGGTGTTGGGGTTTTTTTGGGTTGTGTTTTTTTTTTTTCTCCTAAGTTGTTCTTTGGACAGATAAATTAATTCAACAAAGAGTATATATTCATGAATTGAACCAAAGTGAAGAAAAATGGTGATGTTTTGATCTAGTGCTTCTTGCTTCCTTGTGCTATTTTAGGTGTGAAGAGCGTATAACTCAGAACTGGGTAAGGCTAACTGTAAATTATAGGGCTGTGGTTAAATCTATGCCTCAGTTTCAGAAAGACAAGAGTGAAAATGAGGGATGGGTTTCTTGAAAAGTACATACTTTTAGAGGGGTGTTCATTTTGTCTTTGTAGTTTAGGATTGTGGGGTTTTTTTTCCTTTTTCCAAAGGAGATCCGTACTTTCTTACCAGGTAACAGAAATGCACACACTTTGTCATGCTTTAGCATGAACTAGGAATCAATGAGATGTGTAAAATGGCTGGACACAGATTACCCATTACGCAGCTTTTTGATTTAAGTTATAGTGAAAGCTGAGATCTAAAGGTTGTAAAGGGAATGTAGAATATGCTGCTTTTTTTTTTTTTTTTTCCCCTTACGATTTCTTTCCCTCTCTCACATTTAATACTCACAAGGGAATTCTTTCACTATTTTGATAGATGTACCTCATGAACACAATTATGTATTCTGTCCTTGAGGCTGAAAGTGTTCTCAAAGAGTTGTTCCTATTATTAAGAGGGGGAAAAAAAGAAAATCCTTAGAGATGGCAACACTTTCTACAGTTTATCAATCCCAATCAGTGGGGCTAACTGTCCATTGATTTACCGACAACCCCTAATAAATTTTTAAGAAATGACTGCATGTTCAGGAAAAAAAAAAAAAAAAGTTACTGTTCAGAATTATTCAGTCCTGAAGGGCATAATTTTTAATACTTTAGACTCTGGTGTACTCCTCACTGTCAGCATTAAGATTCAGTCTTAAATCAGAACTGCAGACCTGAAGATATCTTTTCTTGTATCAGTGAATGTGATGGCAAGGTAGCCAGTTAGTTAGCAGCTCTGCTACTAGTCTGATTCCACTGGATTTACAAGCTAAACAGTCAGGTATTTAGACAGAAGACTTCCAGCTTATTAACAGACACACATCTACATGAATTGACCACAATGTAATTTTTTTAAATAATTATTTTAGTTCTGAGGTAAGGGATTCTAAAGTATATCTTCTTTATAACTGTTCCTTATCATCCATTCTTCTCCTGCTCTTTCTCAGTCTGTGTTAATAACATCTGAATATCATATATTCACTGCCAGCTCAACCTCATGCCCTTTGAGAGGGAAGGTCTTCTCTTTTAGCAGAGAGGAGGTGACTTGTCCCTGATTGCTTAGACACAATGTAGACTGTACAAGTGACTCCAGAGCTCCTTAATCTGTCACAAAGCCACAGTCGTCCATGGCTAAACCTCCTTCCCACATGCTTGCCAAATGCTTCTCCTTGCATGTTGACCCACGCTGTATGGATCTTCATTCCCTCCCTTTCGATCTTTTCCTTTTTTTAATGTTCTGTCTCTAAATTTCTCTTCCTCTGTGCCCACTTACCATATGTTGTGTTCTTCCTGATCCTACCATCAAACCAAAACCCAGACTTCCATGATCAGCACATATTCTTTGCTGTGTCACCACAGATGGCCTACAGGATCTCAAAGATTGACTAGACCTTCAGAACACAGCTCAGATGAGTGTCCTGCACGTTTAGTACATCTGCCCAACAATGGTAGAATACCTTTTTCAGTTGTGGACTCCACTTGTTGAAACAGAAGGAACTGACACCGTGATTAGACCTTCATTAGCTTTCTCTGTTATGCAAGATTATTGCTATTCATACTATGGCACTTCATATAGCATGGCTTCTGCTTCAGCCCTCTGAAACATATGTCAGACACTCACACTGATCCATGGTACAGAGCTCATGGCCATCTGTTGCAGAGATACAGATACTCGACACTTTATTTAAGGAGACATTTGTTAACTGTAGCAATATTAATCTGCACCTACTTGGGGATGACATGCCTAATGGACTGTTTAGAGAGGTGCAGTCATACACAAGCTAGGCATAAAATGGCAATCGTGAAACTTTCCTGGGTAAGCCCCAGAAAGTGGCAAAGGAATCCACCTTCCCATGTCATCACTGAATTGGGAGGAAATAAAGGAAAAAGATCATCTGGAACACTTTTTTCTTTGCCCCTGCAAACCTTTAAAAAGATGATGTTGTCATATTAATAAGGAGGAATTGTTTAATTTATTGATTCATCTTTTAAAATGATCGGTGAATGTTGTATACCTAGTGATGACATCTTTTCTTAATTTGATGTATTAAGCAATGTTATATTCAGTTTCATTAAATGATCTCCCTTAATTACGACAATGGGTAACGATGGTCATTAAAGTAATGACATTTGTCACCATCAGCAGTTGCAAGGATAATGAATAATGAACAAGGCAAAATTTCCATTGAGACTTTATAGTCTTATATTCCACTTAGCAACAGGCTAGAAAAACACAGAAACCAGATAGTTCCCTGAGGACAAAAAAGTTTCAGGAAGTCAACAGAGAAGCTTTCTCTTTAAAATATTAAAGCACATTAACCAAGGAAAATATGGATTAATGATGCTGAACAAAAAAAAAACCCAAACAAACAAACAAAAAAAAAAACCCAACACCAAAACTTTAAAATCTTGTGAGCAAATCCATCTCTGTAGGTCTGTAATACTGTCACCCTATATATTATTTTCATAAAGAAACATGAACCAATTTTTAATGTGACTGTGATAAGAAACAGCATTTCAGGTGTATTCTATTGTTCAGAAAGGCAGACAAGAGAAATTCATGTTATAGTACCTGGACAGGCTGGCAGAGTGGACTAGGAAGAACAGTATGAATACAAAGTGCAAAGTCTTTCAGCTGGGATGGAATCATTAAAGCCACCAGTACAGTCTATCGTCTGTGTGGCTAGGAAACAGCCTTTGTGAAAGGGACCTGGGGCTCCCAGTGGACAACAAGCTGAATAGAGTCAGCAGTGCACCACTGCAGCAATAAAAGTAAATCAGATCCTGGGTGGCATCCGCAGGGGAATTACTACCAGAGGTAGAGATGTGATCATCCCACTCTACTTAGTGCTTGGCAGGCTGCACCTGGAGTACTGTGTTCAGTTCTGGTCCCCACAATTCAAGAAAGATGTGGACAGGTTGGAGACACTCCAAAGGAAGGCTACAAAGATATCAAAGGGTGGAGAACCTGTCCTATGAGAAAAGGCTGAAGGAGTTGCATCTTTTCTCCCCAGAGAAGTGAAGGCTCTAGGGTACGTCATCACAGTATTCCAGTATTTAAAGGGTGTCTACAAAGAGGGTGGAGGCTCTCTCTTCACAAGGAGCCACATAGAGAAAACGAGGGGCAACAGGCCCAAGTTGTAGGAGAAGAGGATTCATCTTGATATAAGAAAGAAATTTTTTACAGCAAGAACAACCAATCACTGGAACAACCTCCCCAGGGATGTGGTAGAGTCCCTACCACTGGAGGTTTTCAAGACATGACTGGACAGCGTGCTAGGGTAATGTCATTTAGGCTGCCTTTTCCACACAATGTTGGACCAGATGATCTTTCAAAGTCCCTTCCAATCCGTTCTATGACTTTTATATTTTACACTGAATCCTAGATGTTGCTTGAATCCTGATCCTGAGCAAAATAAGAACTGCGTTAAGAGTGCAGGTATGTATTTTGAGACTTAAGAGAATAAACTTTTTGTCCACCTACAAAAGTATCTGACACTATCTTAAAGTTAACCTATCTCTGTGATACCTCCTAATGTTTTCCCTGCATATAAGTACAATGGATTCTAAATACAACAACCTTTTATTTTCTTTTTTACATGCACATCCTATGTATATACAGAAAGGTACGGCACATGTGTCTTGCAGTTACAGATTAAACTCTTCCATGAAAACAGATGCAACATGGCATAGTGTGTATTTCTGCCAAGAGGAAATGCCTAGGGCAAAAAACCTGATGAGGTAGTCTTAAGCTTCATACCATAAATGCCACCAAACCTGGAGGTATGTTTGTTTTCTCTGAACAAGAAAAAAGACTAGGCACCTTATTCTTATTCATTCTCTTTGCCCAGATTCTCTATAGGACAAGGCAGGGAGGATACCTAAACTAAACAAAACCAGTGATTCCAGGTTAACTATCATTATGCACAATCTCTTCTATTACCTGCAGAACCTATTGCCCATTTGAAAATTGCCAAGGCTGTTCTGACATTTTTTTCTAGAACAGGACATAACTCTGCTGATTGAAAATGAAAGTACACTTTATAATAAATGCCTTGCTAGCTTTTAATCAAATGATGCATTATTAGCAAAGATTAAAAGAACTAATTATGTACAGCGTGGTTGAATGATGGCTCTGGGGAGAGGCAGGGGAGAGTGTAGATAGCTATCTGTGTATTTGAAAACTAAGCACCAAGAAAATAAAGGATATTTAAGGCATCAGAGAAGAGACAGGCTTCATTAAAAAAAAAAAAAAAGACACACTACCAAAAAAAAAAAAAAACCAACTTAAAAAAAAAAAAAAACCTAACCCACAGCTAGAAATTCAGTAAAGATAATTTGGGACTCATATCAAATGGCCATTAGTCTGCAGACTGAACTCCTTAAAGTGATCATGACACCTCTGTGACTTTGGCTACTAAAAACTCAAGAAGAAAAAATATTTGGGAAGAATTCAAAGTCTTATTTGCTGAGTATGGCCACCAGATTACCTGGCTACATCCTAGATATAATGGACAGCTGTGCCAGGAGAAAAGGTCAGACTATGGGCAATGAGAATGATAATTCCTCCTGCTACTCTTATATGGATGTGATTTAGTTGTTATCATGTGGGGGTCAACAGATTATGATATAAAAATATCACATTAGGAGACCATAATACCATTTTCCTGACATACAAATCCGTGAATCTCAGTCTTCTTCAAGTACAGTTTTGAGATAATTTTAAGTAGTTTAGAAATGAAAATATTTAAAGCAGTTCAAAGAACAAGTTCCGACCACCGAGGTAATCATATATCATCTTTCTAGTAAAAAAAAAAAAAAAAAAAAAAAAAAAAAAACAAAATAAATGACATAAAAGCTGTGTTGAAATGAAACCTAAAAGATGAGAGAGTTGAGCATGAAGTGAAAAGGTCTAAATAATTTGACATGACATCGATAAAGAGTTTCACTGATTTCACAAAGCAGGTTGCGAATTTTATGTTTGCCTGTGAAACAAGAGGGCTAGGTGCAACGTCCCAGGAAATCTCTACCTGCCCTACATCCATGGACATATCAAATGAAGATCATTCATGAACTGCTCCTCAAATGCAATAGAAGTTGAAAACAATCAACTAACAATTTTTTCTTGGGCAGAGCAGATATATCCCCACATACTGCTGGGCAGCGTGGAGAAGAGCTGGAATAGCATTTCAGTAAATGCCCTGTTCTCTTTATCAAGGGCAGTATTTTCATTCACTGTTTCTTTTCCTATACTCAGACTATCGTTAGAGACAGACGTGACTTAATGGTGTTTCCCCGCTCCTCCCCCACCTGCTCTCTCCAAAAAGCAGAAGTAAAGGGGAAATAGCTGATGCTATTACTCCCAATGCAAGCTCAGTCCATCAGGAAATCTAAACCATGTCTATGATTAATGTGATTTTTTTAAAAAAAAAGAAAAAAAGATCCTTCAGCTGCAAGAAAACCTTTTTTTTTTTTTTTTTTCCATCCATTATGAATGTCTTATTCAACTGAGGACAGTAAACAGTCTTATGTTCAGTGACAGATGTTACATTCAAATGGACTGGAAATGTGATGAACTATCCAGTTTTGTCCCACAAAGGCTTTAGGAGGTACTGGAGTGAAACACTGAGAAAACGGCCAGCCTAGATTTATTCCCTATCCTCTGGATTGCTCATATGGAACATGATCAAGAACATAAAATATGTGAACTTCCTTAAAATATTGAATCTTTAGAACATTATGTTCACTAAATAAGACTTAGTTGAAAAAAAAATTGAACAGGTACAAACTCTGTGTGGATTAGCTTGGAGGTGATTTAGAGCTGAGTGAACAGTCCAGAGTACATTTTCTCTGCTCATTTGGCTTTCTGTTTGCAAATTGTCTGTAAGAACTAAAAAAGAAGAAATAGGAAAATTAATTAGACTAGAATTACCGCTTCTCACCATATTAAAAAAAATTTAAAAGTTCAATAGAAGCTAAATCAGAAAGGACCTTAAGACAAACAAAAAAGAATAGGTTATGTTTGATGAGGAAAAGGAGGGCTTATGGACACATGGGAAAAATGGTCAATATGATCTGAGCAATGAAGTAGGAACAACATCATAGACAAGCCTTTAAAGTAAACTGTAGAGGTAAGACAAACATAGTCCACGGCATGAGAAGAGGAGGTTGTGGTAATGATTCCAGGCAATGAGGTTTGTGACTACTACTTGCAATTTTTTATTAGGTCTAGCACAAATGCCATGATCTTTGCAGAGAACATTAAAAATTAAGTTTGGAAGCACATTCTTTTTCCTCTCTACGGTATGAATTTTTTTTTTTCCTTTAATATATATTGCAATATGCTTAACAGGTAGGTGTGGGAGACAGACAAGTTAACATCGGCCTGTCAGCTCTGTGCAGCCCCTGAGAAGCAAGGCTTTGATGAGAAACAGGCCTTGAGAGAAGGATAAGAAACTGTCGAGTTGTACCAAGGTGGCAGGGAACAACAACAGGCAGCTGCAACACCGAACTGTGGAAAAGTCCTGAACTGCGAGAAGTTAATACCATGTGAACAAGAAGGTGATTGGTCTGCACAGCACATGTTAGAGTGGTCTTACGCTGATAGAAGAAAATGTTGATAGCTGTCTAATTGCCGATTGGCTAATTATGAAGAGCTTTAACCATAGTATAAGTATGTACTATTGGGTTTTTCCTAAGGGTCTTTCCTTCTGCACTTCATGGAGAGTCCATGCCTCAGTTGCTACAGGTAGGAGGTAAGAGGCCACATGCTTTGTTTCCATACCATAATGTCCTCTTTCACAACCAAAAAACTACAAAGAAAACAAAACCTAACTATTTTATGGTTGATCTCCAGAGATATTACCAGATTTGAAATCAGAACAATAGCACACAATTATTTACTTTCTTATCATGTTTTTTCTAGAACGGAGCAGTGAGAATCTCAGTTTAATTGTAGTCTCATTCTAAATTGCCATATCAGACACACTCTTACATCACAATTTTTGTTATACTTAACAAAAGTTCAATAATCTTTCAGAAAGTTGGCAGCAAAACTAGGGGTTTGATAAAAAAGTTGAAAAAACAAGGTTGGTTCTTAATTTGAGGAGAACATTTCATTCCTAAGCTATTTGTCTGATTATAATAGTGAGACTTACTAAAACTTGACAGAAGGCAATCAGAATTTATGCTGAAAGCATTAAAAAAACACAAAACCACAACACAAAAATCAACCCCACCCCACAAAAAAAAAAAAAAAAAACCAACTAACCAAAAAAAAAAAAAAAAACAAAAACCACACAAAAAAAACCACAACAGGGTAAATAAAATGAAATGATAAATTAATAAACATAACCAAAACTGGCAAATGGAAAAATCAATTGATGTAATTCCACAAAAGACATGAATGTTAGCTAAGAACAAAACAGTATATGTGGAAATCCTTCATGTTCTGTGATGTGGTAGAATGTAGATAATTTGGTTTTTAAAGATTAATGAAGTCAGAATCATTAGCATGTGTTTCTTCCTACAAAGAATGAAGCAGATGGATCTGTCAGGGCTTTATAAAGTTCAAATTAATGAGGATTTTCCTCTCCACTGTTTGCCTTCATTCTATGGGGGAGGATGGCTGTGAGAAGGAAGAGTAACTGCTATTTCTTTGATCAAATCAATTTAGGATTATGCATGAATTCTGAATGAACCCCTAGGTGGGTTTTTTTTGGTGTGTGTGGGGGGTTGTTTGGGGTTTTTTTAAGCAGTTAGGATTTTAAGCAGGTAAATTTATTTTATTCTTTCTCAATAAATTTATATTCTTATTTTTTAATAAGTTATTCCCAAAAGACTTTCAAGACTTTGAAATAGGGGCTTGCTATACAGATATATAGTCACTAGAATTCTGACTCAACAAAAGACCTATAGGCAAAACTAAATCAATTTAATCTAAAATCCTTCACACTCTTTCAGCAGAGATATCATTGCACAGACATTTGGGATCTTTTTAGTTTATGCAACTGTAAATCAGAACAAATTACACACACTAATCGTGGGATTTCTAGAACTGAAATACTTGCCCAAGATATCACACACAACACGTGTAGCGACCATGTTTAACACATATGTCCAACCACAGGTGCACAGTGCCTTTTCTCTTCCATATCAGATGTACTAACCATGGCAATTGATGCTCTGAATTTTCCTGATATGCAGTTGTCACACATCTGCTCTAAATATTTTTCTAAATGGAAATAAATGGAAAGACTACATGCACATCTAGACATGCAGACTACTTACTCAGACTAATCCTTATGCAGATGCTTTATCACACTCCTACTGACTCCTAATTATAAATTTCCTCTCTACAGGATTTTTAATAGCTTCCAGGTTGAGCAGAGAGACAGCTTTGACAATTGATATGTGTAAACTTCTCTGTCTCTGGGACACGAGTGCCTATGTGGCAAACAGGAGACCTACAATCAGGGTGATGTTCTCAGAAACGTCCCACAAAGATGTCCAACTTTTGCCCAGTGGGGGTGGCTGTTTCCTGGAGGTTTGGGAGCTCAGAAATAGAAAGTTTGCAGCTCATGGACTCAAACTTTCCTTTTTGTACAGGTAAGCTACAGAATTGTCAAAACCATCTGAGAGCCAGAGAGAAGCATCTTTGCACTAAATCACCCTACAGGAAGCCTAGTGATGATCTTTTCTATAAAACATAGAGAAAACATTCCTGGAAGAAAGAGTTTGAATTCAGGTTTTCCCCCTGTCACAAGGAAGCAAGATTATGTTTTGATCCCCTCAAAGAATCTTAAAATATCTTTTACACAATGACACTGCTCAGCTTTACTTGGATTTGATGAAACTGTTAACCTTTGCAGTCTTTTTAAGTTGAAGTAGGCTAAAGTTACAACATGGGTTAGGTGTACAGTGCTCGCTCCAGCAGTGTATTAGGCAGGCTCAGAAGGACAAGATCAGGCCCTACAGCAGATCTAGACAGAAGTATCACAGAGGCTCAATCAATAAGATCTTCAGCTCCACCAAGAGGGACTGGTACTGGACATAGATAAGAACGGTGGAACAGCGACGGGCATGGCACAGTGCAGAGCTGTGTAGACTGACCCAAATTATTTAACTCTGCTCTCTAACAGCCCATCAGACAAGGATGAATGCTAACCTAACACACATATCTATTCTAGTTCTGGGATTAATTCATTCACAGATAGCTCAGGCATCTCTCTACAACACCGAATTGAGTCACATAGGCAAATTTTAGTAAAATCGTAACAATTTTCGAGGATCACAATCAGACTCAGGCAGCAAAATGCACAGAAGCACCTTGGTGCTCTCATGGATTTTGCCCCTCAGCCCTAATTCAAATACTTACCTGCGGTCATTTCATCTGGAGATGTTGAGTCCCTTTCTGACACACTGGTCATCATACAGTCTAACACAAAACTGAACTAGGACATCAGAGTCTGGAGTAAGCGAAAATTAAATAGATTTAACTGGGATTAAATAAATACTTTGTTGTAATTAGAATGCTTTCCTGGACACTATCTGATTAATCACACATCAGTCTGCCTGATTAGTTAATTGAATTCACTTAATTAATTTTCCACTGTCCACCACCCCACTTTATTCTGGAGAAAAACCTCTTCCCAGCAGATTTCAAACAATTGCATACAACCTTTTCCGTTCTGAAATAAATCATCTTAATGAAAACTTGAAACAAAATTTGAAGCAAAATATGGACATGAAGATACTATCTGTATCTCTTATTTTTAAAATGTACAGGTTTCAATGTCATTGCAAGCAGTTACCTAAAGAGTTAAGGAGGACTTTGAAGATGTAACTGTCTGCAGTATTAGCCTATGTGTTACAGGAGAAGGAGAGCCTGCAGTAAGAATATAAACCTCTAATAAGATGAGAGACTTTTACTAAGCCACTCATGCTTGGAGTCTATTGAAAGATAATCTTTGGTACAGTACTTCCAGAAAAGCAGTGAACTGAAATCAATATTCAGTAAAAAACAGATTAAGAGACCAAACTAAAGAAATCAGAAGTTACTCAGCAGAACAGACATCCATCTTAAAGATTATCATTCATCATGGAAGCATGGGGTCTTTTTAGCTCTTGGGAAAGAACAGTTTCTAAGGGTGAGACCCTGTCTCATTTTCACTGAGGGCACAAGCCTATATATTACAATGAATTTTAAATCTCCACATTTTAATTTAAAAATACTGTGAGGAAAAAACAAAACAAAACAAAAAAAAGGGAATGTTCAGAGATCACTGATCAGAGGGAGAAAACCTATTTTTGTACAAAAAATGGAGCTTCTTTTTACTCACACCTTTGTATATGTCTTTGTTTTTCTCTCTATTGGAAAAGAAAATTTCTTTATTCTCGAGATGAAAGATGATCTTGCAGCTGGGAAACTGAATGAACATTTAGCAAAGGTGAGGTTATTGCTAACTTCTTCAGAAACCTTTGGCCAATCTAATTACTCTACAGTGCCATTCCCAACTGCAAAATGTCAATAGTAATAGCATGCATCCTTCCTACTCAGATGGTCAACTCTTTGGACCTGCCATAAATTCTCACTATGAAAGTAAGCATATAACGTCCTAACACAAAGTGATATGTATCATGATGGCATTCTCTGATTTCCTTTGCAATACATTTATTACTAAGCGCCTACTTTTTCAAGGCACAATTTGATTTCATTTTCTTGTCATTTGCTACATGTTAACACAATCAATTTATATTTTTGTTTTCAAACGGTCAAATCTAGGAATGCACTTTAGCCTTCCAATTACTTAGGATAAGAAGACACAAGACCCAAAGGATCCTAGGGATATATTTGCAAAAATGTTTAACAGTAAAGGCCAAGTATCGTAACAGGAATTGCAGGTGGCATGTTTGATTTCACATCTAAATGATTAATATCAGCAAGTGAATAAAACCTATTTTAATGGACAGCATAGTTATTTATTTCCACTGTGACGGAGTTCAAATCCTGCTAAACCCAGTACTAAAAAATTTACAGAGGGAAAATAATACCAGCAGGAATTAACATAAAAATCTATTTTGCTCTTCATTAAAGTGTATTTAGTATTTAACATTTCCAACATATATCCATAATCTTCTGAGTCCTTATTCATTAGGGAGTAACTCACAACCCCAAAATAACAAACTTCAAAATAAATTCAGATACTCAGTCCAAATCTACATGTTTATTACAGTAAAAAGGAAACAGCTTTTTAAAAACATATGCCACTATGCTTGGTTTTCTTATCCTCTGGCTTATTTTTTGTTTTCTAATTTAAAAACATTTCTTCTGACAGTTCCTAACAAAAGTTTCCCGTTCTTAAGTGTTTATTTTCCATTCTGCTTCACTATTATTTTTTTTACCTTCAGAAGTAGTAGAAGTTTAAATATTTAAACACATAAGAGCTCCCCAAATCTTTGCAACCTGAAATCCTCCTTCTGCTACAAAATAGACTCTTTTCCTCTTCAGTACAGTGATTTAAATTTGCTACACTAAGGTGAAGCTTCTCCTCCCACATATCCTTCCTTCCACAGCCACTTACAGACAGACAGACAATATTTTTCTCCTTATACTTTCAAAAGAAAAAAGTTACAGCAAAAATGAAATAAAGGATAACTGAAATTGTCTTCCCAAAAATGCAAAAAGCCTGAAAACACATCTTGGAGAATGCAGTGATCAGATGTTTGAGCCTTTCTGCCTACTCAGCACTCAGGAGACTGATGGACATAGTGGAGTGAGTCCAGCAGAAGTCCACAATAATGATTAAGGAATTGGAGCATCTCTCAGATGAGAAAAAGCTGAGATCACTTGAGCTGGTCAGCCTGAAGAGAAGGCTCAGGGGAATATTATCAACATGTATAAACAACTGATGGGTGATAATGAAGATGAGAGAGCTCAGCTCTTCTCACTGGCGGGCAGTGAATGGACAAGAGGCAATGGGCACTAAGTGAAATACAGCAAATTCCATTGAACATGAGAAAAACCTTTTCTGTTGCAAAGGTGATTGAACACCAGAATAGGTTGTGCAGAGAGGTTTTCGGGTCTCCGTTGCTGTTCCCTTCCAACCTTCTGTGATTTTGTGATTTTATGGTTTATAAGTAAACACTGAACTTTCAGAAAAATAGGGATGTAAATATATTAAATGTTTATTTGGTTATATTTTAATAAGAGCTAGTAAGCATACCACCTCTCAAGCTTGCTTCTGATATCCTTCACAAGTAAGCAGTCCCAGATGTGCCACCCCAACTGCCAGAACCTCCAAGTTATTAGCTTTTTAGTCTTCCTGAGAAATCTTTCACCTCCATCTAAAAAACTCTGCAGAAAAATATAAGTATGTTCTACAACACAAGGTCTATCTTACTGCCCATTCAACTTGTATATGCCCACTTAGTGGCAGAACATGCGAGTATGAAAAATGCATTTGAAGCTACGAGGCCACAATGAGCTAGTATCCAATTCACTCCCAGACTTTTGGAAACTCTTGCGCCAAGCGCACACCAGGTGCCCACCAAAGCCGCTCTATCGCTCGTGGCCTCAGCTGGACAGGGGAGAGGAAATATAAAAGACTTGTGGATTGAGATAAGGACAGAGAGAGATCATTCACTAATTACCGTCACAGGCAAAATGGACGCAAGTAGGGGAAATTATTTCAATTTATTACCAGAGTAGAATATGAGAAATAAAAACAATATCTTAAAACACCTCCGTCACACCCCTCCCTGCTTCTCAGGGAGTCTCAACTTTACTCCCAATTTCACTCCCTCCTCCCACTCCAGCGGTGCAGAGGGATGGGGAATGGGCGTTGTGGTCGTTTCACCACCCCTTGTCCCTGCCGCTCCTTCCTCCCGAGGGAGGACTCCTCACACTCCTCCCCTGCCCCAGCGGGGGTCCCTCCCGGGGGTGCAGCCCTTCAGGCACAGGCTGCTCCAGCGTGGGTCCCCCACGGGGTCACAGCTCCTGCCAGGAGCCTGCTCCAGCGGGGGCTTCCCACGGGGTCACAGCCTCCTTCGGGCACATCCCCCTGCCCCAGCGTGGGGTCCCCCCGGGCTGCAGGGGGGTCTCTGCTCCCCCGGGGCCTCCCTGGGCGCAGGGCACAGCTGCCTCCCCATGGGCTGCCCCACGGGCTGCGGGGGAACCTCTGCTCCGGGCCTGGAGCACCTCCTGCCCTCCTCCTGCACTGACCGCGGCTGCAGAGATGCTGCTCCCACACACTCCCACTCCTCTCTCTGGCTGCTGTTCCACAGCAGATTTTTTTTTTCCTCCTTTTTAAATGTGTTATCACAGAGGCAATACCATCATCACCAATGGGATCCACTTTGGGCAGAAGGTCTATCGGACATGGGGCAAGTTTCTAGCACCTTCCCACGGAAGCCACACCTTTAGCCACCCCCAGCTACAAAAATCTTGCCACGCAAACCCAGTACAACTTTTTCCTCACAGTTTCTGCAACCTATAACAAAGAAGACACGCATCTTGTGATCTTTTGCCTGTCGGCTTTTCTTTTGTTCTTTCCCCCACCCTCCATTCCCCTGATGTTAAATTAAAACTATATTTTCACTGCAGAGTTTCACAGAGCATTTCTTATGTGTACCTTGAATCTCACTCTTAACTGTTCACAGGTCTTTCACCTCCCTTGATCAGACACAGCCTTCAGCCTGAATTTGTGGTTTCACAGACTTGGCCTAGCTAGAGGTTTGAATTTGGGACAGCTTGTTATAGTTCAAAGCAACAGAAAACCCACTCTGAAAGGAGGGAAAATGAGTCCCTTGGTTGACAGTTCTCCAGTTACTTTTTTCTATTTTCTCCTCGTGCTTTCATGACCAGGCACATTGTCTCTGGATCCATCTCCTACCGAGGTGGCACACCCAAAAGAGTCACAGAAAGAAAAAAGTGCCATCTTCACTTGCACTTGCATAACAGCCCTTCCCTCCCTTTTTGACCCAACAGACTGAAGATGGAGGCTTCTACTGCCATTATGGCTTAATACAAGGAGGGTAAATTCATTGTGTGTAACCTAGGAAGTCAACTTCACAGTGTAGGTGCTCAGAGACAGGCTAGCTTAACCTTGCTGCTCAAATCTGGATGGTGATTACTTACAGGAACTTTTCAAGCAAACATACTCTAAAATAAACATTACAAAGTTCCCAGACGGTACAAACTAAGGAAACTGCATCACATCATCATGTCTGTGTCAGAGTTCCTTTTTCTTTGCTAACTATTTCTCAATTAAAATAGTGTACATATAATAGCTGATGTCGGAAGGCGAAACATTTTGGAGCTTTTCAGCAGTAGAGCAGTTCTGAATGGTGTCGGAGAACAAAAGTGGAAAGCAGATGAAATACAGTTGCATCCAGAAGGAGTTCAATGTAATCACATTTTAAGCGTTTCTGCTTCAGTACGTAGTCATAAATGTCAGCTGAAAGTTAACTTTGTTGTTTATTAAACATATGTTAATGTCATTGGAAATCTAAGTGCTTATTGATTGTAAATGTAAATCAGCAATGTTGCTGTCTCTATCTGCCAGTCAAACACAGCAATAGGAGTTAGTGAGGTAAAAACAGAAAAAGGGAGCTGATTACAGAAGCCACTGAAGGAAAAGGTAGATGATAGAGAATATTTTTGTATTTAGCAGTATCAGACTCTGTACAATATAACTCTTCATGCAGCAGCTGATAAAGATCCAATCCCTACAGATTATTTCTTTAAATTTAAAGCTCAGATGAGGCACACACACCCACCACCACCTCCTTTAGGAAGAAGGAAGAAGTAATGCTGGGTTATAGGAGTCAGCTCCTCAGGGAGCACTATCTAGATCCACAGCCGCTGGATGGGATCAAGGACTCCAGGAACACTTTCCTGTTCTTCCCAGCCACACATTTACTGACAAGAACAGCATAAAACTTTCCATGGCAAAACTTCCAAAAGAGTGACCATATCCAGAGCAAATAATAAAGAGCAACTAAACACATCTCAAGAGGGTGATCCAAAAATCTTCCTTTGGGAAGAGAGAAGACAGTCAGCCCTCTTGTAAAGATGGACCAAAGTTTCAATCCTGCTTTTCTATCCAGGATCTACAAAGGTGTTGCCAAAAATTCTTGTTATTAAATGTGAACTCCTTGATATTGCTTGATTTTTGATACTGATAAAAATTAATTTATTATCAAAAAAGACTTACTAAGTGCTAGAGTCCACAAGCACTTAAAATTGTAGGTTTATAACTTACCCCTCTCTGTCTTAGATTCCCAGCTATCAAACAACTTGACATTATTTTGTAAATCTTCTAGGAATGTCTTCCTATATTGTTTACAATAATAAGACTTCAAAGTCATTTGAGCTCCTAATTACCAGTGTTGTCTAAGTAATAGTAAATCAGAACCACATTATTGTAGTATTATGCAGAAAGGGTCATAAGTGCTATTTGATTGACGCTATTTGTTTCCTGTACACAAATGAGAGTTTCCCTCTGAGCACAGCAGATACTGTCTTGAACAATATTGTTATGGAGATAAAGCACTGTAGAGACATCTTTTAGAGGAGAATTAAAATAACTCATAAGCAGCTGAACTAAAGCAGCCCATTTCCCTGTGGATTTGAGTCCCGTCTCCTACTGCTTTCCCTCATCATCTGTTCCCAAATCCTTTTCCCTGATGCAATATTCAGTACCAGAGTAAGTCACTGCAATGTTTCATCTGCCCTGTCATCGATACAGACTGTTCCCTGGGGAGATGTACCTGGTTTTAAGCTACCTATACATCAATCAGCAAGCCGTAAGCGTGTGCTGATTGAGACATTGGCTGGCCAAACAACATAGACTATATTTATACAGTTTGATTTCAAGCACCAGTTTGGGTTGTTTGCTTGTTCAGACAGAATTTTCACAAAACATTCTGGCCTCTACCTGTCTGGACATGTTGTCACTTCTCACAAATGGAGCAACAGAGGCCAACAGACTTTAAAAATGTAAAGAGAAAATGAAGCAGCAGACACACAAAGAACTTAATCTGATCAGGCGCTTTATGCAAAGAATTATTCTAGCCCCCTTCTTCAAATCTTAGTTTTAAAAGATTTATTTCAAACTCAACAAAAGCTTCTAAGAGTCAGATGAATATATAATAATCTGCTAATAATTTAAATGAACATATAATCTGTTCATCTCAGACGAATGTGTACGATAATGCCCTGCCAAATTTCTAATACTGGAAAAAAATCCCAGATAAAGAAATAGCAGTTTTGTTAAGTGCACAATAACAATGCTGTAAAAATATCTAAAGTCTTAAAATGTCAAGTGAGAAATTATTTCGTAAATTACTGCTTAAGTCAAGTAGTAGTTGACTTGATTTTTCGAAGAAACTATAATTGAAGTACTTTACAATTTTTTTGCTGCCTATATAAAATAAAATAATTGCATAATTAGCACATAATTACTTTCAGGAGTGACTAATTTTGGATTCTATTAAGTACATATTAATTGCTGTGCCAGCAACTGGGGAAAAAAAAAAAAAAAGTCAAAAAGCAAAAGCCTTCCCTTATCAAGGTCAGCATTTGCATTATAAGACAATCAAAATAGTGTTAAATCAAATAAACAGTCTAATATTCAATAGCTGCAAGGCACAAGGTGGTGAAATTAAAGGACATCCATAGGACTCATAAGGCATTGCTGGAATGATTCAAATTGACCTCAGACTCAAAGATCTGGTGTTTCACCTCCGTGAAGACAAATGCTTCCACTGACTTTACTGGTGCAGGATTAGGTCCACTGACATGTTACCTGTTGACTGATGTTCTTTAGCTATGCAAAATCCACTTTGAGACCTCTTGTTCATACTCTTGTCATACATAATTACTCCTACCCTTCAGTCTGAGGAGTTATAGAATCATTTAGTTTGGGATATACCTTTAAGTTCAGGAGTCCAACTGTTAACCTAACACTGCCAAGCCCACCACTAAAGCATGTCCCTAAACACCACATTTACAGATCTTTTCAATACCTCCAGGGATCGTGACTCAACTACTTCCTTGGGAAGCCCTTTCCCATGCTTGACAACCCTTTTGGTAAAGAAACTTTTCCCTAATATCCAATCTGAACTTGTCCTGGAGCAACTTGAGGCCATTTCCTCTTGACCTGACACCCACATGACTCCAACCTCCTTTCAGGGAATTGTAGAGATTGAAAAGGTCTACCCTGAGCCTCCTTTTCTCCATGATAAACAACCCCAATTCCCTCAGCCACCCCTCATGAGACTTGTGCTCAAGACCCTTTACCATTTTCATTGCCCTTCTTTGGACACGCACCAGCTCCTCAATGTCTTTTTGTAGCGAGGGGACCGAAACTGAACCAAGTGTTCGAGGTGTAACCTCACCAGTGCCAAGCACAGGGGAATGATCACCTCTCTAGTCCTGCTGGCCACACTATTTCTGATACAAGCCGATTATCTTATGTAAAGATAGTTAAATGTCCAGCTGTGGTTGAAGTTTTTTGTTTTATTTCATCTGTGAATAGGAACAGCTAATAGGGGAAGTGCAGTGCGAGTAACTAAAGATCTTGGCCCATGTTTTATTCCCTGAAATCATGAGGATTCTCTTCTCATTTACTCTTAGCAGCCACCTATCGTTGCCAGTAACCAGCTAAATTAACTTGCAGACTGAATTAATCAAGAAAAAGAAGAGCCAGCAACCTGATACAACATAAAAACCTGTCCTAGTAGAGACCAGAAACTAAGAGCTACAGGTTCCCTCCATGCAGCATCAGTGCATGGAGCTTTCTACATGTCCTGTTCCTCATTTCCACCATTTCATTAATGCCCAGTTTTACAGATCATTGTGTCAGAAAAGCAGTTCTCATGACTGTTCCCTCTTTAAGGAGAAAAAGGACTCTAGAAAAAGTTGGAGCCAGATATGGCTTTGACAAGATATGCCCTTGTGTTCAAGGATAAGTAATCGCAGAGGCTCACCTGCTTTTGTCTTGCAAACCGAATGGGATGTCCTATCAGCCAATGGAAATCTGTGAACTTATAAACAAAAGGCAAAAAAAATCTGAACTCCAAAGGATTTGCCAATGATTTAACTCCCTTTGGTCTCACTGCTGGAATTGTTTCCAGTAAAGTCAATGAGCTTTTTAAAAATCTCATCTGAGACATCACGATCCCATCTAGTTCATAATTTACAGCGTAGAATAAGGTGTAGGGTACACATCTTAGTCCAATGTGATTGTGATTACAGGAACATTGACATGAGAAAATTGCATAGACTCAGTTTTTTAAATCCTAGCTTGTTTTGCAGTTCTCTTTATAAACAGGTAAGTATATGACAGGACTTGTTTTGAAAAGAGTCAAAAACATAAGCTCTTTCTGGTTCTTTAGCACCACAAGGACAGTTTTGCACATAAATTCTAGCTTGTTGAATGAAATTTCCGTACCTCTTCTGTCTCAAATTTGACCTTTGAAGTGTGTTTGGGTTTTTAAAAATTATTTGTTTTCTTGAAATCAGCTTCCAGTTCACACAATCTGAAGACATTTCAGAATAATTACTCAGCATGAGTAGTTCTCTGTCTTTTTCACCCCTTTGCCTAGAGGTTTTTATGTCACAGAGTGCAGGAATAACAAGTAGGTAAATGTTTTCCCCATGGCTTTGAATAAATCACAACTGGTGTTTTTTTCTGTGTACGCATTACTTGAAGGCCCATTCTCTTTCAGTTCACACACAAACTGAAACTACTGAGTTTGCATTTCATATGACCACACCACTGCTTCTTCTATGCAGTCCAAATACATAATTTGAGAAACATCTAAAATGATGTTAGAGGGTACTGATACATGTTAAACTTCTAACTCCTATTTGGCTTTCAAAAAAAAAAAAAAAAAAAAAAAAAAAGTGGTTTAAGCCCAGAGGGCAACTGAGTACCACACAGCTGCTCACGCACTCCTTCCCCCTCACGGTTGGGGAGTAGAAAATACAAGAAAAGACTCAGGGATGGAATCAAGGACAGGGAAGGATGAATCACCCATTAAGGTCCCAAACAAAAGACAGATATGTTAAAGGAAGAAAAAGATCAATTTGATCTGAGCAGCAGCACCACCACTAACTTACCAGAGTAGGACAGTGAGAAATACAGCTACTTCTTAAAAACACCTTTCCCCCATCCCTCCTTTCTTCCCACATTAAGTTTTGCTCCTGATTTCCCTACCTCCTCCCCAGTGGCATAAGGGGATGGGGAATGGGGGTTGTGGTCAGTTCATCCCCCCTTGTCTCTGCCGCTCCTTCCTCCTCAGTGGGAGGATTCCTCACACTCCTCTCCTGCTCCAGCGTGGGTCCCTCTCATGGGAGACAGTTCCCCACGGACTTCGTCAATGCGAGTCATTCCCATGGGCTGCAGCTCTTCCCAAACTGCTCCAGTGTGGGTCCCTTCCATGGTCTGCAGCCCTCCCAACAACAGACTGCTCCAGCACAGGCTTCCTGCAGAGTCCCAACCTTCTTCAAGCACAAAAACCTACTCCAGCATGGTGTCCTCCAAGGGCTGCAGGGGCACAGCCTGCCCTCTTACGACAGGCTGCCAGGGAGTCTTGGCTCTAGTGCACCACATCCCCTCCCTCCTCCTTTCTTCCACTGATCTCAGTGTCTACAAAGGCATTTCCCTCACTCCAACTCCTTCTCCCTGGTTTCTCCTCTTAAACATGTTATCGCAGTGGAGCAGCCACTGTCATTAATTGGCTCAGCCCTGGTCAGAGGTTGATCAGGCTTGGAGCCAGGTGAGCTTTGAGAAGCTTCTCACAGGGGCCACCCCTGTAGCCCCTTCACCTGCCACCAAAAGTCCACCACACACAGAGACCCAACACAACATTGTGGGTAACAACTGGAGCGTGAAGTTAAATTGAAAAGTATTACAGCCATGAAAAATTGAGTTAAACATTGGCAACTTCACAAGTAATCATTTTGAAATTGGTTTTTTTGGTTTTTGCATCTCAGATTTTCTACTGGTTTGGACAATTGTGTTTTTTTTTCCCCTGTAATAATCACTCTGCAATCACATTTGCAATGATAATTTCGAAGGGAGCAGGATCACTCTCATGGGTGATAAACAGACTAAAATCCCTCTGTCTTCCTACTGTAGTGCTTTGGGAAAAAAAAAGGAAAAGACACATAAACTGACTGGACCAGGCAACAGTTTTCAAAAATAATTATTCTTATTGAAAAGTAGAAATATGGCATTAAACAAACAAAAAAATAAACAGAGCACTGCAGAGGGAGGATTGCTCTGAAAATACTTTCTCCTCATTACAAAGACTGACCTGTATAGTTCTGTCTTGCTTTGTGAAAAAAAGTGATTATTTCAGAAGCACACGAAGTAGTACATTGAGCAGTAGAAGGTAAAGATATTGCTGTATTAAAAAAAAAAAAAAAAAAAAAAAAAAAATCAATTTAGCAAATCATATCTTCAGTGACAACTTCTGCCCTGCATAAGGAAATCTATGTTGTCAATAATTAAGAAAATAAGTGTTATGAATAATAAAGTATTTTTAAAAGTGTCCTCTCAGCTTCTTCGATTTCAAGTGGAGTAGGATATTTAAATTTGTTATGCAAAGTAGGTTCTCTGTCATTTGCAAAACAAAGCCTATAACATCTTTAAATTAGCTTTTAGGTCTCTACTAAGGATTTTTAAAGTGTTACATGATGATGTAAACATTTCTGTGGAAACAGCTATACCTAATCGACAAATATTTTCCTTTGGCCCCAATTAATTAGGTTCAAAATATTATGGAGACTTAAATAATTCAATCTGATTTTCAAAGAGATTAGAAAAATCACAACCTTTGCTGTAACTGCTGCAGTTCTGCTGAAAATGGTCATTTTTATATTTATGTTTAAGAGAAAATGTCTATTTTGCATGGATGGGGAGCATGTCGAACTTTGTAATATCCATGGAGACAGTCTGACTAGCCTTTCATATTTATTCCTCCACGTTTTGATTTTGTTCGATCCATATTTGCCAAAAATTGTTCTACTGGGTGCTACCTACCAAATAATCTTAGAGATGTTCATGTATGGCACTGGAATTATGACTCTGATAGCGCACTTCTGGTACGAGTAACACTAGCTGAAGCAAGACACATGATCTTTGAAGAGCAGGCTGTGGGAACACCTGACCCAATTAATTCTACCAAAGACATCTAGAACCTGAAGCTGCTCTCTGAACCAAACCAGATTTTGGAAAGGTACCAGTGGAACAGAAACAAGATCTTCCACAGCTCAGATGCAAAATCTGGTGTGCTGCAACTCAGGACTGAATGGCAGGATGGATATTCCCTCCACTAAGGAGAAAAGAGAATAAAGGGCAAGAGTTTGAGTTCAGTTTCTCAGTGTGGCACTGTTCCAGCTGTTCCACTGGTTATAGGAACGTGGTCACTTGGCCTTAGCGCTCTCCAGGAAGAGTGATGCTAAGTGAGCTGACCCTGCACCTTTCCCTTAGTGTGGGGCCTTATACATTCTGCACCCTCTTCTGAATCAGGATTTCAGAAAAAAATAATAAAAAAAACCCACCTCAAAATTTACAGCTGACTACAGCCTGAAAAAGTAAGTTTTACATGCTTCATGGTCTATGCTAATTTTTCAGACTGTTTTCACATCAATTTTATCGGAAGATGTGTTTACCTGCTGCATATTCAGTACAAGCCTATATAAAATATAAGTGTGCTTGATACGGAATACATGTTTCTCTGACTTCGCACCCTATCCAGTATCTGTTTACACGTCACCATTGAACTTTGATGTCTCTAACAAGTCCAGGCACCCAGGCTCTAGCATACATACACACATCACACAACATAAACCCTGCCCTGTCTTGACATCATTCAGTTAAATATATTTCCTATTCCTCTCAACTGTGTCTTCACCTTGATGACAAAGCAAGTTGGAGGAAATCTATTAATCTTTTTAATAATCCAGTGCTCTGTTCACTGACTCACACTGCTTTGTGAATTGTGTTAAAATGCTTTCTAATCGAGTATTTTTTTTCCAAGGAAAAATACACCTTACCACCCACACATGAAACAAGTTCGCTTACATGCCATTTTTGTCTACTAGGACATCAGGGAAACTTGAAGTGTTCCTACAGTTAACTAAATGTATTAGCACTGAATATATTTCTGACAGGGCCTTCTTTAACAGGAGGCCAAACTCCATTTGGTCTTTGAATCTTGTTCATTTTTGTTTGTTACAGCTTTGATAACAACACCTTTCCCAGGATCCCAAGAGGGCTGAGGCACTGAAAATGTCAAACATCCTGTATTAGTCACATTATCTCCATCAAAAAAGACCAAGTTATTTATTTTTTTTTTTAAATGCTGCAATACAGTGACCATCCTTTTGCATTTAAAATAAAACAATATGCATTTATCTGAAATATTACAAGGTCTGCTTGCAGATTTTCAGCCTGATCCTGCTCACATTAACACCTATCTTGCAGTGTCCTGCAGGCATCTATTTTTACTTCTGTCATTCCTACGTTTGTTGCTCTACATCCCATCTATATTTCAGGTATCTCAAAGTAATAATTAGTTGTACTGGTCAGTCTCACCTGTAGATGGTCAACAAGGCGTATAAGTGTCGGTGGAATTATCTAAGTATCT
The DNA here is from genome assembly GCF_003259725.1 of Athene cunicularia. Classification (NCBI taxonomy): domain Eukaryota; kingdom Metazoa; phylum Chordata; class Aves; order Strigiformes; family Strigidae; genus Athene; species Athene cunicularia. Next base: position 3,968,365 of record NW_020799098.1, on the reverse strand, counting down.
CAATCATCCTAAAAAAACAGGTCACTATTGAAGAAGTTCAACCTATCTTTGGACAGTAGTAAGAGAAGGTAACAACATAAGTGAAAGACCTTTTTTCAAGCCTTTCATGAAGAGCAAACTTCAAAGTACTCAGATTGTGTGAGAGAAGGAAACTCCTGCCAACGAGATTAAATCGTTAATGCGAATGAATTTAAAACCTCGGGTTTAACTTTCTACCTATTTACATATCACATGGAGTTTAACGATTAACAAATTAAGACACAAATCATGTGCAAATCAATGCAAATTGCTGGCTCACACACACAATATAAACTTCATTTTTCATGTTGGGATGTAGCCAGTTCCTAGTTAACAAGCCTATGGATTTCAGATCTGGGGTAAACGAGCTTCTCTGTCACAAGCCAAAGCTTCCCCTCTCTTCCACCCTCTTCCTCACCTCATTCCTCCACTTGGCACAAAACCACCAGACTTCTCATTCAATCCACATAAATCAGTCGATATTTGCCTTATGTCAGACTTCATGTAGGCAGGTAATAACTTCGAGTCATTAAATTAGGCTATATTTCTCTAAATTGTGTTCTTTGCTTAGAGTTTTGTGGTCACTTGTACTGATTGGAAATGCTTGGTTTATTAACAGAAGATATATATTTATACACACTTTAGAAGGCCCCTTGAAATCACTGAAGTATTTATAGATCCCTGCAACTTTTGTTTTCTTGACTTTTGTACTATGTTGAATATAACAATTCTGAACTGAGCTGACAAAAGCCCTTTGAGATCATCCTCATAATTAAAAAAACATTACATTCACCGACTCTTCAGTGCCACTTTTTATTTCAAAGAGGATCTCCCTTTCCCTGGGAAAGATTGCATACAATCAGAATCACAGAATCGGGCAATAGTTGTGTCTGGAGGCAACCTCTGGCGGTCTGTTCTGCAAACTCTTGCACAAAGCAGGAGCAACTTCAAAGGCAAATTGCATTCCCTGGGAAAGTATGCAACTGAGTTTGGAAAATCTGCAGGGTCCATGATTCTGCTCCCCCCTTGCTGGACCCTTGTTCCTGTGTGCAAACACTGTGATGAAGAAGAAAATAAATTACTAATATCCAGTCGGAGCTTCCAGTGCTGAAACTTGTGGCCTTTGCCTTTTGACCTTTCATTGTGTGACCCCAAGAGTAGTCTGCTTCTGTCTTATCTCTATGCTCCCGCAGGCAGTGGAAGGAAGTTTGCTATAATTCCCCTTGCAACTTCTCTCATCCCATCCACGAGCATCCTGTGCTCCAGCCCTCGATCCTCTCTCCTGTACTCACACCAGTTTCTCAGCTTTGGGAGACTCTGCAAGGTTTTTTCCACAGACCCTTCAACAACAGTTAAAATGGACTCCTGTCCATTGGTGTACTGCTGACAATTATCTGTGAAGTTTGAATAATAAACACCATAAAATTACCAGCCACATTTTTTTCTCCCTCTCAGCAAACTTGCATAAAAGAGACCTTCCTTACAAGCCAGGTAGAGAAAAGGGCACCTGGAAAACTCTTAAGTGTTTCTCACCCTCAAACTGACTTTGAAGTGTTTCAGACAGGGAAGATCAAACCAGACAAATCAAGGGAATGTGCCCACTGGCAACATTCGATCCTTAAAAGCTCCAGTGTATCTCTCAGAAACTCCCACACAATACATATGTGCAGCAAAAATTGAACTTTAACCGTTGCTGAAGTCACAGCATCTATTTAAACTGCCCCAGGCTGGAGCATCTAACTGTTCATGAGTGATTTCAATCCCTATCAGATGTGAATAACATAAACAATCAAAGAAATATGTCTTCTCTGACATGACCCTTAATCACTGAAAAAAAAAAAAATAAAAAAGAAAAAGAAAAAAAAGAGAGAGATGCTGACCTTGATTAACATTGTGCTGCTGAATTTGATATGAGAGATCCCACTGATCATGGATTCAACTAACTGGGGACATGCAGAACCTTTATTTTCTTCCCTTCATTTAGTACCTGTAGAATTTAAGGGATGATCAAACCAGAGGAGAACATTATACAGGCTGCATCCATAATTTTCTGCTCCCTGCTGAATATGGAGCTCTTACCTTTCTGCATGAAATATGACAGAAATACTCATGTAACCAGGGCTCAAGAAGAAATGCCATTTAAGTTTCCATTGTAATGCATGTGCAAGATGACAGAGTTAAATTTCTGCAGGTAGCCCTGCAGGCAGCATTTTGTTGACATTGCCGATGTAATTTCTACAACTTAAATAAATTAAATGTGCAGAATTTAAATAAATAAATAAATCAGGGGATTTTAGCCTTAAGAGTCAGTCTTTAACCAGAAAGGTGTTTCAGTGTTCTCTACTACTGTATCTTTTCTACAACATATTCAAATGTATTAATTGTATGTTTTTTAATTATTAAAAATTAACACCTTTCTCGTGACAATTTTTAAGCTTGTTCATTTTTCGGCTCATCCTTTTCCCATCCAAGTTGCTCTCTCCTTTGCTCCTTGCCACCCAAAGAAATTAATGCTGTTATGCCCATGGCTTTACATGTATAAAACAAAATATCAGTACGTATTTTTCTGACCTTCTCTTTCTGTCAGAATTCCTTTTATTATTCTGTGGCTTCAAGGAGCCAGGTACTATTCATATTTTTTAGACTTCACAATCATCCATCTGATGTGTCAAATGTTTTAAGAGGCTTAGCCAACAAACGTACAGCAAGCTGAAATTTGCAGAAAGCGGTTATAGTCTGAATCCCAGTCAAAAAAAATGTCTACGAATGATTACAGATTTCTCTCATGAGTGCTAGACATAGTCAGAGACTATAGTTATAGCTATATTCTAAATTCAGTATTCCTGCTAATATTTACAGCCCTAAAAGCTAACTGTGTTGGGGCCTGAAAAATGATGCTGATTTCAAAATGTTGGGAACAACCTCAGCAATGTCCTGACTCCTAAATCATTCTCCGAATTTGCTTCACAGAAGCTTGTTAGCAAGTTAGGGTCCAGGTTCAGGCCACCACGTGGATATAACCTAGATTCTAGGTCCTAGAGGTAGCAAAGGGAAGGCACATAATGGTTAATGATCTAAACGATAGTTAGAAATTTTTTTATAGTGCATTGGAAAGTGAACAGGGAGTTAGTTGAGGCTCTGGGTACTTAAGTTGCTTTTGAAAGCCTGCCCTCCTGCGGATATCCACTTTTGAAAACACCTCTGTGCTTTGGGTTTAGGAATTAACCTACATGGGGACTCTATTGGCAGTATTACCTCCCCAACCATGAGAATTCTTCACTTACAGCCTTGCACTTGAATTTTTTGCCCCTGATGCAGCATATAACAAACACATTAAACGAGGTGTCTGTGAGCAACTTGCTTTGTATCTAAGAATAAGTTCTGTGCCTTATTTCCACCATGTGACCAAGCCAAAAGGGAGATATTTTTCTTAAGAAATCAAAATGTGCCATCATGAACACTACACGTTTTTACCTCAGAAACCATATGGATTCACATAGCAAGTGAAAAGGTTGTGATTTCTTCCCACCACACCACCCCCACCCCCCTTTCCCTTCCCTTTAGCTAGTTTTGGTTTTGGTTGTTTTTTTGGTTTTTTTTTTTTTTTTTTTTTTTTT
>NW_020799098.1:3954609-3964680 GCF_003259725.1 Athene cunicularia | reverse complement strand
TCCCTTCCCTTTAGCTAGTTTTGGTGGGTTTTTTTTTTTGTTTTTTTTTTTTAACCTCTTAAGTCTGGGCATTGTAAAGGAAGGTTGAGCACTAAACTGCATCCTCATAGGGCATTAAGCACTACTCAGGTCTGGCTCCAATGCTTCAAAATAAACTGATATAAATTGGTCAACAGAATGAGTGAGTTTATGCTGTCATAGCTTTTAGAGTATTGTCGAGCTTGAGCTGCAATCAGACTGAAGTTTAACAAAATAAAGCAAAGAAACCTGCCTGAAACAACTTTCTCTAGCTTTGAATGAATACTATTTTTCACTAGAAAACTTATGCCTTTCTTCTGTGTGTTCATTCTGTGCACTTTATCTGCTTCCAGGATTGCTTCATTGTAAAGATTAAGACAAGTATGATACTGCTCTGAGCCATAGTTCCTTTGGGAGGATCGATCAGACAAAGTCATTGCTTTCTTAGCTTCCACAGAAATTTCATTCCAAATATATACCTCATATTAAAGACATTTGCTTTTTTTTTTTTTTTAAAATACATCTCCCTTTCTCCACATAAATGCAGCTTCTGCTGTAGCTCAGATGTAGAGTCTCAGATCTGAACCAGGTAGAATCATGATCAGACTTACCAGGACATGGTGACTTTGAGTGTGGCTTCCATTCCAAATTAGTGGCTTTTCCTTCATAGCTGTTCTTTTAATCTTTTCCCTAGGCATCACCTCTAGAGAGTTTTTCAACCATCTGTGCAGGGCATTTGAATTCTATCTTTCCCTTGATATGATGTTCATTAACAGTCTGGTACAAATATGATGTATGAACACAAAAATTGTTTCACTTGCACCCCAAGTCTCCAACGTGTGCCTTTTAGATGCCATTGCAAGTATAGCAATTTGATTGTTTCCAGTTTCCCATCTCTCCCAGGAATGGAGAAGCTGGGGGAAAATTTTATCTCATGCTAGGAACTCTTAGAAAGCATTGGGATGAAATAAAAATCTGGGGAAGAATTATTAGAATCACAGAATCTTTTAAGTTGGGAAGGACCCTTAAGATCAATTCCAACCATAAATCTAGCACTGCCAAGGCTACCACTAAACCATGGCCCTAGGCACCACATCTTCATGTCTTTTCAATACCTCCTGGGATGGTGACTCCACCACTTCCCTGGACAGCCTGTTACAACGCTTGACAACCCTTTCAGTGAAGAAATTTTTCCTAATATCCAACCTAAACCTCCCCCAGCAAAACTTGAGTCTATTTCCTGTCATCCTGTCATTTGAGACTGACCCTCACCTCTCTGCACCCTCCTTTCAGGGAGCTGTAGAGGGCCAGGAGGTCTCCCCTCAGCCTCCTCTTCTCCAGACTAACCCCCCCCCAGTTCCCTCAGCCGCTCCCCAGCAGACCTGTGCTCCAGACCCTGCCCCAGCTCCGTTGCCCTTCTCTGGATACGCTCCAGCACCTCAACTTCTCTCTTGTAGTGAGGGTCCCAAGACTGAACCCAGTATTCAAGGTGCAGCCTCACCAGTGCTGAGTACAGGGGGACCATCCCTTCCCTGTCCCTGCTGGCCACGCTAGTGCTGATGCAAGTCAGGATGCTGTTGGCTTTCTTAGCTGGATGATAGGTTAAGAAGTTAGAGAAATATGTTGACTACAAAGTAGCAGACAGACAGATGATGCAAGCCTTGAATAAATCCATGCTACATCACCGACAAGGGGATGTCTGGTTAAACAGTCAAAAAAGTCTTGGGTATCCCAGTAGAGAAGTTGAACATAAGTCAGCATGTACCTTAATCACGGTGATGGTAAACTGCAGAATTGATTACATTGAAGAGTCTAACCAGTCAGTTCAGCATTTGGGAGACTGTATCTGCAGTAATTTGTGCAACTTTGTGCCCCCGCCCATGTAAAAGACAGATTAAGAAACTGGAGATATGTCTTTATCTAAAAAGAAAAAAGTCCTGTGACTATAGAACACAATAAAACACAAGAGGCAACAGTAAAGTTGTACAAGAAAACCTTGTTGAGTACAAGGGGGTGGGAGGGAAGGTGAAATACCATTTTCCCAATAGTGCTGGTTAAGTGCCAGAGCAGAGATGCAAAGGAGTGGTTCCAATCTTCACCCTTGGAGATTTTCAAGACTCATCTGGACAAAACCCTGAGGAACATGCTTAGTTCTGTTTTTTTAAGCAGCAGATTGGACTACAGACCTCCAAAAGTCTCTCAGAGCCTAATTTTTGTATGATTATGGTATATAGACTATACAGAGGTACCAACAAAAGGTGGGATCGAATATGTGCAAATTAAACCCACGAATGTATAGAACACCTTCTTTAGCCTTTCAGTTAACTCTGTAGACTGTTCTTGCTCATTGGCTTCAACAGAAAGCTGGACTGAGATACAGGCCAGTGTCTGCAGGTGGTAGTAGTTGATTGTGTTGTTAAGCAGAAGGAAGGAGCTGATGGCATTGATTTAGGGTTTGTGATTTGAAGTAACTGACAAGCCAAGCAGAGTCTGTGGATGAGTGTTTTCTACTGAAGTCAAATCAAAACAAATAATATAGTTATGGGCCATGAAAACTGTTTTGGTTATTGTCATATCATTACATGGTTTCTATTTCTGACAAATATTACTTACATTTCAAAGCACTTTTTTTTTTTCCACCAGCTTTCCATATGTCAGCTGCTATCAAAATACACTACTTGGAGTTAAGTGGAACGCAGATTAAAATGATTATTTTTCTAGTCCCTGATCTTTAAATGCTCAAAGAAAATCCAAGGCACCACAATCTGTGCTAAATGTCCAGCTCTAGCCAGAAGTCTAGGACCATACTACTGCCTCCAAGGATCGTCCGAGGACCACAGCCTCAGCCCTGCAACAATAACAAACCCATACCTTTCCCAAGCATTGCTTCATTCAGTCATTCAAAACTCAACTAAAATAGAGGGCTCAAGGCTAGGATCAAGATTCTCCCATTTCATGTAAATGCTAAATATATCGGTCTCCTTGGAGAGATAACAAGATGTTTTATAGTGTCAATATGCAGTGTTAAAAAGATAAAAATAAGAAATCAAAAGGAACAATATATACACTCATACAAAGTGGTATTGTGGGAAAATTTGGCAGAGAAGTAATCTTCTGGATGATTATTCAGGCCCTGTACCTGAAATACCAAATTAAGTTCAGGTCAGTCATCTCATGAAGATACATAGAATGGTTTGGGTTGGAAAGGGAACGTAAATCATCATCTAGTCCAACCCTCCTGCCATGGGCAGAAACACCTTCCACTAGATGAGGTTGTTTAAAGCCTCATGCAACCTGATTTCGAACACTTCCAATGATGGGGCATACACAAACTTTTGGGCAGCCCGTCCCCATTGACTGATAGGTACCCTAAAAAACACATTTTGGGACTTAAAACAATACAAAGCCACCTTCATCTCTAATTGCTGAACTAGCATGAAAAAATTTTTAGAAATTTTGTAGCCACACTAACTCCACCCTTTTTTTTATGTTCTTGCACAAAGATTTCCATAACGTAGTTCGTGCATTAAGGTAGCCTAAAAACACCTCATCTCAAATCAACACTTACTGGACAAGTTAGCAACCCCATGGAAGCATCCCATGAATAGAGGCAAAATTTAGTTAACTTCAAATAAGACATTTTGTTTTCATTACAGTCATACAATACCTGACAATTTATGTTTAAGAAAACACAGTATTATGTGTGCTGTGTACAGCAGCATGTCCAAACAGACACTTCTGAAGTCAATAATACATGGTATAAATTTTTACTCTGAGAAGTTACATGAGCACATAATCACATATGGTCTTTAAAGTATCATGAGAATGAGCAAGAATTGCTCCTAAATATCTGTTTAAAGCCAATTTCAGGTCATAAGAAAGAAAGCATCCATCCAGCACCATCCGTTTCATCTAAACCCAAGTTCCAGGTAGCATGAACACACACACAAAAAAAGGAGAAAGTGCTTGAACTAAAGCAGTTTTAAAGAAGAATATACTTTTTGCATTAGCAGAAAGGATATTATTCTGGCGTTCTCTTGACCTATTACGGAAAATGGTTTCTTAAAATTCAGGTAAGTGGTAGATAGTCCAGTGGGCATAGTACTAAAGAAACGAAATAGCTCATTCTAATTAGCAATATAAACGCCGATTTCAACAAGTGAGTGACAAGCAATTGTTGAAGTAGGTGTACTTTTAGTCTTAAATTCCGTTAGTAATACGAGATAAAGAGACAGCTACAGCATGTAAAAGCTACTCAAAAAGTTAACATGAAGGTTAAAGCCTACTTTGAGCGTGTACACTACAGTTTCAAATTCATTGATGGATATAAATAGAATCGTTTACTCACACAATAGCTTTACAGTTCTAATCTTATGTGTAGGAAAAAGCATTAGTGCCAATCTCATGCTAATAGATCGCAGAGAAACAAAAGCAAAGCAAAAGATGATCTACTTCGCTAAGAGACTTCGGGTTTGATACCAGTGGGAAGTTTCATTTAGACAGGTTTACACCACGCAGCCAATAAAGCACTGAGTTTGCAGGACTGTGCCTATGGGAGCTCACAATGAAAGTCTGGCCAACAAATCAGTTTTAACCTTGATTTTATCGCTATCTTCCCATCCATTAGACTTCGCTATCTTCTCTGCAATAGCACACAGATTACATATTATATCTCCTCTTTTCTACAAGCTAACCGAGATGCCTCCAGTTTTCTTCAGAGGCAACATTTCTAGATTCCTTTTCGCTCTTACTGCTTTCTTCTTCAGCTGATCCACATGAGAATTGATTATTTCTACCAAAGTACAGAATTTTGAATTTTTCCCTGGTGAATCTCATCCCATTTTTTCCAGGCCATATCTCTAATTTGTCAGGATCATTCTGAATTCTCATGCTGTCCTCCCATGTGCACTTGCAGTTTCTCCCAGCTTGGTGCAGCCTGATATTCAGTGAATGAAGTTTCTATTTCATCATCTGGACCTTAATGAAAAGATTTAATAGCACCACACTAGGACATAACCCTGAAAAGCCTCACTTGATTCATGCTTCCATTTCTGTCTGTGACTCATTCTAAATACACTTGGGAAAACAGATCTTTAACAAGCCTTGCAACCCCCAGTGGTAATTTTATATACACCAGGGTTTCACAAGTTTGGTTTTTATTGTCATAGAATGTTTTGAGTTGGAAGGGACCTTTAAAGATCATCTAGTCCAACCCTCCCTGCAGCGAGCAGGGACATCTTCAACCAGATCAGGTTGCTCACAGCCCCGTCCAACCTGACTGAATGTTTCAGGGAGGGGGCATCTACCACCTCTCTGGGCAACCTGGTCCAGTGTTTTATCACCCTCATAGTAAAAAATTTCTTCCTTATATTTAGACTGAATCTACCATCCTTTAGTTTAAAAACATTACCCCTTTTCCTGTTGCAACAGGGCCTACTCTACTATTATTATTATTATTATTGTTTCTCCTGGGTACAAGCAGGAACCTGAAAGACAGCACCATTAGAAATAATGGTAGTGGAGGGCACCCGTTCTGGTAGTGATCTGGATCAGGCTTCTTTGTGAGAATGTTTTGTACGAAATATTGTTGCTTTTTTCCTTCTGATACCTGCTTTAAAACAAAAATTTCTGAGAATGAAGCATACAGCAGCGTAGCTCATCAAAACCAGTCAAGCCAAACATTTTTTTTTTTTTTTTTGATTTGTATCCCTCTCACGGAAAGAGCGCTTACTATCTGATACAGATGTTAACTGATCTAATTGCAGTTTTCCTTCCCAGAATGACTGATGCAGAAAAGCGTTAGACCTTTAAGCCTTCTCCTCCCCAATCTGGAGATAGCATTTCTTCTTCTCTAACAGCTGTGGACCAACAGCTTCATTCATTTTTCCCTATTACTGGAATGAACCTCTCTAGAAAGTTATCTTGTTACCACACCCAAAGACCACAAAATGCATCTCCTTTGGGCTCGGGCTTTTCCATGTCTACCTTGATCTGTCCTGAATCAACAAGACTAGCTTCAATTTTTTTTTTTTTTTTTTTAAAAAAAAGGCGCATTGAAACAAAGACATTTTAAAATGAGCCGATTCAATCAGTCTTTGTTCTGGACAAATTAGCATTATGCCATTATTAATTGTGTATGTTTACACAGTTAATTACATAAGCCACAACATAAAATGCCTTCTGACCTTGTACCTTCTATGGGCTAAAATGTTGGATGTTTCTGTCAGATATTATTTCTCCCCTCCCAAAATATATCTTTATCTGTGTAGGCTTTTGTATTTACCCTTATCCTATTAAACTGATCCAGCCAAATGGAGGCATCTACCTGGCCTCACATTAGAAACAAAATCCAAGAAGAAGGAGGTTGCTAATTCACTGGCCTTTTCTTAGATCTACAGATTTTCAATATAGGCTCAGCTGACCTTGAAACTTTCTCTTAGATTTGTGGCCTAAGAGATAATGGCAGAAGTGCTGATAGACTAACTAGTGTTTTGGGATATGAATCTTTGTTGAGTTTACTCCCACCAGCACTATATCATTCTGTATCTGAAGTATTATCCTACTACTCTTACCTCTGTCAGCACTATGAGTAGTTATCTCCCTCCATATCATTAAGGGAGAAAAATCCTGTAGAGTGGCAGGAAACAATTTACACTTTGAAACAAGAAAAAATAAAAGAGAAAAAAAAAAAAAAAAAAGAACACAATTTCAGTGCAAGCCGTAAGCTGTGTTGCAGTGAGAAAGGACTCTAGTCTCAAAGACTGACTGAAAACAAAAGCATTGTTATTTTAATATTACAAGAGATAAAAATAATCTTCAAATGCTCCAAGGGGGTGTGTGTGTGTGTGTGTGTGTGTGTATGTAATCCCACACAAACACCCCCAAACCCTTAAGGTATCTTTTTTTAAATTTCCAAATATTGCTTACCTTACTCATTTTCTCAAAGACAGAAAATAAGGTGCAAAAATAATATTTTCAAGCTTTACTCTATGAAATCAGATTACGTTAGTGGCAGGTGATGTGTTCAACATCTTTTCAAACTATATCACTCACCCTTTAAAATTCTGAGTCTCAAATTCTCATGACAAAAAAAGCGCTGAGGTTCCGTTTAATTATGGGACCAGACCATCAAAAGAGTCACAGTGATTTATATGTGCGTATGTCATCACATCAACTGATATAACATTGTTATTGAAATAGAACAAGACAATGCATAACATTTTTATCTCCTCAAAATCAATTTCTTGCACCAGAGTATCAGGTAGCAATGTAAGATTTCCCCCAGGTTCTGTTGACAATTATTAAAAAAAAAAAAAAAAAAGACTTTATTAGAAAACTATAAAAGATCACAAGCATCTGGAAATGCTATATAAAGTACTGAACCATTAGTTAGAGGGATTGTTTCTGGAGTTATGTAGTTCTTTAGTGTTCATGGTCATCCAGACCTTGACATCTCTGGTAGGAAAATGAGTACAGACATCAATTATTATCAGTTCCCACAGTAGTTCAAGGTAGGATTTGCCATTTAAAAAACAGAATGAGATTCTCTGACACTCAGCAGACAGCACTGAGAGAAGCCACAGCTCTGCTATGGAAAGGTTAGAAAGCTCTTTGTTTAGGTGTCTTCCATAAATATGTCAAGGTCTAAATAACTGCCTGCATTGATTTTCAGTGATCCACGTCTCCTGGAAGTGAAGGAAACTTTTTCTCAAACAGTGCTAAATAATCCAAAGGCGCTTCTAAGCAAAGAACTAATGATGTTATGAGACCTGAACAGCAATACAAAGCTTCAAAATTAAACCTGTGTCATGTCCCATTCAAATGAGGGAGACAAGTGACTTAGATTCATAATCCCCGATGGAGCAGACAACAGTGAGATGAGTCTCAAAGTCCATACATAGACATTTATTAATTTCCCAAAAAATATAATAATTGGGTACATAATAATTGACTAAGTATATTACAAATTATGGCAAGTGATAACTAATGATAAGGAAAAAGGCAAAAAAAAAAAAAAAAAAAAAAAAAAGAAAAGGAGACAGAGAGGTAGAAATAGAGATCATCAGCCTGGGTTCCTGCATTCATCCAGTCGACAAGGGTTCAAGGTTACATCCATCTTCACTTTACCACTCCTTTTCACCCTCAATTTATACACACTTTCCTTGAGTCCCTCCCTTAGGTTAATCTACCTATCTATGTATCACATGTACGGGGAGGAGTAAGGTGCTTCATGGGATGATTTAACTAGCATGATCTTGTTAAACTTCATTAAAATATCCAGAGGTTCTAACTTTAAGATGCATTTCACAGATAATAAAGCAAAGATCATTCACAGGTCAGATGACCCGTGAAACTTTAGAAGATGCCCCAGAACAGAGCCATCCCATCTCCACAGAGGTCCCTCCTCCAGCTGCACCCTGTACTATCCAGGCAGCCTTATCAGCTCCAGATTCCATATTATCCACCCTGGGGCTATAGTTTTGTTATTTGCAAGTTTGAGACATTCTTTGGCTTGGGGGCCCTCCTTCCCTCCCATCCGTTATCTTTACCAAGTCTTGTTCCTCGTCCCTGTTTCTCTCAGGCTGTTTCTCTCAGCCTTATTTCAGAAGTTACAAGTTGTCTCTCACAGCCTGGAGCAAATTGTAATTGTGCCCAAATGACTAGGTTGTACAGTGAAAACTAAATATTCAAAACAGAGAGAGCCCGTACAACTAGATTTGTCAGTACTTTGGTCACATTACATCATATTTAAGGATTGCATCACAGTTTCAGTTTTCTCAATATTTACAACTTGAATTAACAGAGACTTATCCCCTCAACTGCCATCCTGGCATGCTCCTAACCAAAACCACCATTTCCTTGTGTTCACAGTGATTTTATTTCTAATCTTCCTCTTCACACTTCAGGATACAGTAATGGCTCTGGTCATACTCCAAATGATTTCAATTGTTCAGTATTAATCTATTCTGGTATATTATGTCCAGTGTTTATTTGAGGAAACAATACTGATACATGACTTTGGGAAAACAAAAAAAAAAAAAAGACCAGGACATAGAAAATATATTGCAAGTTGCACATCAAGTTGACCAGCCGGGACGATTTTAAAGCAGCCAATTTTCACATGACCCTAGGTGAGTCAAGGGAACATGTTTTTAATCAATAAACCTGTCTGACACACTGCCAAAGATATGTTTTGGTCTTATAGAAGTTCTGAGACCGATTTGTAAAAATTTTGCTACCGAGGTTTATTTTTAAAATCTATAATGTAATCTAAATACAGGGAGAAAAGGATCAGGAACATTTTAAAAGCTTATTAAAATTAAGTATATGAAAAGAGTTAGTTCCCTGATTTTAAGACCAATTTGACCAAGTATATCTTAATGCTCCCTTACTTGTGAGAGCCTGCCCTGGGCACCCGTGAGTGAGGATCAAATCAGCCACTGCAAACACACACTGATTGAGAGGGAGGGAAAGGAAGAAAACTCAAAGCCTCATAGTCCCTGCAAGAGCCTTGGGTTGTGGAAGGATCCTGAAAATAATAGTAACATTCACAGACAAGTGAAACTAATATGAAATTATAAAAGAGTTGTAGTGAAGGGAGTTAAATCCAGCTGGCGGCCGGTCACGAGTGGTGTCCCCCAGGGCTGGGTGTTGGGGCCCCTCCTGTTTAACATCTGTATTGATGATCTGGACAAGGGGATCGAGTGCACCCTCAGTCAGTTTGCAGGTGACACCCAGCTGGGTGGGAGTGTTGATCTGCTCGAGGGCAGGGAGGCTGCAGAGAGACCTGGACAGGCTGGAGCCATGGGCTGAGCCCAACTGGGGGAGTTTCACTGAGGGCAAATGCCGGGGGCTGCCCTTGGGCCACAACAACCCCCAGCAGGGCTACAGGCCTGGGGAGGAGTGGATGGAGAGCTGCCAGAGGGACCTGGGGGGGGGATTGACAGCTGGCTGAACAGGAGCCAGCAGTGTGCCCAGGGGGCCAAGGAGGCCAACGGCATCCTGGCTTGTGTCAGCACTGGCGTGGCCAGCAGGGACAGGGAAGGGATCTGA
>NW_020799098.1:3816133-3954559 GCF_003259725.1 Athene cunicularia | reverse complement strand
GTGAGTGGGTTCAGTTCTGGGCCCCTCACCCCAAAAAGGCCATTGAATGACTCGAGCGTGGCCAGAGAAGGGCAACGGAGCTGGGGCAGGGTCTGGAGCACAGGTCTGCTGGGGAGCGGCTGAGGGAACTGGGAACCTCTGGAGAAGAGGAGGCTGAGGGGAGACCTCCTGGCCCTCTACAGCTCCCTGACAGGAGGGTGCAGAGAGGGGGGATGAGTCTCTAAGTAAGAAGTGATAGGACAAGAGAGAATGGCCTCAAATTGCACCAGGAAAGGTTTAGACTGGCTATTGTGAATTATTTCTTTGTAGAAGGGACTGTTGGGCATTGGAATGGGCTGCCCAGGGAGGTGCTGGAGTCCCCATCCCTGGAGGGGTTTAAGAATAGAGTTGATATAGTGCTGAGGGATCTGGTGTAGTTGGGAACTGTCAGTGTGAAGTTAATGGTTGGACTGGACGATCTTCAAGGTTTTTTCTTATCTAGATGATTCTGTGAAATTGAGTTTCTCGTTACCAGGCACAGCCAGCATTCTGGGGAGAGGGAAGACACTCTGGAGTACTGCAAGGGAATGGATATTGCTGGGTAGATCCTCAGCCTGATCATATCAAAGGGACTATGCAACTATCTAGGAAATTGCTACTATCAGCATATGTATACCAGAGAAGGTAATTACTAGCAACTATTGAATATTGCCATGGGGCTAACTGGGAAAGGTGCCCTCTAAATGAAAGTGGGCAAATTTACTTGTAATGTTAAAATGATGGTGGAGGGCATGGGGATGGAAAGTGAGGGATATGCCAGCTTTCTTTCACACATTTGATATTACTGTACTCATGATGTAATATTTTATCTAGTTCTTTTTTTTCTGACTAAAATTAGGAAAACTGAATGCTATCCTACTTCTACACACTCAGACCATTCCAGCAGTCAAATAAAGTTCCAAACATATCAAAGCACAAATTTTAACTGTGCTATACCATAACTAATTGGATAGAGCACTAGAGGTAAAGCAGATAATATTCTGCAATCACAAAACTACTTTGCCAGTAAACAGGCTGTTTAGTCAGGACCCAAGAGCCTCAAGTTTTACTTTTTTCCTCTGCAGGGAGGCTTTGGGCAATTACTTTACTTCTTCATCCAACTTCCCTTTCCCACCTCTACAAAGGAAAGAGATCTGATTCTACCGAGTGCTGCAAGAGGTATAGCTATTCTTTAACTTTAGAAGCCTACTTAACAGGCCCTTACGTACCAAAGCAAATATTCTTTTGCCATTAAGAAAAACAGTAACCTCAAAAAGACACCAACAAAGAGGTTTCATTAATATGGAATTAGGATTATCTTTGTGTTCTTCCAAGATTGTTGGAAGCAGTACTCTTCCAGCCAGGGGATAGTTATATGGCCATAATACCTTGACTCTACTTACAGAGAAGCATAAACACTTTGTACTTGCAGAGTATACACTTTTAATGGAGAAGAGGGTCCACAGTAATGATGGTTTACCATTTAAATCCCTTCTCCCTTGAAAAGGGAAAGGCTGTGTAGCTGAACCTTACTAGAGAGGTACAGTCATAGTCTGAATCCCTAGCTTTCTCCTAGGATCCATCGCACCTCTTGTGACCCATTGCCTATGCAGTGCTCTCTTGCCTCCCACCGCAGGTACAGACTGCAGGAGTGCCACCCTTTGCAGTTGACAGCATCAGTGACAATACTCAGGAAATAAATTCTGGGCCACACAATACTGACAAACACCTTCAACTACACAGAAACAGCAAAGCATCACCAGTAGCTGTTGGCACAGCTTTCCTCATCTCATACATCACTGCTTGCCACTCCTTCAGCTTCCACTACAGCTGCCCTGGACAGAGAAAAACCAGTTTAGTGACTGCAGGTAGACACCAGGAATTATCACTAGTTTGGGTGTAGAAAGTCTGCATCGCGTTAGTATTTATCATTTCAGTATTTTCTCTTTTTCAAACAATTGAGTGTCACTGTTGATGTTCTGGAAAGGCAGATCACAGAGAGAGCAATCTGAACTCTACCTAATGAACTTGCATTAATGAATAAAAGAACTAGTCCATGGTGTGCTCTTAAATTTAAGTTTCTTTTTCTCTCATATCTGCAATGGAATTAGAACAGTCTCTTTGTATTGAGAAAGTGGCATTCATAGTTATAACCAGAATGGTATTTTTATTGGTGAGCTCAAAAGAAAACAGAGTCTATAATATCATATTATTGGTGTTCTTCCACATTCACTGCTTATTTATTTCCCAAGAGATAAGGACATTTTTACTTTTATCAGTAAGCTTCCCTTAATATCTTTCAGGTCATACAATGTCCATATTGAGGCCATCACATTTTTTCACCTGTGGTGGTTTTGGGGTTGAGGGTGCGGGGGGAGTGCCAAGAAGGATAGGGAATAGCATTTGAGAAGGAATTGTATAACTGAGACTACATCCTCTAGCTGTCAGTCAGCAGCTCCCAGGCAACAAACTGCATCCAAGACACTCAGTTTTAAATAAAGAGTTAAATTACTGGGGTTATTTTTAAAGGAGAAAGAAAAAAGCATAGTTATTCCCCCTTTCTATAATCAAGTATTGAACCATGGTGAGTTTTAAGATATCTTATTCCTGTTTCAGTCTGGCCATACTCCGTAAGAAATTTATAATGAAAACCAGTACGTAATCATTAGCAATGTGCCTTTATCTGTTAAAATCATACAAGTCTCACCCACATCACGACTGAACTTTCTATGGTTCTTTCTGCATATGCGGCTGACAGTTGTCTCATTCTGGAGCTTTAAGCAGCATGAAGGCTTCACTGATACTGTACCTTATGGATTCATGCATTTCTGCAGTCACATTAATATTTACTGCTCATTATTGTTGTCAATACAGAGCAAGTAAATGAATTGTGGGATTCATTTGGATTTCTGAGTGATGTTAACATTTCATAGCGGTATCTTAAAGCCTCAATACATCCCATGAAGTTTTATCAGACTTGTGCATACAGCATAATGGAAATAAATGCCAAAGACATTAAAAATATAGTACCGTACTGTTCTTTGAAAAAAATGGCTCTATGATCACATTATCGCATAGAATGTAACTTTGTACTTCAAATATTTTTAGTTTCCGTCTGTGTGCATGAATGCACTGATAAGATAGTGAAACATAAAAATAAGATTTAACTGAAGAGCTTTCCTGTATGTGCAGCTATGCAAGTTGGAAAGATCAAAATCAGCAGCAGAAGTAAAGCAGCCCAAAACCACAGTTTATGAAGGTCTTATGGGAAGATTATTGCATTACTTCCAGTACAAAAGAGATACAGATCTGTTTTAAACTGATTCCAAATCCATTTGGACTTCAGAATAGTTTGGAATGAACTGGGTTGTTTTGGGGTTTTTTTTTCCATTTTACTGTAAGAGCTCATTGTTAAACACATATCATAAATAAAAGGGTTTTGGAGAAGTATAAAATACCAACCAGTCCACTGTCATTTCCCTGAGCTGAATCAGCCCTACTTAACTCAGTTTTGATTAGAGCCACCCACGACGGAAAACATGCAGTGATGTAAGTTGGGCAGCATCCTCCAGCAAGTCTTGCTAGCACCTGACTGTCAGGGACCACACAGGGAATGCCGCACTATAGTGTGTCCTACCTGTGCCTGACAACTCTGGGCCATGGCCATGCCTACAAACACAGAGCACATCATCTGACATGAGATGTGCTGCGGTGGAGTAGACTCAGTAGGACCTGGATAGTTATAGGAGATCATAATGATCAAAGATTTAGCCATCACTTAAGGCAAGCTCAAGGACAGTTAAATAAATGAAACCAATTTTCAA
This sequence comes from Athene cunicularia, assembly GCF_003259725.1. Lineage (NCBI taxonomy): Eukaryota > Metazoa > Chordata > Aves > Strigiformes > Strigidae > Athene > Athene cunicularia. The sequence continues at coordinate 3,950,717 of NW_020799098.1, read as the reverse complement.
AACAACAACAACAAAAAAAAACAACCCAGAGCACACTAAGATTTTGAATCAAAACATCCTGAAGCATACATTCAAGGTCAGGTTGGATGGGGCCAACCTGAACCAGCTGAAGATGTCTCTGCTCATTGCAGGGGGATTGGACTAGATGACCTACACAAAGGTCCCTTCCAACCCAAACTATTCTATGATTCTATAGATGTTAACCAGTATTTCCTGCCAAATTCAGTGAAGTTTAATTACTAGGTTTCACCCAATTAGCTTTCTTTCATATCATTTTTGCTCACTTCAATCCCTAAACCCTGCAACAGAGATCTATCAAGTGGTTAATGGCTGACCTGCTAGAGGAAGCTATGTCAGGTATGTGTTACTGATCCTTATACAGCTTTCACCTACCAGCTCACCTTAAGAGCACTTCAAGAGGAAAGTTCACTTGCATTCAGTTTATTAACGTAAGATTGACTGCTGAGCTGAATGCATTACTGCAGTAGAAAAAACAAGTGATCACAACAGAACAATGATTTTTTTCCTCCCTTCCTAAGAAAAGCTGCAGTCTGCTAAAACCATTCCTGCTGAAGTACTTCTTATCCTGAGAGGTTCACATATAGCAGGTTTTATTCTCTACGCTCACAAGTGGCAAGGTGGTTCGTTTTCAGATTTCATCTTTCCAGCAAAGTCATTTTCCCTAGTGATTCAGCACTTTGGCATTTCATTTTCTCTAAAAAGGAGGAAACAATGTCTAGTGGGAGCACACAGACACGCACATTTTTTGAGACAGGGTAGAGAAGAAAAGGCTCAGATGCTTTCTGTTGTGTCAAGCAAATGATTACACTGTTTGCTTTATTTAGATCAGTGCAGGCAGCTTACAGTTTGTCCATTAGAACTGTCTTGATCTTAATTACATTGACTTTTGAAAGCATTGATTAATTACAATAAAGAGCAAAGGTTTCGAGCGTAGAGATGACTATGTCGGAGGACAGCTACTGAGCCTGACCAGTTTAAGTTAGTGTTTACAGCATTTTACATCCCACAATAGACTAGAGACACTGTCACTAGCAAGATTGTAGATGCTAAGGAACATTTATACTGATCAAAGAGATCCATGATTGCAGAAGAGCAGCAGTTTATTTATTTAAATGGTGGAACTGAAGGAAAGGAAGGAGACAAGAGATTTTAGTTAACTCACTGGAATAAAAATAATTGATTAAATACATTTATTTAATGTAGATATGGAATTTTTCTCCCCCACTGAAATAAAGCTATGCTCAGGTGGGTTTTGTTGTTTGTTTTGTTTTGTTGGGGGTTTTTTGTTTGTTTGTTGTTTGTTGTTGTTGTTGTTTTCCAGTTTTAGAAGATTCATTCACCATGTGGGGATTGCTTTGGTCCCTATACTGAACTTCATGCTTTTGAGAGTCTATGGAGACTGCACAGAGTCAGATGCTTTGCATCTCTCCACCTCATTTCCATCAAAACCCTCAGTGGCTTTCAGAAGTTGGTGCTAGTACTTTCTGATATCTATGGCACTATTATAAAAAATGATATGCTTTCCTGAGTTGCATAAGAAAAAAATTTGCATTCAATTCCCCAAATAGCCATAGAAGGTTTACATGTCCTTGAAGGCATCACTTAAAATAGGATTCGTTGAAACCTAACTGATAGTCAAGCTTTTCAATGGCTTTAGGAAGCCAAGAGAGGAAAATTGAATTGCCCTCTGCAAGTGCTGCTGTCTCTCCAGGAACTATAGATGGAAGCTAGATGACAAGGTTAGACTAGATGCATAAAGTTACAGGACCCGTGTCTCTCTGCCTCATTTTCTACACCTTTAATTTGGTGATGGCAGCAATTCCCATAGCTACTATACGAGGGCATATTCATTAACATTTCAAGTCCTGCTACTAATGACAAGTCTAGGTGAAAGATTTAAGAAAGTGACACTCTGGCTTCTTGACTGATTTTGCAGTGCTGATATTTACGGCTTCTTAAATCTTACTCTTGCAGCCATTCACATCTTTTCTGTATATAGTGGGATTTTTTCAACCCCTTGATAAGTTCTGGTATTCTTTTTCTCCTTTACCTATGTCTTCCTCTTTTAATGTCACTCTTTCCTATTTAAATGTCCCCTAGAAATATATATCCTCAGATTTATTTTTTCTGTATTCAGATATTGATATTTTTTATTCTATTTAGTTTTAACATTACTACTTGAGCTGTAGACTGTAACCTGCAGTACTAATTTCAAGACTGAAAACTAAGTCTATTTTAATTAGCTTTATATGACATTTTTCTTTGTCACCTATACTGTTACCCCATCAACCTTCAGACAAAAGCTTAGTGGGAATAGATTGTAGTACTGTTAACTCAGGCTTCTAAATCTCTCCGCTTGCATTTCAAGCTCTGATTAAATCTGAACTACTCCCCAACTTTTAAACTGCTAGTGGGAAGCAGGTCAACTGGGGAAAGAAAACAACATCTCAGAAGAGCATACATCAGCAGTTTTGGGGGTCAGGCAATATAACACAAGAGACACAGAGAAAATTCAAGAGTCAGCTCATGATGTATTGCTTTCCTTATTGCCTGTGAAATGGGGCTCTATCACAAGGAGTACAGTGATATATTGATGTTGCATCCTCCTCATCCACCTCACAAACTCCCCCCTCCAGATCTGACATGACTCTTGATACAAAATAGATCCTCCACTGGTCTCTGGTCATGGGATGTCCCTTCTGACTTTAGAGAAAGTCTACCTTTAAGAGCTTGATTTCAGAAATTCAGCTACTTGCCCTCAATGGATTTTAGAGCCAAGTAGTCATGGGACACTGGAAAAATGAAGTGGTGTGTATTGATGGGAACCACACCTTCAAGACATTGTAAGCCGTGGCCTTCAGATGAGGCATCCAAACTGAATATTCTCCAGCTGTACTGAGGCAACAAACATTAGGAGCACAACCAGCACATAATCCTGTGTGCTTTTCAAAGGCTGTACCTCCGATACTAATTGCTAAGTAGTAAAGGGCTCATAGCAGTCAGTGTGGATTATCAAACTGAGCAGCACTAAAAAAAGAAACTTCGTAATAATCACTTAAAAAAAAATAATATTCCCTACTTCAAGTCAGTCACACACAGCATTCCATTTTTTTTTGTTTAGCATTAAACAGAATATCTAATACTATATATACTGTCTGCATACAGACACACCTGTACAGCGCGCCAACCACAGGGGAACACATACAGAGTTAGCCAAAGTAACTTCAACATACACAAAGACACATTTCACAAAGTGAAACAACACAAACTTTTCTACAATTAGACCTTCCTCTCACTGCACAGGATTTTATTTCTGATGGTAAAGCTGTAAGCATCTTCTGAAAATTAAGAGATCCAACCTCTCATATGCAGTCTTAGATATAGGAACAAATTTTAGTTTAATATCAAATATCACTTCAACAAGCAGTCCAATGAAAAACAAAACAATTAAAAATTATTTATATCTGTGATTTAACAGTGGAATAACAGAACCTACCTCTCTCCTTTCTTTCCTTGCACAGACTTTTCTCAGCATAACACCCACCAACTTGCTTTCTCTTCCCCCTTCCTTTTACTAGGGGACAGAACTGGCTATTTACAGGCCTGCCCATGCTGTTTGCTTGAGTAGCTGTTTTCTCCAGGCTACCACATGGGTGTCGCATACTGCAGTTATGTGCAATAGATTGCACCTGTTGTAACAAATGAGCCAACTTTCCATCCTTCTGGTGAATTTGTAAATCTCTTCTGCCTTCTCTCCATAGGGTAATAGGTTCATAACAGAGAACAAAAATGAAAGCACAGAAGGATGCCGGGTCCTCAGGAGTGTCAAGTCAGAAATTCTCCAATGACTGTGGAAGGGGCAGAAAAAGGAGCTTTTCCTGATGGCAATGAACTTTGAATTACTGCCTTAATTAAACATTTCCCAAACTCAATGCAGAAGTTCTTAATGAGAGGTGGGAGTATATTTTTCACAAAGAGCTATGTACAGCTGGAGCAGCAGAGTATCCTCTCAGTTTCCTATGTGGTGGGTAATGTCATTCCTTACCTCCTCCTAATAGAGTTTGATTTGTTTATACCTATGTCCCAAAATAAAGGTAATTCTCCCCTCTTAACCCACTTCTGCCCATCTCTAGAGCAAGGCAAACTTATCTGCAACACCTTAGAAATATTTTTCCTTTTCTATGAAGTTTCTGTAGCGACTTTTTGTCCTTAACTCATCTGTCTTGAGCCTCTCCCTCACTAACATCTATGACAGTTCTTCAAAAAAACTTATTATATTCCCATCAATAGCTACCTTCAGTGTGACACTTTGTAGCCACTGTAACAAAGACAGCACAAATGACCCGGCTCCAGAGAACAAATTCACACAAAATGTTACCCGTGGTTTATTAGAAGGAGGACAAACCAACCAAAAATAAGCCAGAGCCTTCTAGGCTGAGATTGTCAAAAACTACCTTGAAACTGCTGTCCTCCAAGTCTCGCTTAAAAATAGTGAGAATCAAACATTTGGTAACACAGTTTTTATTTTATGTACTCCTATACTTAATCATCAAGTTCAGCAAAGGGAACATCTTTTTACTTTGGGTATACATAAGACTTAGCACAGGGAGGTCTAGAATTGCTCTCCCTCTGTGCTACAAATTATTAAAGTCTCTCTTCTCTAGGAGTAATTTATTTATATTTTTCTAAACGATCATTAGTAAAACGTTATTGAACTCATAAAAAAGGGAATGAAGGATAAATTACGTTCAACTAACAAAGGCATAGAAAGAGATTCATGTTTTTTTTCTATTTTGTATTTCACATCCCCTTTGGAATTTTCCAGAAGAAAGTTTGATGCAATACCTCATGAAATTTTATTTATGGCCTACATACTAAACATATATATCCATGTCATGTAACCTGCAAAAAGAGGGATAATAAGAATATATTAAACAGGAATGCAGCAGTATGAGTAAAGCCTCTAACACAATACTGGACCTTAGAACTACTCAAGATTTTCAAGTGCTAATGAAATTTCACTGCTAAAAATCATTCTTTCCAACTGGCATGAAAGAATTTGATGATACTTTTGTAAAATTGTTTTCCTTGTGTTGTTTTCAGCTACTTATAGATCTTTCAGATGGCTTTCAAATTTCAGAAAGAGAGGAGGCTAAACAAACATTTTTAAACTAGGTGTGATTTTCTCCTGTTTCCTTGGTCAGTTCTATTAAATGTCTTCATCACATAATCTCAAAGGAAGAACGGAAAAAAATTTAATACTGTTGAAATATATCAAATATAGAAGGGTCAAGAACACCCAGCAGACCATACAGAATTGTAACATTTGTGAAATGCTTAAATCCTAAATCTGCAAATTTGTTTTTATTTTTAGGTTGTATCACAGTGGAAGAGGATATTTTTTCCAAAGTTCTTTTTAAGCAATTCATGTCATGGCCAGTGTCTTGACTTGTGCCATCTTTAAATTCATGTGACAAAGAGTGACAGATTAAGATCTCAGCTCCTATTTTACCAGTCATTTTGCATACTTTGCTTTGATCTCAACCAAATTTAGTTGACCTTTCCAACAAAACCAGGACAGAATCCATCCAATTACATGAAAATTCTAGTATTCTCAACCTAATCGAGGAAGAGGAAGAGAAAACCAGTTAACTGAAAGACTATCTGGATAAATAGTGACACCAGAAATTGATAAGAAATTATTGAGCTTCAGCTAGACCTGTTTTTTAGTAACACCTTCTCTTCAGCTGAATCAGTGAAATGATTTTTTTATATATATTCATGGAAATATATTGTCACTAGTGGGTTTCTTTTATAGCACCATCTTCTTAGCTACAGGCTATACAACTATGATTTTTCCTGTAAACTTCTCAAAAGTTCATTACTTTCCAATTTTTTCACTTGTATCAGTGCAAATTTATTTCAGAAATGCTCCTTAGCTTTTTCAGTTCTCCTTTCTATATGCTGAAGGACACTTATTCTCCTGTTTTATGCTTACTTTCCTGACTCCTGGGACTCCTTTCATAACCTTTCCTGCAAAGATGTAGGCTAGAAAAGACTCAAAGCTTTAGTCTCTTTCCCACAAAACAACATAATCCATTTACTCTGGTTTTTGGAACAACTGCTTAATCTCTCAGGTCTTTATCATAAGTCATCTTGAAAACACAACTGGAAAAATCACACAGCCTGACTATATCTTTCCCAGGGTAGCCTACTGCAGATGTGAGGTTAGCCTGAACAATGCAAGTCTGCTCATGAACAGGCTGTATCACCATCACCAGGTTTCATACCATAAGCCATACACGTTAGTCATCCATGGGAAGTCCCATTTCACTTTTAGACCATGATCTCAAAAGAAATTAACGGTATTGGGAGGTTTTGTGTCAATCCTCACATTCCTCCACAAATCACCATCTGTGGAGCACAACGTGGGACCTTGACACCAATTCTTCTCTCCCTTCAGTTGTCAGAAATCTGTTTAACATGATGAAATTGCATTAGTGGAAAACTAGAAAATGGTCCTAACTCAATAAGGCACATGATTTGTTTGCTTTTTATCTGGTACGTATCCCATTGAAGTTAACCAGCCTTGAATATATTACAGAATAGCAATGTTTGAGTAAGGATTGGAATATAAAGTTATTTAGCCTGAATACTTCCCCCCTTAACCTAATATAGAACTATACATTTACAATTTAGTAACCTATGATTTAGGACAGAGAAAGAAAAAAAAGGTTGACATGAGTAACTTCACTGATGTACCTGCTAATAGAGGGCTTTCTTGAGAATGGAGAACTGTTACATGAAATGGCCAAATGACCACCCACTGTCAGAGGAAGCATTAAGAAAGCAGATTCCTAATTAGGAACATCACTCACAAATCTGTAATTAAGCAAACTGGATTTGGACTGTTGAGCATATATTGACTGTTAAAAGATAATATCAGGCTGTAAAATAGACTCCTGGACTCTAGAACAAAAAAATAATTAAAAATTTGTTAGGGGTTGCCAAATCTCATAGCCCAGTAGAGGCAAGTTTGCCACAGGTCCAGCCCGTGATGTTAAACATGCATTCCCAAGAGGCACACATATACACACACACACTATATATACATGTAAACACACCTGGCCACACAAATTAAGACAGAAACTCTCATGCAAACACAGATGGCACAAACAGCCTGATGCTGTTCCCCCTCTGGCTGATCAGGGTGATGATCCATTTGTGGGGAATATACACATAGTATATCCAATACAGATCTCATCACTAGCAGGGCTTAAACAGGCGATTCCACAACAGGCTTGCTGATCCTCCATCTACCCTTGCCTCTCAACTGACTCCCAGACCCTACAGATCCTCCTATATTTGGCTTTGATCTTTCTGATCCCTCCAGTTGTCAACCTTCAGACTCTGGTCCCTCTAGTATCTGGCCCAGACCTTGCTGTTCCTTGATATCTGGCTCCCAAGCCTCTTATTCTCCCCAAAAGATAGTCCAACTTGATGTTCACTAGTAATTATGCAATGCCTTGTGCACCCACACTATATGTCTGCACTCCGAGCCCCACAGTTGCTGGCACCACAGACATAATGGACCCCTCGGACCCGTGGTCTGACTTCAGGTGCTGGCACTCAGACCCCCATACACACACAGAAAAAACACCCTCTTACCCAGAGAAATAATTAGAAATGGAGTTTAATGAGAAGACAAGCCAGAGCACTGATCATGTATGTACAGGGCACAGCCAGACAACACACTACTCAGCAATCCACTTACACAAGACTCGCTCCTTTTGTCCCCTTATTACATGCTTGGTGCTCCCCAAATCATATTGATCTCTCCCTTTCCCTGTCTTTGCTCTTCCCCTAAACATCTCATAATAAATCTTATGCAAACTCAAATGTTCTCATGAAGTGTCCCATACTGCCTAGGTAGTAACCCCCTCTGGGTCTGTGAGGTGATCTGGTAATCCTCTCCTGTTGACTGGTCATGATGGGTGTCATTCTGGCCAATGGAGCTGATGGCTTTCATGGGACAGCCCTGGGAAAAGGGGATGGTGGTGCAAAACCACACAAGCTAACTCAATTGTACTGCTGGAGCCAAACTGTGCTGTGTCATGCCGACACAAACATGCAGGTCACAAAAAAATCCTCTTGTCTTAAAACAGAGCTCTGAGCATCAAAAAAAAAAAAAAAAACCAAAAACCAAACCCCAAACAGTTCACCTAGTCCTGCTGTTTTGCTATTTTTGTCCCCCAAGATTCCCCTAAGAATTCTGACAAAAAAAAATGGAAACTTATGGTATAGAACCTTTTATCTTACATTCTTTTAAAATAAAATAGATCACTCAAATTTAAGTTCTGTGCAGACATAAATACATTGGCTGGATGAGACTTGGTTTACCATGAAACGCTGATGAGGCTGAAGTTCTGTTCTCATTTCATAAGTGAGCAAAGTTTCACAAATAGAGCTGGACCTAATGTTTAGTTTTCTTGCCTCCAAGGAAGCCTGAACTAACTAACTCAAAATGGAAACCAATGCCACCACCAAATATCAGATCAAATCTGACTATCAAAGAAATATATATAATGTATAAGAACAGTGAAGTAAATAACACAAAGGCAATAGTAGAAAGCCGTTGCTTCAACCACTTTTAGAAACCTTAAATTAAAGCACTGGTGCTCTAGAAAACTATTATGTTGAAAGTAAAATTGGGCTACATAGTCTGGAGCATGTTCCATCTTCCAGTTTAAAAGATCCAGCTCTCATTTGTACCAGTCCAAATCTAATACACCTCAATTAATTCATCAGAAAAGTTAATTGTGCAGCCCAGAGCAAAAATAATAAGACTCGGATTTTCTTCAGATTCATTAGTTATTCTTGATCAATATTAAACTCCTCTAACTAACCCCAAATTAACTGACAATTAATATCAAACTAGAATCCCCATGGACAGGAGCTGCCTTCTAGAGGTTTGTTGGTCTTATAAAAGACGACTCATAGTAAGTCCATACAATCTTCAGGTCCCGTGAAGAACTATGTTTTAAGCCTTCTCAAACACACACAGCTGACTGCCTTATTTCTATAAGTACTAAGACTAAAATAAATTGATAGCAATTTATGTAGGTGTCCAAATAATGGGTTATAATGAAGAGGAGATTAGAAAAATAAAAATTGTCATATACTAATTTGAATGAATACAGTCTCAAGCCAGATTTCCAAATTATAAGAAAAATGTTTTGATTGCATTCTATGCGATCAAGATTTTGTCTGCTTTGGAAATGGTGAGCAGTTAAACCATATCTGTGGAAGCTAATTTGTGATGTAGCTCTGAAATACTATACACACACACACACACACACACAAATCAAAAGCCTGCAAAGGAATATGCTTTAAAAACACACCTGAAAATCTTGCAGGGAAAACAAGAATATTTTGATACAGATGCTGGGAAAAGGTTTGAAGATTTAGACATTAAACTCACTTTATTTTTTTTTTTTCTCTGACCTAAAACCTTCTTAAGGAATAGCAAATGTTTAAAAACACAACTGAGTCTTTATGATGGTAGACGTTGTAAGTTCCTTTAGGATAGGTGAAGGACGGTTTGGGCTTTGTATTGCAACTTTTAAGACAGGTCGTGTTCTCTGGTCCTCAACAGACTTTCTCTATGGCTTTAAGTCCTGATCTCTTACACCTTAGTCCCTTATTTCCGAAAGAGGAGTAATAGCATTTTACTGCGTCTCAGGAATTCTGGGTGAATCAATATATTAAGGATGCAAGATATTCAGATATTGAGGTGATGTGGGCTGTGCACCTCCAAGATGGATGGTTGCCAAGTTGAAGTCAAAACCAAAGTTTTCAGAATATCAGAGATTCATTATTCTGGTCCTTAAGCAGTGTAGAGCTACATGAAGAAAATGTCATCTTGAGATTCTGTAACTCCTGTTTTGATTGCCTCAGTGACCAAAAAAAGACCATAAATTAACCTAGACCCCCCTCAATTTTCTGCTTCGTTTGGGATTTCCATTAAGTGACCAGCCACCTGCACTGACCATTAACCTCTCACACTGTTGGTTAAAAGGGAAGAAAAAATATCATTATCTTAATATAACCCTGATGTGATGACCGAGATTGTAACATCAAATGCAATCTGGTGATACTCCGGGTCTATAAATTTACAATCCCACACAGAAAATAAATGTATCACCTACGCATTAAAGTTATTCCTCACATACCAGTGACTTTCATATACATATGCCTCTCTGTTTCCCATGAACTCCAAGAAATCCACATTTAAAAAAAAAAATATCATTCTTGTCTTCTATTCCATCTTCTATTCCATCTTCCTGATCCATCAAGATATTACAGCAAAGAGCACAAAAAATGTAGACAAATGGAACTAACTTGAGAAAAAATGGAGATGGATATGGTCCTACTTGGCTTAACTTTTTCATTGCACTTCAAAACTTTAAAGCAAGTCACCAATACAACCTACTAAACTCAATGCATGTCTCATGTAAGATAAAATGGACAAAACACTCTTAAAGAACTATTATAGCTCAATAAGAATTCGGTTCAGGGTCAGAAAGCAGACTTCAGATCATTGTTTCCTAAACAGATAAAGTGGAGGTGGGGATGTAAAAACCCAGAAATATGACTAGAAGCAACAAGAGCAATATCTGAGAGGGCAAGATGCTAGAAGTTCAATTTTTACATTCCTCATTTTAACATGAAGGAGGATTAGGAAGTGTTATTACTTTCCTTATGTTCATTCTCAGAACACTGCTAAAATAGCAGAGAGAATTATTTTATTTTGCACTGAATGAACAGAAGCTAAGAAAACTGAAGTAGGGTACAGTGTATATTTTGATCTTAATTAAACACTTTCCCATCACATCCTCAGGACAAAGTTCATCTGCTGTCACAGATATATACTGCCAAACAAAAGAGAAAGGGAATGAGTCAATGCAGCTGAAATATCAGATAATATGGCACAAGTGGTTACTAGATTCAAATTCTTCATACAACAGCAAATGTATTCAGTGCTTATTGATTCACTTCAATATTTACGCTACACACATAACAAATAAGATATCAGGGAAAGCAGTAGATCATTGTCTGCTATTTATACATAAACACGCCAAAAATTATCACAGAGCCTTAATATAAGATAACTTAAATGTTTAAGTTAACTTAAGCATCAACATAATAAATAAAATATATTATATTCAGGACTAGTTGGCTTGGCCACTAGAGCACTTATAAACAGAAACATAGAAATTGTACCAAAGGATTACTAAGGTCACACAATCAAAACCACAAAAATCAGTCAACCTACTCTAGTGTGCATTATACTCTATTTTCTAATTACATGAGCTCATGGTAATTCTTTTCTGTTGCTTTCCAGAGTGGATAGTGCTTAATTTCCTCCCGAGTTCTTCAGTGATGCTTATTACTATAGTAACCAAATGCTCCACAAATATTAATTAGTTTTCAAAACATTTATGTGGAATTGAAGTTCTCTGGACATTGTCCTGGACAACTGATATCCCTTTTGAAATACCTCTATATAATATTTTAGACATATTTGCTTTTGTCTTTACCAAGAACAGCTCTATCCATCTTTGTATTTTTACAGATGAGATACAGCGTTGAGTATTGAAGAACTGACAGTCTCAAAACCAAACCAGCACTCACAGAGGTGGCAACAGGTAAACTGACCAAGAACTACTTGAGGAGTTCTTAAGATTTTCTTGGGGATAATCAATCTCCAAAGAGTTCCTTACCTTTTTTTAAAATCATGTAAAAATATAGTCAGCTCCATGATTCATTTGATAAATCCATCCAGGAAAAAATTTGGGTAAATTTTACATCTCACACATAAGACTTTTCCACGCACACAGTGAGTAAAATAATAGTCCCAAGAGGTTGCAAAGGGCAATGTCTCCATGTCTTATATTTACTTATTGTAATTGTAGTGCATAAATGCAGAGAAACTAATTTAGGATTGCAGAGACAACCACTACACTGACAGTTTTTGACTTCTGTTCTTGAATTAGGACAGGATATTTATGTTAAAATAAATAAAATTTGCAGTTTTCTAGTGTTAACAACTATATACAAAAAAATATATCCAACCCCAGTATAAGAAGTTATATGGACATCCACGTGGTTCACCAGTGTGCTTTGTGACTCATTTCCATCACAGAACTCTGTTCAGTAAGCTACCAAAGTTATTGATAACCCTAGGGGACATTCATCCTTCACAGGAATCAATAGAAGAGCAGAATGGACACAGTGCGTTTCTCAGATATTTGCTGAAAACAGAACTCTTTCCTCAGAGGAGACTTGAAATCAAGTCGAAGTGCAAACCACCTTACACCCCTGAATGCAAATGTGTTTGTTCCCAGATTTGAGTTCTTCTCCTGAAGATCTCCCTTTTCTTGATTCTCTAATAAATTTTCTTGTTACATGTCATTGTTTCAGCCCAGAGGGCAACTGAGCATCGTGCAGCCACTTGCTCACTAATTCCCCCCTTCAGGAATGGGAAAGGATATAAAAGAAAAGACTCTGGAATCAAGGACAGGGAAGGATGACACCCATTACAGTCACAGGCAAAAGATAGAGTCCATAAGAGGAAAAAAAAAAGAACATCAATTTACTTCAAACACCACCACCACTTAATAAAAAGACTAGAACGATAAGACATACGACTACATATTAAAAACACCTTCCCTCACCCTTCCTTTCTTCCCAGGCTCAGCTTTGCTCTGGATTTCTCTCCCCTCCCTGCAGCGCAGGGGGACAGGAATGCAGGTTGCAGTCAGTTCATCACCCATTGTCCCTGCCACTCCTTCCTCCTCAGGGGGAGGACTCCTCCTTTGCTTCAGCATGGGGTCCCTCTCACAGGAGACAGTCCCCCATGAACTTCCTCTGCGTGGGTCCCTCCCACAGACTGCAGCTCTCCAGCATGGGCCTCCCCAGCATGTTACAGTCCTCCCAACAAAAAACTACAACAGCATGAACTTCCTTCAGAGTCGTGGACTTCTGGTGCAGCCACGTGCTCCTGTGTGGGGTCCTCCACTGGCTGCAGGTGGGCATCTGCTCCAGTGAGCCTCCATGGGTGCAGAGGGGCAGCCCTGCCATCTCTCCATGGGCTACAGGGGAGTTCCTGCTCTGACAAACCACCCTTTGCCTCCTTCTTTTCTTCTACTGACCTCAGTGTTTACAGTGTCTCACTCAACTCCTCCTCCCAGACTTCCCTTCTTAAATAGGTTATCACAGAGGTGTGCCCACCATCTTTCATTGGCTTGGCCTTGGTGCAGAGTCTGACCTGGAGCTGGGAGAGCTTTGAGAAGCTTCTCACAGCTGCTGTAGCCCCCTCTCCCATTACCAAAACCTCCGCCATACATACACAAACCCAACAAAATACCCTATTCAGTAATCAGACCATCCATTCCCATTTTTCCCATTTTTGTTTTCTCTTTCATCTTCCTTAACTGATCACCTTCCCTTTCTCCAGCCAACTCCTGCATTGCAAGTGCCCCTCTTGACCTTTTCAGGAGATACCATTCTCCATTCTCCGTCCAACCAGTCAGCCCCAAATCTTAATGTTATTTAGTCCCAGATCTTTTATTTCTCTTGCTTGCTTCCCAGTTCTCAGGATGCTCATCCTAATCTACTGATCCCTAAACCTCAGGCTATAATTCTATTAAGGTGCTTTTACCAGATAGTTTTCTCTAAATTAGCATGTCTACATTTTGCATTTATTTAAGAGAAAAATAAAGCAGAGACCTCTGAGTGTCCTCCAAAACCCACCCCAAAAAAAATTCAGCACAGAAGTCAGCAAGAATAGAAAACTTCACCTCAAAAAAAGACTAAAGCAAGCTAGACACACAGATTTACAACAGGGGAGGTCAGGAAACAATATTATTGAGTCACTAAAAGATCTTTTACTAAATGCATTTATTGATTATGGGTTACACATTTAGGTGAGAACAGCACAGAGATTTGAAGAGGGTATGATAGTGCTTTCCTCATGTGACTAAGGTACCTTCTATCCTGCTCTTTCTTCTTTGTGTATTGAAGTGAACTTTTTCAACCTCCAACACAAGGACCAAGTGCTAGAACCATACATTCTGCAGCAAAACAAAATAGATGGGGGTTTGCCTTTCCCCTCCCCAGAGTGTTGAAACCCAGATATAGAAATGTGGCTACTACTTTCAAACCATATCAGCGCCAGAATATCAACTTGTCATAGCGATCTCCCACATTTGAAGTCATAGGCCTAGCTACTGTGAAGGAGAAAAAGGCCAAAAGACACACGAAAACTTCTAAAAATTAAAAAAATCCCAAAATATATAAAAATTGAAGTCCAATACAGACGGAAGGACTTTAATTCACAAGGCATTTAACTACAGCAGCTTCATAGTAATCTGTGCTGCAGTTAGGTTACAACTATTGTAAATTAGGATGGGACTTCGTATCAGCTGAGCTTCAAAGGTAAAATGAAGCTTTAGGGTATGAGCTTTTGCCTAAAGCTGTATTGTCTAGGTGGAATTTTAGAAACTAAGGAACTTTGTCTTGCCTGACATCACAGCTGAAGTAAAAACTGTTGGTATTATACCAAGTAATTCAGGGACTTTAATAGACCCCTGTCAGAGCCAGGCTTCCAGCTTAGGGTCAGAGTTAAACCTGGCAGCCCCTGTATAAAGCAAGCTCCAGCGCTGTGCTGACTTTTTCCAGCTAGGCAAATCTTTGCAGGTAGCTGGATCCCAGTGCCATACAACTCCAGCCATTTGGCAGGCAGCAAACTGCTTCATTAAATTAGCCCCACTGAGACCAAATCATGAAACAAACCCTCAGAAACAGCAAGAGATTAGCAATCACAAACTTCCAATTTTGTTATTTATAGCAACAATGACAGCCAAATAACCATGTTCTTGGGAGCCCATACTCTGACAGTCACACTCGTGTGATTTTTTTTCAAATTTACTCTGATGCCAGACTGAAAATACAGTAATAGCAAGCAGAAAAAAACCCACACAGGTTTTACTTGTTTAAATTCCTATTTTTCTTTCTAGATCTTTTCAGTAGCTTCCCATGTATTACCCAACGCCTCCCCTTGGTACCACCACATCAACTTCCAGCAGGGCCACATTCACAGTGGAAACTCCCAATCCCTATGACAGGCTCCTTCCCATCTACCAACTTCACCGGGATAGAAAGAGCAATTCCACCTACTTTAACACTTCTCTTCACATAAAGTATATAGCTGGGCCAGGCAGGCAATGTCTGCACAAACAACCTGGTAGAATTTAGCAACTGAAGCAGAAAGAGCTGATGAGATCCTCAATATTTTCCTCAAAGTGCTGATGACAAGCTCATGGTTTTGAGTAATAACGCCAGCACCATAATTAAACGCTGATGAAAGTCTTAAGCAGCAGGACCAGGTAAAAATATATATTGTTGAAGTGGGAGTACAGAAATACAGAGTGAAATCTGGGTTCTTGTACCCCAAACTGTGTGGAACATGTTCCTTATTGATAGTAGAGCCTCTATGGCATCTTTTCTTCCTGCATTGCCATACACAAAGAAAAACAGTAAGAGGAATAAAAAAGCTTGCACCTGGTAAAAAATGAGTATAGAAATAGCTAAAAGGAGGCAAATATTTTACTCTTTCACAGTGATACCTGCAGTGTTGACTGAGTTTTTTCTCCCATGCTGTCTATGCCATTGTCCTTTTGCATCAAGGCCACTCCATGCCTGTCTTAAGTCCTCATGGGATCCTGCTCAGTTCATGTTGTTTCCTTTTTCTTAAAGTTATTCCTCTTGCATAAAGGCCATTGTCGCACCTTAGGCCTTTACTCTTTACCATGACCAGAGATTTAATATGCCCTTTACTATTCACTCTGTTCATTCAAGTGCTAGATATCACATCCTCTGCCCCTCTTGTTTATTTTGGTGACAAGTTGTCAGTGAAAGTTCTGTCTATTTTTCTGGGTTTGCAAAAAATTTAACACTAGTTGCCTTTTTTTAATGTCAATTATAACACAACATAACAAAATACACAAGCCATAAAAGGAGTACTTCCGAGTTGAAAAGAGTCCTAGAGGAAAAGCCTTCAGGCTTGTTCAGTCTTGAAAAGAAATTAACCATGGAATTTGTGGCATTTTTGAGGACAACAATAAACATGTGCAGTGAGAGCCTATATTATTTTCATTTTTTTGGGTTAGCCCTGATCATATAAAAATCTTTTACTGTGCAAAGCTAGAGTCTAGATAAACCCTGGCTAAGCCTATTTGCTTTCTTGGAATTCCATAGAAATACGTGGCTATACTGCAAAGTCTTGAGGCTCAAAACTTCTCTAAAAAGACAAAGTTTCAGAAATTATGTGGAAACCGAGTACGGTTTCCACTGCTTAAAAACAGTAACGAATCAGGTGAATCAAGAGAATGTGTTTATACCATGTTGATGTCATATGAGTAGTCTATGGTTGCATTTTACAAACTCCTTTTGAAACAAACTTTATTATTCATGGTTTATAGAAGGGATTGAGATACAGAAAGACAAGCCTATCATCATATTAGAAATTCAGTAGGGTCAAAAAATGAAACAGCCATGCTCTTCAAGCCACAAGACTATGCTTCAAACACAAATTGCTAGTGCTTAATGAAAACCCTCTATTTTCTAATTGAATATGCAGTACTGCTGGGTGTTGCTTTTAATGTACTGTAGATGTTTTGATACTTCACACTTTAGATTTCAAATCTTTCATAAAACAGGTGACCAGGTGCAGAGAACCTCATAAGAATATTTAATGCCTTAGCTATTATGAGGTTTTCTGGCAGTTTCATACAATGAAGCTAAGGATAACAATATATTTAATTTTTTCTCCTCCAATGTGTCTTTATGTTATTTAATTGTGCAAACATATACGCGAAAATATAATATATATGCATGTGAAAAAGAGCTCTGTGGTATCATAGAATACTAATGTACCCTCCAGCTTTTTTATTACTAAGCTGTGAATGGTGTCTAGAGAGCTACTGAGATTACTGAAGCAGCACTTTCTCAAGTTAGGTCTACTCTTTTTTTTTTTTTTTTTTTTTTTTTTTTTTTTAATCCAGTATTATACCTACCATTTTCACCAAGTGGTAAGCATTAACGCCTTCTGCAGTGATGTTTTGTCCTTATACAAAATGTCTTCACAGTTGTTACTAATAATAAAACACTACTCCCACTTAGGGTTTTGTGCAGTGGCCAGAGCTATGCCCAAAGCACACGGAAGGGGTTTATTCAGATTACTTGCTCTGGCAAGACCTCTTAAGTGCCTTTTTAGTTACTTCATATATAATTAAATATTAACATTCCCAAATAAATCGCTGTATAATATCAGTTTACCCACTACACTATTTCAGGGCCGGCAATTTCTTGAATAGTTGCGTGAGCTGAAACCAGGGAGTTTAAGACAATCATCACATCCTGTTGCTGTTGTGAAAACTGACAGTAAAAGACATCAGAAGACTTGTCAACCCATATGTGTCAGATCTGCTGAAGTTTTATAAGGGATTGGGCTTGGCAGAGCGCCTGTTCTGGGTCTGCACATGGAGAGGTGAAATATCAGTTCTGATATTTGGCAGAGAACAAGACCACTCGTGGGTAAAAGAAAAAGGAAGAAAATATCCAAAACTGGAAGAAATAGAACATATGTATGTCATTTCTGTATTTTGCCCTGTTTAGATACTGCACAGAAACATGGATGAAGCAGAAGGATTACCAAGAAAACCCTCCTCCTTCAGGCTAGGGACACAGGGAAAGTATCTTTCTTGAAGTCTGCTGCCGAGCAGATATTCCACAGACCTCGTTTGCTGCTGAAATGTAGGATGTAGGACCAACACAGCAATTAGGTATCTAAAGTCATAAGCGGATCAAAGTGCATTTAAGAACAGAAAGCAAATATTTAAGTCTTTAGACTTTAGAGTTTTAAATAGTGAATATATAAGGATTAGGAATATATATAAATCCTCCACATTTCCTAAGGAGCTTTTCTTGATGCCATGTATAAAATAAGTGCCTACTGTACAGTATTTTGCATTATCTGGCAGCTACCAACAAGCATAAGATACTGAAATAATGAAGTTTCGGTTGTAGCCTGATGACAATTCCTTTCTTTTTATGAATAGTATAATGGAAAGGTCTCTTCCATAAAGAGCACTTCAAATAATATAGTTCTTGACTTTTAAAGTATCTATATTTTGACACGTGGGCCAACCAACTGAAGACTGAATAGAAGTGTAGAATCCACATATATTTTAAAATAAGTTTTCTGAAAGTTAGGAGAGAAAAAAAAGAAAGATCTAGTTAAATCTTAAACTGAGAATAATTATTCCATTCAAATAATCTAAATAGAAAGGTGCAATTTTAATCACTACAAAAGGATGTAATTGTGACTAAATTGAGAAGTTGATTATTCACAGAATCATTGTGCCATTCTACAAATAAAACAAGACAAAATGCATTTTGTGGTTCAGAAGTTTAGGTACTACTAATGTAGTCACTATATTTACTGATGTGAATCTTATTCAATAGTCAAGTGGGTTCCAATCAATTTTCTCATATAAGCTGCATGTACGAATTTTAACTGGCAAATTAGATGTCATCTGTTGGCTCTTTTGGGAAATAAGAAATCCATCTACAAGATCATCAAATTAGTTTTCACCAATTGTATGAAATGATATTAAGTAATACCAGGCTATGTTTTATTTATTCAAAAGTCTGCATCAGGAATTGATGTCAAACCCAGCAAAACAATCCCAAGTGTAATTTTTATGAAAACGTCTATTTCAAACCATTGAGTAAATGTGACAATTTTTAATTACTTGGGCACATGTACCACTCACACAAACTCTGTAACAGATTAAGAAACCGAGCTAGATTTACATCCCAGCTGAACCGCTAGAAACTCAGTGATCTGGAGGTAGAATGAGGCATAATCTGCTCCTTTTTGATGGAAAACACCAGACTGTGTAGCCATTTGAAATCATCTGATAAAGAAGATTACCACCCACCACTAAGCAGTAATGTAGGGACAAGAAATCCTCATAGATCTCTATGCCAGTGAATTGTTGCATCACATAGTACCACTTCTAAAACTCGAGTACTTCACTACAAATAGGTCAAAAACTGGCACCTTCACAACCTGAGCCAGAATCCTTGACTATCTGAACTAAAAAAAAAGTGTTCATGTCTCACATAGAAATCTAATATATTTCACCAAATTGTCACTGTACAATATATGAACATATTTATTAAATCAAGGTGTATCTATTTAAAAGACCCCTTACATGAAAAGTTATTTTTGTATAAAGATGGAGTGAAATTTGAGATCTGAGAACCGCAGCTATCAACTACAAATGAACGGGAACTCCACAAGTAAAGACACTTAATCTGAACTAGGTAAATAAACAGTTTTCTAGTGGTGTGACTAAACAACTTGGGAACTGAATAGGATAGACCTGCTTTGTGGTCACACAACTAAAAATGATTTTATTTTCCCACTTTCCATGTTAAATTTACTCTTCAAATTAACTTATTTAATAATATTCATATATTTTAAGGTTTAAGCCAATCTAATATTTGGGAGTACTTTTACAGTCTTTTATGTTTGTTAAAACTACTCAATTTGAGCCCGGACTAAAAATTACTTTAGTTTCTCGATGCCCATTTGTAATACTCAAAAAAACTAACCAATCCAACTAATAAATTCTTGTGGATTTTCCAAGTTAAATGTGGTGTGTTATTTCTCCATGCAGTCAATGGGAAGAGCAGGTGTCTCCCAAGGACAAGTTACAGCACAAATTACAGCTGATGGAGACAGTGTAGTCATTCTACATGGGTCAGATCAGCCAAAGATGTCCTGAGACTATGTTGTTACAGCCTAACCTCCACAAAAACATGAAAAATATGCTGTTGTATGAAATCACTGTGGGTAGGGCTATGAATATGCATTCAGGCTGTTGTGTTTAAGGGTTTGAAAAGAATATCTCTCTATATCCTTACCAGCAGTGCCGATCGATAGATTATTTCAGTATCTGCACCACTTCCAACCTTCTACATCTTATGCAGTGCCAAGGAATAGCTAGGCTTCTTGCAGTATGTATAAAAAGGCATTTTTTTCCCCTAAGGATTTGTAGGTGAGGAATGCACATTCACAGTCGTGCTTCCAAGGGACCCGGAGTACAAGTAACCATCCACAGGACTGGGCTTCAAGGGGCAGAAAGGAGGGGAAGGTGAGAAAGCCAACTGGTGTAGCAAGAGAAACACCCAGCGGACTGTGTTTGTCTTCAGAGGCTTCAGATAGCTTGTTCTACTTCAATTTTATGCCATTCCCACACACAAAAATTATATTCACTGTGAACATAATGAAAGCATATTGAGAGCTAAGTATGAGTAAACATATAAGTGTTTTCTAAAGATATATCAAAAAAAAAAATCACACAAACAGTGCAATAACTGGGAAAACAAGAGATATGAGAGGAAATACTGAAATACAGTTAATAAAAAAATGTTATTTAAAAAAAAAAATATTGGGTGTACAGCACATAACCAGAGTTCATCAAATAAAATGCCATTCTGCCAGAACGTTCTGAAGGGGGATGACAAATAAACCACCCTAAAAGAGTATTTATCTGGGACAACAGTTAATAAGTAGCAGCAAATACAGTTTTCCTGCTATTAAATTATATGAGTGTAACCTAAATTAGTCAAGGAGATGTGACTGCTGAAGCTACAGTATTTTGTTTTAAGACATCTAATCTTCGTATATAATTATTAATTCTTATACAGGAAATGAAATATGTACGCTGAACCATTTATTCAATAACCTGTGATATATAATCCATCTATACATGGTAAAATAAATCATAAAACTCCCTCTAATTTCAGTAAAGAGAGATACATATATATGTTTGTGTATAAAACACCTTGTATAGATAGCCAGATTACTGGTTGCTAAATAGAGACTTGGTTCAGTGACAGATTTGATATTTTAGTCTTATCCTCCTGCATAAGGCCTAGGAAGATAAATTTGATGCTACCTTCAGCTGGATTTAGAAAGACTCAAAGAATTGTTCTGGCATAACCCTTAAGGCTTAACTGTGCGTAACAGCTTCATATTCTTCACTTTGGCAAAAGTTACTTCTGCTTGCATGGATTTAGTGACGCAGCAAAATGTCACTGAGTCTTCGGCTTGTATAAAGATCCAACACTGCGGAGTGAAAATCTGGCTGTGCTGGAGTCAGAACGAGTTTTGCAGTGTTTAAGCTTCCTTCCTTGCCTTTGAAAGTTAGGACTGAAGGCAAATGACTATGGTTGCTGACTAAGCCCTGTCTTTAAGTTAGGGGGAAAAAAAAAGGAAGCCCTAATAGCATTGGCAAGTACTTTGTAACATTAGACATTAGGCAGAGAAAGGAGGGGGTCGATCAGTAACAAGATTCTTCTTAGTATTAGGATACAAATTTAAACTCATTTAAGCTCACTGAAATTTTTCTATTTGTTTTAAACGATTTATCTTAAATAAGTTTTAAGTCCAATGGTATGATCTCCAGTAAATTCTGAAACTCCAAAAGTTTGAAAAGGTACATCACATTTCAGTAGGAAAAAATGAAAAGTATATTACAGAAAGATCAAACTATTTTGTTTTGATATACTCAAAGCAAACATATTCAGTTTTGCACACTGAAATAATATTCATTTCCACCACACCCACAATCGTCATGAGAGTTTAGAAGAGACTACTTACAACCAGGTTTCTTGAGGAGGTTGACTGAAAACAAACTGTTATTTTTTTTTTTTTTCCTCACAGCTCAAGGTATGAATTACATATTCAGCCAGCACTGAGAAGCAGGCTCAGCAGGGCAAAGAAATTAACATAAAGAATGAAATAATGACCTTCTCATCATGGTCCTTCCAGATCATTCCCAAAGCACACAGAAGCTGTTATTGCCATCATCTACACAGTAGTTGCTTACTTTGTCACTAAATGGATGAATCAATCATCACAGGTCTTGAATTTGCTGGAAAAATATTGGTTAGTGGAGCTATGTCAGTTAAGAAAAAAATGGCCCATTGACTTCTCCCTTTCAGTGACAAAGGGAAATGATCTTTCAGGAACAGGCAGAATCGACATCCTTTACTTGTTAATAATAACAGTCAAAAGTCTGAAGAAAAACCACAGCAAACAGACAGAGAAAAACTATCTTTTCCAAAGAGCCCATGAACTATCACGGGCAATGAATGCTCTCCTCTAGTTTGCATCGACACTCTCAGTGAGGTTCACGAACTCCCTTCTCTTTGGCCTTATTTACTCAATAACCATAACAATATATTAACAATTCGGACTCATCTCTTGCTACAAATACAATTGTAAATTTGAGAGCCTTAACCTGATTCTTTGGATCAATAAAGCATGTAGAACCGGTTGCCAGACATCAGTACTGAAATGCAGCAACACGAAGCACAGTCTGAAGTACCACTGTGTGCATGTATTTTCCCCAAGTCCTATCAACAACTGTGATTGTGTTTTGCCACTTCTCAGGCCTAGCATAAAGGACCCAGCCAGCATAAAGATGAACCAATAACCAGATTGTATTTGACACAAAAGGGTCAGGACATGGGTGAGCACTGGGGGTACAAACAAGTCAATCAGGTTGTACATAATCAACATCAATCCCAATAACCCCAACAACAACACCACAAGACCAGCAATGGGTGGGATAAACAGTGAAATGCAGTCTCCCATAGAAGGGACGGGAGACAACCAGGTCAACCAGCCAAACACATCAGACCAAGGAAGCCCCATCATGAATCCCTACAGAGCCCACGTTTACAAAAGCCAGACCTGAGTGGAGCCCAGTCCCAGGGAGGCAGGAGGTCCTTCCCCAGCAGGGAACTCTGCACAGGACACCCACCTCACACACAGACACTGCTCTCTCCCTGCCAGGGGTCCCAGCTTTGACCCCTCAGTGGGACACCTGACCTTGGGTTACTCACTGCAGACACCTGGGGCTCGTTCACCCAATGGCTCTGTCTGCAAGGCCGCCCCACCCTGGGGGGAAGCCTAAAGGGAAACTCCCCCCCTTTTGGGAAGGGCTGTGGGAATCACCCACATGTCAGCCTTAATTGGGGGCTTGGGGTTCAAACCCCAGCGTTTCAGATGATCCCTTGCTGTTTGCACCAGACAAGGCATGAACGATCACCCTTTTCTTTAACAAGGGGAAGCAACATTATTTAGAGAACAAATCATGGGGTTTCCCTGTAGGGCTCCCTACAGTAGGGAGGATACTGAGCACACACTGGAGCTCAGGCTTTTTAAGTAGCCTCAAAGCTTCCCATCGCTTCTGCCCACCACCTCAACCATCACGATGCTTCTAGTCCAGAATTCCATAACTGACTCTTAGTCCTCACACACTCCATCTTTCTCCTGCCTACATCTGCCACCTGCATCTCCACACTTGCACTTTGGTCCTGGTGTGCTTCGTTGCCCAGTCTGACAAGCTGGGCTTTGCTGCTGTGGTAAATATGAAACATACGCTGTCCTTCCTAATATTTTGAGACCATTTAATTGGGTTTCCTTGTTTTGTGCTGGAGAAGCTAGTATATCCTCACAGAACCGCAGTATATTGATAGGCCGTGTAAGATTGTATGTTTTAAAAAATGTGTTGTTGGAGCTTTTTGGGGTTTTGCAGTACAACTGCTTGATCACTTTTCCGTGTAGAAAGCACAGTTGCAACATGTACCATCCCAGAATGGTTTCCTGGGAGCACAGGAACAAATCTCCTTAAGCAGATCAGTCTATGTGCAACTCCAAGCACGTGCTAATTTGAACTGATTTATTGATGCCAGCATCTCACCCAGTGTGTGGCAGCAGCTGCCCCACTTTAAAGGATCCATAATGTGCCAATGGGGATAAACGGTTCCGCATCCTGACATCCCTTCCCTCTTCCCTGCTCCAGGCATTATCTCTGTGCTAGCCCCTGGGCTCCCTGATCTCAGGGAGCACAACTGTGTCTCGCCTGGAGTAAGCTCTCGGGAGGGAGCTGGGAAAGCTTGTTTGCACTTTGTCTCCCATTTCCCCAGCACCCACACAGGGTCAGTCACAATCAAGCCTGTTGTGTTTGAACAACTCTTCTATTCATTTTTTTTTTTCCCCCTGGGAGTTCACAGCTTGAGTAAGAGCTTATCTTTTATCTGGATGAAAAGAATACCAGCTGAATTTAGCAGCTTTTCTTGCATCCAGCTTGTACTAGGGGGTCTGATCCAAAACCTAGAGCAGCTTTTCCAGCTATTTCAAAGTGTTTTGGATTGTGTTTTTAGCAACAGGATTCTTTCCTGATGAACCTAATTGTCCCACAGAGGCTGATGAGGTGCACGCAGGCAAACTGTCCCAGGTTGTCACTGTCACTCACAAGTTAAGCTAGGTGGCCCTGTAAGTACGTCTAAGAGAGGGAAAAGTGTAATGTGACATTTTTCCGAGCACTGCAATATCTGCAACTGACAGAAGGGTTATTTGATTTACCCAGGCTAAAATACCAGTCACTGATTCAGCGTGTACTGATTCAGTAATTTATTTCAATAACCTCTTGATTCCACTACCACTGCAGAGACCGGTAAGAAGAACCCAAGGATTCATTTGGCATGTGACATTCAGCCGCCTTCTAAAATCTACCAGTAATTGTGGGTATTATCCTGGAGATAAAGTATCCCTGCAAGTTATTCTACATTGAACAGGTAAGTTCAGCGATTCAAAGGCAATTTTTAAAGATAGACTTACACATTCAAATATTCTCTGTTTTACGCAACGTATTTTAGGAAGATCAGATGGCTGCTGGTTCTCTTTGCATATGTAATAGAAGAGAGGAAAATGTATTCAATTTCCTGTACATCCATCCGCAGGACGGCTTGCAGCGTTAACATTGGGATGCTTCAGCCCACACTCCCTGCATCAACCCTGTGTCAATGACTTCTGCACATGGACAATTTATTAAACATTTGGTACTCATTAAACTAAAACACATAAATAGAACTTATTTTTAAAGAAGATATCTACCTTTTTTTTTTTTTTCCTTAAAAAAACCACTTTTTTCTATTTTTTTTTTCTAAAAATAATAATAATAAAAACCCCATGTCCTGGAACCAACTCAAGTGCACTTCTACGATGTGGCAAAGTCGCAGAGCAAATTTGCTGTAGGCCTTATGAGAATAGGTAAGGATTTCTTTCCAAGTCACTTGCACAGCAATAGAAGGAAGGAAAAAAAGCATTAGGTAGCCTTGTACTGCTTGTATCTACGTCAGCACTATGTGCTTGTGGGAGGCTATCTTTTATTTACAGAGAGTGGACAACATAAAAATCAGTTTTTAAAAAACAAGCACGTAAAGTGTTGGTTCCATCTTGCCAATACATCAACTAGTGGAGCTAAGCCAACCTGAGTGAGCATGTAGGAAGAACTAAGCCATGCCAAGTAGAGAGTTGGCACAGGTTCCTATCCTCCAGAGCAAGGATGAAGCAAGGACCAAGTTTTTGAACTCCTGAAGTTCAGAATTTGGATGCAGCTCTGCTTGTCAAAGGCAGCGAAACTGCATAGTCCTTCAGTAAGGACTAAAATGACTTCCATTAGCTGCCCCTGTAGTTTGATTAGCAGTGTTTAAAAGCATTTTGTACTTTTGCAACCTAGTAGGCGCTTCCATCTTAGAGAAATAATACATATTATATTGTCAAATCGAGCAAAAAGGATACATAAACAGTAGAAGATTTACTGCACATTTCTGATACTCTGTGACCTTGCATTGTAAAGACTAGAGAAAAATGCAATGCGCTATGTTGGTAAATAAAACTGGAAAGTTTCAGTCTTAAAATAGCTCGTCTGATCCTAAAAAACTCTTTCAGATGTATTTGCACCTACATTCAGAGGGTGAGACTGGAGTTCCCCTATACATCAGATACACCAAGTTTTGAGCTAAAATGTCCAGCTCGCCGGTGAGAAGTCAGACTGCACATGGAAGAGACTGAAGGGTTAACTACAGCGTAATAAGTATTATCCACAGCTAAAGGAAAGTAGGACCACGTGTCACTTTGAAATTAGGCCATGCCGAAATCAGGAGCTGGTGTTGTGCAGCCAGAGCTGCTAGTGACGCAAATTAATAAGGAGATGAACAAGTTGGCTAATGTAAATGGGTTGGCTTATTTGTCAGTATGAATGCCTCATGAGATTAAAAAGTCTCATCCCTACCAAAGGCAGAAACTTTATTATAAGTTACAGAAAGTGTATCCTTTTTATTTTAATATAATATTTTAATGAGATCCTTTTTATTTTAATATAATACTCCTTTAATTCAAAATGAAGGATTCAGTTGATACATACAACAGCTACTGAAGTGCTGTTGAGCATTATCTTTTGCTGTTGTTCATTTCTGCTTTTGTTGTGCAAAGAATAAACCCTGCATATTTGCCTAGACCTGCTCACCTTTCTAGTCTTATTTAATTTTTCCTTTTTTTTTTTTTTTTATTTTTATTTTATTTTTATTTTATTCTATCACATATATTTATGGTGATTAGCCAAAAAAAAAAAAAAAATCAGAATTTTTCTTACCTTTTTTTCCCCAAAAAAGCTTTCATTTGTTCTCATATCACTCTGTTTCCTTTCTTGCATTAGCATCAAACAGTTCATCTGTGAAGACAGTCACTCATCAGAATCACTTGGAGTAATTTCAATTTCACACTGATCACGCAGATCTGAAACCTCTCCAAGCAGAGATTTTCATCATAAGAGAAAATTTGGTCTCCTGTTGGGGTTGTTGGTATTTCAGCTCTGTCTCTTGTTAGCTCTTGGAATAGATGTGTCATGGGAGCTTACCTACAAAATTGAATTGATTGCAACAATGATTCAGGATTAAACAAGATTATTGTCTTTCTTTCCAAGGAGCATTTGTGCTGCACCTTTTTATTTTCCTTTTTGTTTTTAGTTGTTGGTTGGTTGTTGGTTTGTGGGTTTTTTGTTTTTTTGTTTGTTTTTTTTTTTTTCCCCTCTCTTCTTTTTCATTTTGAAACATGGCCATTTTGGACAGTATAAAATCTGCTTCAGGTTTTGTCCTGCTTCTTTTGATCCTCTGCTTATGTTGTTTTTACGTTCTTAATTATGTTGCAGTTACACCTGAAGTCCTCAATCAAGATCAGAGAAGCAGCGATGATAGGTACGACACAGACCATCCCCACAGATTTCCAATTCTAAAAAGGCATAGAAAATGGAGCAGAAGGACAAAATGCATTTCTATCATCTATGAATGTGTCTCAGCTCTTCCAAATTTTCTGGCCGTGCTCTGTTTATGTCTTCTGCCATATTACTGGCTACACACAGATTTGCAAATGCCTTCTGTAAACTGTGAGATTCCTGATGCTTAAGAAACCTGGGGTTTGCATGTTTGGAAACCATTATACAAATACAGATCATTACTTATACATAGAACACAATAACTAAGGTGACTACATTTTACTATAAGAAAATATTTACTCCTTTCCACTAACTTTATAAAACTAGCCCAAACAAATCAAATGTCTCAATTTTGAAGTCATTCTTCACAGATTAATTCTTCAGAATAGAAGCGTATTGAATGCTTTAGGTATATGCACATATATTCGATATTTCGATTTTGCAATACTATTTTTTTAACTTAAAATATTTTGGACACGTGTTCGAGAAGTGACACGTTAAATACTATAATAATGAGTGATCTGAAAAAGACACTGACGATTAAGTCACCAGAAATATGAATTTCTAGAGCAATCTCAATAATGTTACTTTAAAAAAAATTAAGTGAAGACTGAACTGAAAATATTAATTTTAATCTCCCTTCAAAATTCATCAAGGAAGTTTAAAGTTAAATGGCATATCAATTTACCCTGCTTTTTATGACTTTGGATCCAGCACAGGTGAAGTTCAAAAGCTCAGACATTTATTCACGCTTATCCAATTTAATGAAGCCTTACCTTCTCTTCCATTACAACCCCATGCTTCAAGGGAAATATTCAGCCTCTACTGTATTCCAAAGGACTGGCTCTGGTGAGTCTCATAATTTTTTTGGGGGGAAAGATTTCTTGTGGGGAGAGGAGTCAATCTTAAGAGTCTTTTCTGGACACAGATTTGCCTCAAAATCAAGTTTGCATGTTCTAAGCAGAAGGCATTCCAGGCTGCATGACTCTGAGTCCTTGATGTTGAGTTTATTCTTCAGCTCTTACCCAGAAAAGAAAATTGTCTCCATCTTTTTTAACAGCTCACAACTTAGTGCAGTCAACCAGAATGCAGAATATGTGCCCGATTTACTCTTTCCCTGAAAGGATTCAAAGCCTCATCTTCCTCTATGAGAACGCACTAACCACCAGCCTACAATTATTCCAGGGTGAAAAGTGGGAAGGAAATCCTCAACCCTTTCCTTTTGGGTCTGATTAATTTCATATATTACAATTAAAGATTCATTAGGATAGAGAGAGTTTAAATCTCTAGTCTAGTGGTTGATGACAATCTGGGAAAGTTCTGATTTGTGTTTTCTGCTCCAAGGACTTCTACTGTACTTTATACAGTAGTTATTTCATTGAGGAAATATCATCGGCCTTTGGTGTTTAGGTGACAGGAAGAGGAAACTAAGTTATAAACAACAGTGCAATTACAGATTTTTTTGTCTTACTTTCACCCCCTACCCTCTCTGATGAATCGTTGCTTTCCATATATCATATGGAAAAAGTTCAAGAAGGCTTTAACTTTAGTTTAGGTTGATAGAGGCATGAAGATGAAAGACAGAAGGGAGGTAGCTCCCTTTCTTCCACAATGCCTCGAGCACCGATCTCTATGCAAGGACTTCACCTCATCTCCTCTCCTCCAGTGAAAACACGGTGGCTACTGTGACTTCATTAGACCTCAAAATACAAAGCAAGTTCACTGCAAGGTGACCACACCAAAGCCTTCAAGTGATGCAGGCGAAGGAATTCTTCCTCACTTGTGATTTCTGGCAAGGCTTGGGCACTTCGAAGTTTGGCAAGAGACTGTAGATTATGGATTGAGTCTTCAGAGTTGTACCTTGCCTAAAGCCACCCAGGAAATCTTTGAGAAAACTGAACCCCACTTTTTATAGACCCACATTAATATCATCACCACTGAACTATACCTCTACCACCTTCCCCCTGAAGAATGGAGGTAAGAATAAAGAGAACAATGAAAAATGTATATACCTGGTTAAATTTTCAGACAATTCCTCACATCTCTGTGATACAGCTAATTTCAGTCTCAGACATACTGTATGAATAAAGCAGAATCATAAACTTCCTGTTAGAATATCTGCCTACTAATATTCTGTTACAACATAATTTGTTAATATAAGCTCTTCTCCTTCATATGACAAGAATACTCTTTCAGTAACAAAATCCTTAACAAACAACCGATCTGACTTCCAGCCAACTGTTATACTACTGAATAATGTGGTGAACAGGAAAATATTTTTATAAGTATTTGTTATATGTAACATGAAATATTTATCTTCCAAATCTTTAAAGGTTAAAGAAGAATAGATAAAATCGGGAAGAGAAAAGCTTTATCAACTTAGTCTGCAGATTGAGACATATCTGTCCTATAAAAAACCCAGAAAACATACTAGGAACCATACGTTGTTTCCAAAGGGTAAAGTAAGCAGCTCTTCAGATGCTGGCATAGAGCTCTCTTCTTTTTAATTTTCACACTCCTCTCATCTTTTAGAAAATATTGCACTAGGAAATGCTGGACTTACTTAAAAAAACATTGCAGTAATGCTAATCCTGGCCTCCTTAGCTGCGGAAAGGCTAGAAAAAGCTAAACTCTTCTCACAAGATGGAACACACTTTACTCATCTGTGTGCTCATCAAGCTTAATTTATCCTTCAGTGGAAGAGGTGATACAAAGTTCATTTTCATTTCAAACCAACCTTGACAGTCAGACAGAACCACAATAAGTATTTTTTTAAAAAAAAATTCTCCTGCTTTTTATTTAATATAAGGCATTTGGATAGTCCTTACATTAACAAAAGAGTGTTGGTCCCTCACCTGCATGTGTATTCCCTAAGGCTCTCTCTTCTAGTGCATGTAGATTAGGATTCATTTCTCCTAACTTTATGTACCTTCACACCTGAACAAGTCACCTTAGGTTCCTTTTTTTGTCAAAGGACAAAAATAATTATCTTAGAGTATGATTTCCTTGACCAAAGGTAGATGTCTGCTTTAGGATGCAATTAGCACACCCTACAGTTGCTTGCTTGTTTTCTTTTAGTATAAGAGGAGTCTTCAGCGAATCACTGTAATAATTTAAATATCTGCATTGTAGAGGTCTGTCTTTGGTCAGACATATCTTGTCCCTGACATCAGACTCATACAACGCATTTTTAGCCAGTTAAACTCTGAGCATTTAATCTTCTCTGATCATTGAGGCTTCCTCTGAGGATGTCAAGGCTTAGTATGGTTAGACACAAATCAGCCAGTCCTATGTTGTGCATTCTGTGCAATGCTTGTTGCACATGAATCCTGATATAAAAAAAAAAAAAAAAAAAAAAAAGAGAGAATAGCTGAGTCTATCAATAGCTTCCTTTTCCTAAAATACCACAGGATTTATTTTTGTGGAGGACAAAAGCTCTCCAAAGAATCAGTCCCAGTGATGCCAACACTTGTTCATCCCCCCAAGGACCATGAGATAATAGCATTCCCACATAACACAAGAATAGCCAAATCTTTTCACAAATCAACACCTTCTTCCTAGTGTTGCACAGCACAGGGAGGCTATTCTTTTTAGAGAATATTTGCTACTCATCATTGTACAGCAACTTTGTTAGAGGATGTGTAATAGTTTCATCAAATTTCTTTACATAGGCATATAATCTGTTTCCATTTCTTTCCACAAAAACAAGCCCTCATATGGGTCATGTCTAAAAACATATCTGTAGGAATATGAGGGTTTCTTTCAATTTTTTTTTTTTTTTTTCCCCTGGAGAATACAGATTTTCTGTGTACTCCTTGCCTCCAATGAAAAGCTGAGCAGAACAATCTATTGTCCTCAAAGCTGAATCCCGTTTCATTGCTACTGACAAGTGTAAGATTTTCATGATTATGTAGAATGGGAACAGAAAACAAGAAAAGGTCTTTCTGTGGTTAAAAGTGCGAGCCACAAATTGCAGGAGAATTCAAGGAGTGACTGTTTAATGGAAACTTAAAGCTGTAATAGCAGGTCATAAAACTTATTTCAGGGTAACTAGAATTTTGTTGTCACACAAAATTGCCCAAACAATTATGACACCATCAAGGGAAGTGATGTTGTCAGAAGAGGTTTAAAAATTTAGTCCTCAGTTGTTTTTACTTTTCCACTCATGTCAAAAACATTGATTTTTTTCTCCTCTCATTGGCTTTTCTCTAGTGACCTATTTATTAGGTAAGCAAGATTCTTACCCTTTTATTATTTTTTTTATTTATTTAATTGCCTGTGATTATTAGAGAGCCACTCATTTTCAGTCACTGTTTCAGCACTCTCTCAGATAAAGACTGTGGTTACCTCACTTTATATTACAGTAATTTTACACACATCAGAAATATCAATAAAATAAAAACAGGCAGTTATGAGCTTCTGCCTGTTTCATCACATGCTGTTTCCATGCACTGTAAAAGGTGTTCTTCCCTGTAAGAGCTGGAAACTGATACGTTGCTGACATTTAAAGAGGAGGTTGTGTGGTCTGGGAGAGATGTACTTTCAGATTAGAAATGTTGGTAACAGAAACCTCTGAAGATATGCAAAGAATTTCTTATGTGTTCACAGATTGTCAGTCACCATTAGAAAAAGATTTGAGTACATCTGAAAGTACCTAAATTCAACAGATAATTCCATCGAAGTCTCATCTAAAAAAAATAATCCATTGTTCAAGTCAGCAAAGCTCTTACTAAATTTTCAAACTTCGATGTCCTATCTTAGGTGATTTATACATCTTTATAAGCACCATTCCTTGAAATTAAATTTCGGATAGTTTTCATGGTCAAATGACCTGCAAAATCAGAGGCAGGAGTTGTGAGATGTAGAAGAGCTATTAGAAGAGTGTGAAAGGCTAAGGGGAGCCTGAGAGTTTGGAGCTATTGGAGCTAAGGGACACATTGCTGGGAACAAGGGATTTGACTGTTGCAACCTTCTTTTTACATTACCTGTCCACATCTATAACTGCATGCCCTGGTTTCGGCTGTGACAGAGTTAATTTTCGTCCTCATAGCTGGTACAATGCCGTGTTTTGGATTTAGTAGGAGAATAATGTTGATAACAGACTGATATTGTAGTTGTTGCTAAGTGGTGTTTATCCTAAGTGAAGGACCTTTCAGTTTCCCATGCTCTGCCAGTGAGGGGGTGCACAAGAAGCTGGGACAGCAGTCCTGCACTAGCCAAAGGGATATTCCATATTCTAGAATGTCATCCCCAGTTTATAAACTGGGGAGAGCTGCCTGATGCTCAGACATCAGTCAGTAGCAGTTGTATTGTGCATCACTTGTTTTCCTTGGGTTTTATTTCTCTCTCTTTTTGTTATTTCCCTTTTCATTACTATTATTATTATTATCATCATTATTATTATTATCATTATTATTATTATTATATTTAATTTTATTTAAATTATTAAACTGGTTTTATGTCAACTCATGAGTTTGGTTGGTTGTTTTTTTGGGTTTTTTTTTTCTGATTCTTCTCCCCACTCCACTGTGGGGGCAAGTGAGTGAGTGGCTTCAGGGTAATTAGTTGCCTACTAGGGTTAAACCACAACACTGCATCAGTGTTGGACTGGGGGCTTTTATATTGTTTATCTTCATGAAAACACCACCTGCATGAACAACAGCTCAGAGAGCTCCTTAATGCCCTCTGCAGTCCTTGACACCTGTGATGAGTTATGACCCAAAGCACCGAAGCCTTGGTTAAGTCTTCATAAGTTCTCTGCTGTTATCAAATGCATCCAGATCCTGGCCATAAACACCAGTAATTTAAACTGGAACAGCCCAAGAAATAAAATAGTAAAAAGAAAAATCAAATCAGAATTCTTCTACATGAGGGTGGATTTCACCTGAGAGCACATTGGTGTCTCCCGGTTATTCTCCTTCGGTGTTTCTGAACTGTGACATTTTACTCCCATGATCACAAATGAATTAAGAGTCAGCACTGTACAAGGGAAATTAAAAGTGACTCTATCGAGAAGAGATTTCTCTGTGAAATTTTCCTGCCAACACACAATTGCAACCTGAACACCGCTAGCGCTGATAGACAGCAATATCAGAGCTTGGATAGATAAACTGGTAGATTAAATTGAAACCAGTGAGTTGAAGCTAATGGGAGTTGGAATCACATTTTAACTGGCAGAGGCCTTCAGTAGTTTGAGGATTCAAGCACCGAACTGATATTGATTCCTTAAAATGAATACCAGTAATAAAAAAAAATTTAAAAAAAAAAAAAAAAAGTGTACAAGCAATCAGACAGGATAGGAAGCGGGGGTGGAGCAGATGGGGGATATGGTGGAAAGAGACCATCTTGAGCAGGAACAAGCAGTTCTGAGGAAGGGGAATGCTAAATTATACATCTTCAGCTAGTCTGTGATGTCTGATAGATGTTTCCTGGGAGTTATGTAACACAGTAATTGCTGTTATTTTTTTCATACCACGCTGATTTTATTAAACCATTCAGGAAATGCTAATTTCAGAATCGGGGTTTTTTTTTTCAATTAGTCACGACATTTCATGGGAATCTCTGCTAGTGAGCAGATTCTTCAACCTTTGCTCCTACTAAGCAATGTTTTTACCCCCTCAAATAATGCCTTGTGCTTCTCAGGCCAAAGAGGGTAGAATTTGCCCTCAAGATTTTGCCATATACAAATAATTTGTTTAGTCTTAGGGTCAATGGATAAAAAGATGACTCTTGTACATGATACTCTCAATACTCAATAGGAGAATTATATTTCAATCTAAATTTTGATAGATGGAACATTTCTGTTATAACCAGGACAAAAAAAAAAAAAAAAAAAAAAAAAAAGTTTTTCAGGGAAAGGGAGATAAGAAACTAGTCCTTTTCCACTTTAACTAGTTTAGATGTGGCTGTTACCAATATGCAGATTTTCTCCTGAAAGCTGAAGAACACCCTTTGATAATTCTCACTACCGAAAAAAACCCTCCCAAAATCCCCTCTTTGTCAGATTGCTGAAAACATATTTTTAAAAAGAAATGTTCAAGAGAACACTTTCGAACAGCACTATTAAGTATGGTAATAGCATGTTAATCAGTCTTTTTTTGCAGGTAGATAATGCACTGAAGTATGCTGACTTATCTGACACAAGGAGAGTGGCTGATCTATTGTATATTTTAACAATTCCTAGTTTATTTAACTGAACAATGAACATTAATTTCTTTATTCTGCCTTTATGATGCACGATACCATGGAAATGACATTTTATGATATTTCACTTTCTGTTGTCTGTAGCACAACTGACCTTAATTTTTCTGTCTGTATTTTTTTTTTTTTTTTCCTATTTTTTAAAAAATGAAATTCCACTGAGAATTGTTATATGAAAAATCAAAGTTCTTACCCCTGAAGCATTTTCAGTAGTGTTGTGTTTTGGTTTAAAAGAATATCATCATGATTATTTGTAATTACTGCAAGACAGGATTATTTTCAGAAGCACATTAAATACATGTCAGGGATTCGAAGTACATCTTCTTTCATGACATCATCCCTCAACGTAAATTCCAGTAGTTGATCATAAGATAAATCTTATGCCACCATCACTAGATGACCCAATCTTGTTCCTTGCCAAAATCACAAGAATGACCCGACACAGACACTTCTATTTCTTAGGGACAGAAAGTCAGGTGGTCAGCTTTACACAGACATTGATACGCAAACGCTGTGTCTGCATTGATGTTCCACTTTGAGATTTCATGGAAGTCTGCACAATAATATCTGCAAAGATTTGGAGTTTGGGCATTGTTTCTTTCTACTGTTTAAAAAGTTTAAAACAGGTTTTTGTGAATAAAATTCTTTGCTCATTTCCCCCCTCCTTTTCCATTTGAAAGAGGGCAATTCAGAATATCTTCCTTTTTTATTTTTTTCTTTTTTTTTTTTTAATATTTTCAGAGGGTAACAAAATGTCTCACAAATTATTTCACAATAAAATTCTATAGAAAAAGTGGTCGAGTTTTACGCTCAGGACAGACAAAGCTACACCCCATTCATAGAACAAGAAGGACAATGCTCACTTAATCAGCTGCCGCTTGATACTCTCATCTTTTAGTTTATTGGCCCCTTTTTTATTTAATTTGCTCTAGTCAACTCCATTTTAAAAAACATAATTATTAATTTCTTCCTGAACCTTCTAGGGTGCTCATCACTATAGAAACCAAGTACTTCATAAATGTTAATTAACTTAGCCTTGATGGGAGGCAACAATGTCTCCACTCTACCAGAAGGCAACCAAAGCACAGAGAATAAAGTCAAATATATATGCTTTGATATGAAACCTGAAACACCTGGAATGTTATTTTTTCAGGGTGCTTATGCCTGTATCATGTTTTTTTGCAAGCAGAGTACTCGGTGACGTTGGCTGCTGCTGCAGGAGCTCAGACTCCTGCCAGTCATCACCGAGGGTCTCAAGGTGAGAGACCGGGAAGAGAGGGACACTCAATTAATGACCATTTGTGCAAAGTTTGGTTTAAGTGACTTGCTGGGCTTCACACACATTGAAGGCAGAGGTTGAAATATAATTAACTCCCTAGAGCAGCGTGCAGCTACCTCACCGTGAGGCTATCTCTTTTTTTCTGCAGTCCTTTGCTTGCTCCATAACTGTTTCTGAGAGACAGAGGTGATGAAGGCTGACAGACAGCCTCCTCTACTGCGCAGCCATGATATATCCCCAGAAGTCCATCATACATGTCGAATAAGACAGGATCTTGTGAAAAAAAAAAAAAATAAATTCCTTTGTGCTTAAGTAATTAACAATTGCATCGTAGGACCCAACCAGGGAACAGAAATGTGGTTGTGTGGGTAGCAGATAGTCAGACATCTTAACTTTGAGGTTTTTTTTGCATAATTTTGCAATGTTACAAATGTTTTATATTCATAGATCCGTGTGTTTCCTCCTTGGCAGTCACTAATCGTACTACCTTTCCCTAAGACACATTGCTCAGCTGACAGACTTTGCTATTCTTCCATTGTCCTTTTAACTATCTTTAAACAATATTTAATTTGAGCAGTTGTCAGTGTGGACACCTATGAGCAAATCATCCTAAACTGCCTTCATAACCAATAGTGAGAAACAGGCGTTTCTGAGGGCTCAGTTAACCTCACATATTTCATGATTATATGTTAGGATGTAATGAACTGGAGCTCGGCAGTGTCTTCTCTGACTGCAAGATTTACACATTGGCATTAGGCCAGATGAATGTGTGTGATTGCCAGGCTTTGAAAAAAATAAATTTGAAAACACAGCAATCCCATGTGACCTGCATCCACATTCTTCAAGTGGAGATTGTGTTAGTATTTAGATAAACCAAATAATTACAGGTACATCAGCCTGACACTGGTTCTGAGGAAAATAATGGTTGACACGGGATATAGCAGATAAAGACTTAAAGGAAGGCACTATAATTCACATTTTCTTCTGAAAGCAGATCATATCAAGCTAATTTGATACCTTCTTTCACAAAATTGCACCGTTGGTTGATTGTGAAAGTTTATCGTGTCAGTTTTGCATACTGAGACTTCTACAAGGCATTTTTCAGGGGATCACACACCATTTGGGTTAAAATAAATAAATAAATAGAAAATCAGAATAATCTCTGACTCACAGGAAATATATTTAACATGTTGAAAAGCAGCTAGCCAATAGCCTACCTCTGCACTGAAACGCCATTGTACGTGAAGAATCATCACTGCAAGGATGTGCTGTAAGAGAAAGCTGCTCTTGTTTCTGTTCTTATTTCCTCAGAGCCAACGTGAGCATCCCCTCAGAAGCTGTTCTGTGCTGTGTAACCCTACTCTGGAAGCCATTTGAGTTAATGACACCGATGGCACGTTGCAGTGCTCCATTGCCATGGTGAAGGGAACACGAGTCAACCTGGCAGTGGTCCTCAGAGATACCCACTGGTCCCGGGCAGAGCAGGACCAGGAGTTGTGGGCTTAACTCCAGACAGTGGAGAGAAGACCCGCTCTCTGGGGAGACTGACACTGTCCTTACCCAGAGCAAAGCAATACATTTTTTTTCCTACGCTTATCCTCATATAGGGCAGAACTGGTCCAAGTGATTATTTTTTTAATTATTATTTCAGCTGGTTCATAAACACACAGTGTAGACAATGTCAGTCCTAAAGGCTGTATTTTGGCAAAATGGCCAGCATCCAAGAAAGTGGGTCTTTTAAAAGCATATATTGGGTAACTGTTCCAGTATGCAGACCCTGGTGAATCCTGCCTATAATACTGCAAGTGAAGAGTGAAATAAACCATCATGTTGTTAAAATCCTACCAGCTAATAACTTATAAGGCCTTAAAGAGATCAATTTCTGATGTCTGTGTGGCTATTCCAGCTTAAATCAGATGAGGATCTGCTTTATGGAAAAGTCTCTGATTCTGTTTAAAACAGAACTACTCAGAAATATATTGTTAAATTTTTCTTTAAAAAAAAAAAAAAAAAAAAAAAGAGTTGTTTGGGTTTTTTTTTATGTAGAAAGCTTTATTTGATTTAAAATTTGATGGCAGGAAGATCAGTTGCTCACTGTAATCCTTCAATGCCTCAGTATAGATTTTTCTTACTGTGAGAGGAAATAGATTTGGTATTTTGGGAAACTATAGTTATTGGATTTTTTTTTTTCCTTAAATGAAATGCTCAGAAAATATTTATGAAATAATGTAATAAATATTTTTTTCCTCTCAAAGTAAACACTGACAGTTTCCTAGCATGGTGTGCTTGAAAGGGAGTAATACTTTTTAAATATTTCTCTTTTCTTATATTTATTTTAAGGTGGAACTGACAGGAGAGAGGGAGAATTTTGCTTAAGGATACAGTATCAAAATAAAGAGGTTTACTCTCCTTTGTAGTACTGCCCTTCCTACTAGAAAGATATAAAGCACAAAAGTATTTCAAGCCTTGGATATATTCTATAAACTAAAAACTTCAGCAGTAGCCCTTAGAATCTTATGGCAAAATTATTCTTCCTTTCTATGGCAGAGGTGTTGATTTGGTGCATCATTTGAACAGTATCTTATTTCTTCTCCTCCTACAGAAAAATTAATATCCAGGCTCTGCTTAATATGGGACAGAGACTGTTAGATAGAAACCAGAACTGCCAATGCCTGTTTCTTTCATAGAGCATTGCAAATCCCCTCTAATTTCCCTGGAACCACAAAAAGTGGCTCCTCAGTTTGCTCTGAAATGTTATGAAAAACGGAAACCCGATTATCTCCAGACTTCATTTTCTCTACCTATCCGTACATTTCCCCTACCTGACATTTAACTCTGTTGATGTCAAGGTGCTTTGTGTTTCAGCAGTTGTTCTTAAATGCTCCAACTTCAACATGGACACGTCCTCATTAGTAACACACTTCTCTGATTTCCTTTTCAGTTTTATGATCAGAGACAGCACCGTGCCTTGTACTTCTGGTGTGCTTGTGAGAGTAGGTTTAAATGCCTGCAGCAAGGCCTCTTTCTTTGAATAAAACCACAAAACTTGGTGAAGTCACAGTGCAATAATAAAAGAGAGGACAGCTGTAGTCAACATTAAACCTTCAGCCATCGATTATTGATGAGATGCTCTCCTTGTGCATGCATAAGACTGTTAGGATCTCACTGTTGAGGATTCTTTGTGAGACCGCATCATTCCTGCGGTTTGAATACCTTAGAAGTTCATCAGAAACTTTAGGCTGTTTAATGTTGGGTTTTTTTGTTTTGCTTTTTTGTTTGGTTGGTTTTTTGTTGTTGGTTTTTTGTTTGGTTTTTTTGTTGTTTTTTTTTTAAACTTATCTGAACTCATTGACTCAAATAACCTGCTGCTTAAACCACAGTTGTCTAAATATGGGATCATATTCTGCTCTTACCTGCATCAAGAGAAGTCTAACAAATTTGTATGGAGGAACAAATTTACAAATCATAAAAAAATGTACACAAAACTGTATAGATGAACCCGGCCCTGAAGCTGCATTAGTCTAGTTAAATGTCAGTAGTTAGTCCTTTCCCCTGGAGAGTGGCTCAACAACAGGGCTAAGTCATTTCTCAAGTTAGTTTACATATGGAGAACTCAAAAGACATAAGATTCACGGAGTTGGTGAGCTCTTTATAGAGAGTTGAATAAGTTGCCAGAAAAAAATAGGCAGGGCAAGCACTTTGAACATGCTCTGCATGCCAGGGATCCCTGCCATGGTGCAAAACAGTCCTTCAGCTACTCCTACCCAACAGCTTCTCACCTTCTTACTATGGTGCTTCTTTGGCTTCTTGCATAATGTGGATTAGTCACTAGGTTACTTAAACTTATAGCAAAGTTCTCTGCCCAGTAAGAGCAAGCAGTCACGCTCCAGTGACCAAGTTTTCCCTGAGCTGCCTGTGAGAGATGCTAAAGGGAAACATGGGTTAGTACCGTAAATCCTGTTTTAAATAAATAAATGAATAAATAAATAAATAAATAAATAGATAGATAAATAAATAAATAAATAAATCCATTAAAACTGCAACAGGATACTAAAAAGGTAATAAGCTGCCATTGATTGATATTAAATTGATTCAAAAAATAAACATTCCTTTCTTTAAAATAAAACACAACAGAAAAAAGACACTGCTCAGGGAAAAGATGTCCTTGCTAGTGCAAATTTACCTCTGGGTCAAATTACTGTTAAAGAAAACAGGTGTATAAACCCAAGAACTTTGTTCAGTATCAGCATATTATAAACTAAGCTAATTTATGGCTGAAGTGTCATTTTGGCAAAATAATTAGAGATATTTACGCTAAAGAGAAGGTATTATGAATTTTCTTCTGTTTAATTTGCATACATAGGGGATCTAAAGTCTCTTTAATGTTACTGCACAGGACAAGCATGCACAGCTATGAAGCATTTGTATTACAAAATGATACATGGTTTCTTAACAGAACCTCGGGCAGAGATAATTAGAATAAAGGATGTTTGTGCCAATCTCAGATAAGATTAATATAATCTCCTGATCAAATTCTTCACAAGGGGCTGCAGCATTGGTGATACGACTCATTGCTTTACTATTAGCCATTCTTTATGGGCACCTGTTCTGCCAATGTATGGATTTTAATATAGTATTAATTGTGGATAGAAGATTTTTATGTAGGATATTTCTGAAGTTCCTATTCATTAATATACAAAGACGACTTCGGATGTCAGCACAGGGCTTCTGAGCTCAAGTGGCCTCAAACAGACACAGAGTCAGACCATGATGATTAGTGAGACAGGCAGACGGAAGTGAGACTAAAAGCAAAGCAAACAGGTTAAACAAGCCTTCACGGAGCTTCATGCTATCACACGCAGGCTGCTTCTGGTACTCAACCTGCTCAGCCAGCTCTGACGCCCTGTGCGCTGCTGTCATGGATTTATTCTGAACACACGGACCAGGCGGCGTGAAAAACTCTAACACCAAACTTGATCACAAAAGGCAACTCAAAACGCTTCTATTTAGACGAGAAGTTCTGAGTATTTTGAAGAAATCAGATAAACTTATCTCCCACCCCTACTTTCCAATGATGGCCTGGTTTTCGTCACCACCTCCACCACCAGTTCCCACGTCTGACAGACTTCTGTTTATTTTTTTAAGCAATCTGACATTTTAGCAAAGCTTAGTTGCACCTCCAAATCCAACCTAACCCAAATAATTATGTTAGATGCCCCAATACTGTCTTTTATGCCCTACTTGCAAAAAAACAACCCAACAGTTTACTGTTATTCAGCAAACACGTTTCTACACTGCAGACTGCAAGGAAATCTTGTGAGTCTTACAAAGGCACTAGCCTAGAAATGGAGCCAACCAAGGGATTATAACAAATATACCAGCACTTCAGGGTCTGTCTGTCCTTATGAGAAATTAAAAACCTATAAAAAAAAAAAAAAAAAGATTTACAGGCAAAGGAAGCTCTTGCTAAGGGGATCAACAATGAGTAGTTGGTTCCCACAGTCAGAGTTGTGACATGCAAGGCACAATTTCAGTTCAGTAGGACAAACACATCCCTGTCAGATAAAACACAGAAGCTAATCTCTCACATCAAAGCCTGTTTAAAGAATTTGCACCTTGACATCAACCATGTGCAAAAGAAAAAAATCAATCCAAATCCCAAAAAACCCAGCAGAGCCAAAGTGAGGGAAAACACAGTCCAGTTTCATCCCTGAAGTAGCTGAGAAATGAAGGTTGTCCCAAAAGTGTACGGAATTGCTGCAGAAAAACAGTAAGTTCCTATCCTGGCTATAATTTTCTGTCCCACAGTGGGGAGCCCCTTAAATATTTTCCCAGGTTATCCTGTTCAAGTTACTCTCAGGCACTTGGGCAGTGAATTGAACAAGGTGGTTTAGCAAAGAGGACCTCAAGGGTCACTATTGAGTGCATTATAACAAGATGACACCGAGGAAGCTATTAGCCCTTTTCTCCATGTGACCACCATAGAGTGTATAATCTAGAAGGAACATTTTGCTTCTGACAAGGCTTTGAAGATGGTCTGGGACAGCCTTGCTTTACACAATCATAATTCATATACCTGCACCAGAGAGCACATCTTCATCCTGCAACAGATC
This sequence comes from Athene cunicularia, assembly GCF_003259725.1. Lineage (NCBI taxonomy): Eukaryota > Metazoa > Chordata > Aves > Strigiformes > Strigidae > Athene > Athene cunicularia. The sequence goes on along the minus strand of NW_020799098.1, from coordinate 3,908,841 downwards.
ATGGGGCAGGGACCCTCAAGCCAGCTTTGAGTAGACAGAGAAATGCTGGGGAAAAGGATGGGGAGAAGTAGAACCTCCCTGGAGAAAGGGGGACATCAGGCTCCAAAATGAGGCCAGAAGAAAGGGGAAAGACAAGGGAGGAGGTCATCTGTGTGATGCAGTAGCAGATACGGAGTCCAGTAGTGCAGTGGACAAAGGTAAAGTTTTGGAAGTGTTTTTTTTTGTTTGTTTTGGGTTTGTTGGGGTTTTTTTGTTTTTTTGTTTTTGTTTTTTTTTATGGCTACCCTCTTTTTTGCATTTTAGTTATGTTAAGAAATATTATGGCATATGTTCTAATGAAGCTTGGCTTTTACAGTTGTTTTGATTTTCTTCAGAAAGATTACTGTAGAGAAAAGACATGTCTTTCCTGTGTTCAGATTCTGAATAACTTGGGCTTCTTTCAGCCACTCTAATAATGCTGCTTATCAGGGTTGGTGGTTTTGGTTTGTTTTTTTGGTTTTTGTTTTTTTGTTGGTTTTTTTTTTTTTCATAGAATATAGCTGTGATACAGTTATACTGCTTCTGGTTTCAGATGCCACTCAGGGACAAACAGTTTGGTTATCTCCAAGTAATGCTCCAAGTGGCACAAGGTCGACACAATCCCAGAAAACAATAAAGAGGGTAGAGCCTGGACCCATCTGAATAATGTAAGATAAAGATCCATGAGAGATTCCTGTGTCATTGAAACCTTTGTGCTATAGAGGCACTTGGTCCAAGCTTTCTCTGCATAGATGTGTGATAAAGGATAAAGCTGTTTGACAACAACATTTCCTCCATCCCAGGCTACTGAAAAAGCTTCCTGCTGCTATCACAAGGGGGTATTCCAAGATGCCCACCCTATAAGGTTAATGTAAATGATGACGCTTCCTCCTGAACACAAAAACTTGGGGGGGAAATCGAGTCGCAGAAAACAGACTATAACTCAAACAGAGCTATAAAGCGGGTATGTTTACTCTGGCACCAGGGTGCAAGGGGATCTCTCCACAAAGCTTGCACACCCACCGCACATTTTCCCAAAAACTTATAGAGTGTGGACATCCATATTCATTGCGTTACATAACACAAACATACATATGCATGAGCGAGGCTGGCTTAGTTCGAAAGGCTGATGTCAACAGCTTATGTTCTCTTTGCACTTGCGCATTGCCTCCTGGTGGGCATTTTCGGGGGTCTTTGGGAGGAAGGCTCGTAGTATTTCTCACCTTGTTTTTTTCCCCGGAGCATGCACAGATTCTCTTGGCCAATTTCTTGAGTAACAAGAGTGTTTTTCAGCTGTTTTTTTTTTCATTCTGTCTTATCTAAGAGAACCAACGGAACTTCTACTATCCATACATGGCTATCTTTACTCATTACCAAGACCCAATTAGTTAGAGCACATCTGTTTCCCAAGGAGAAAACCATGATATTTTGTGGAACACTGCAGTTCTTGGTAGATTTTCACAGCAAACTGCTTTGTTTTGATGAACATAGTAGTCCTTGGTGAAATTCCACAGAACAGTCTGGACAAGCAGACTTAGCAATATTCAAAAATACTATAAGTAATACTGTAAATTGCTATAAGTAAATAAGTTGCTAAGCAGTTTGCTATAAGTAAATCTCAACACAAGTAATAATTTCTCTGTATCAAAAGTGTGGGGGGGAAGGGCAAAAAGAGTGTGCTTGAGACACAATGCTAGAGTTTTAAACCCATAAAATTATTAGTAATCAAGCATTTATTTAAGCAAGAACAGAGCGTTCAGCAGCTTGACTGCAAACCTAAAATCCCATGGCTTTAGAAGAAGAATCTGAAAGCAAAAAATTTAAAAGCAAAGGACTCTGTATGATTGAATTGATAATGTAGAAAAGACTTCCTCAATAAGAAACACTGATCCTGAAAAGGAAAATAAAACTTCTCCACAATCTAAAATAGTTCATCAATAATAAATGAAATTCTGTTTTGAACGAGTTCTGTTAGCTCATTGTTGCCTGTGGAAATGCTGTGAATACAGGTTACCTATGACGAGTAACCTCTGTCATATCACAAGAGATGTATTCTGCTTCCCAGCTCAGCTCTATCTAACGATCTGACTATGAGCCCTTGAAGCCCCTACCATCACCTTTGCAGCAAAGGAGTCCGGGTACCAAATAGATTAATGTGAAAGTCTCCCTTGCCAACAGCCATACCTGTACCACATACTCTCCGACAGGAAGCACCTTTTATTCATCTAAGTAGGCTTTCACCAGGAGCCTCAGGGGAAGCAATTAAATTTAATGGGAGGTGTAACTCCTAAATAAATGCATCTCTTAGCCAAGGCATCAGGAAGCAAAGGCCAGCTTACCTTCTGCAGCAGGCGGGATACTCTGAGACATTCCCACATCAACTTCAGCATTTCCATTCTCTTTTCAAGTTTAATTTATGTCCTCATTTCCTAATGAGCTGCACTAAAGTAATAAGCCTTGATGAGGAGGGCATTATCATGAGAAAATTTAGTATGCCCTACACATGGTGCTCTACAGGTCAATTATAAGGTCAATTAACAAACCATATTCTCAGTCAGACGTTTTTGGAAGTAAGAACAGTATAAATTAACACGCTTTACAACTGCCCTAGTAATTTTCTTTTTCTTTACGTCTGAAAAGCATTTGAGAAGATTAACCAAAAAAAAAAAAAAAAAAAAAAAAAAAAGTAATTTAAGGAGTGATTTCTTCACATCTTCATTAAGGCAAGGCAGTAGCTTCTGAAATGGAGACAAATGTCAGTCTTTTACATTTATATTTGAATCCGGAAGCAGGTTTCTGCTTTATCTTTCTGCAGCTGAAGGAAAGAACTTAAAAATCATTGTGACTAGCTATACATAACTGCATGATATGGGAACATGAATCAGACCATTTTTTTCCTCGGTCTAATTTATATCTTCACCTACATTCAACCTGGCCAATGCAGCTCCTAATATGAAAACCTTTATCTATGAAACCAATTTGCATGTACCAGGCAATTTCAGACCAGGACTTGAAAGTTTCCCATAATCCACAATATTTTTATCCAGAAATTTTTAAAATAGTTTGCATTTGAAAGAGAGTGACTACAGAGTGTGGCTCTTTAAGGAGACGAGTCGCAGGTGTTTTGTGTTTGGTTTATGGTATAATATTGGTAGATCTGATATCTGGAAGACTCGAGACAACTAAATATGAATCAGGGTGTTCTCTTTTGTTTTATTTTGTTTGGGGTTTTTTTTTTGAGTGTTTTTTATTGACTTGTGCTTGACAGGAAAAAAAAAAAAAGAATTTTTAAAAGATTCTTAGAAATCACACTAGGTAATTAAAAATTTGTTGAGGAAATCAATGGAGATAATAATACAGTGTGTCTGAAAAGTTAACCCACAACAGTGAAAAAAAAATATTGTTTTCACTGATTAAATATATATATCAACACAGATTACTGGTTTACATGTGAGCATCTGTGTGGTTGTAGATTTAGATTAATACTTGACACAAAGTTTTGTTTTTACCATCAGCTGGGTTATGGGGTTAAGTGGGAGTCTCCATTATCTATTTCTCATTCATGGGAGTCAGCAGCCACAGTGATTTTGGACTTTTTATTCTGGTAATTTGTATAAATGTGTATAAAAGTTTTGCATTTTTTTTTTTTTTTAAAAAAAAACCCCTTTTATTTTCATCTTGAATATATGGCATATTTGTCCTGCCTGTGGATCACAGACTAAGCAATGCTGTGCCTGCTAGAGCCCAGGGGTTACAGCCTTTGTCCTGGCCCTGCATGGCCACACCAGCTATAGCAATCAAGGCTGCTGATGTCTACGCTGAACAAGGTTGGTCCAGCTCTAAACTCAAGTCCAGTCCTTAGGACAATGAAAAGGGGTGGAGAGAGATACTGAAGAGTGATTAAAACCTTGTGTTTCCTATATTCTTCCTTAAGCTTTATTAAATTTTAAATGATAAAGCCTCCATACATCTTTACTTCTCTTTAACATAAGACAAACTACTTCTAAATACTTCCCTGAATTTATTTTAGCATTTTTCTTCACTTATTTCCAAGGAAATAGGCTTCTTTTACATGACCCTGACAGAACCTTAAGATGTCTACTGTCTATTTACTATTTTATCTCAGGATTGGATAGAAAATACCTACGATTTATGAATTTATATCACTCCTTCCCATAGATAACTCTTTCATATTCTGTACGTGCAAAATAGGCTCTGAGATGTGAGTTGGGTTTTTTTCCCCAATTAATCATTTGACAAGCCACTGTTGTATCTATAAGAAAAATAAAGATGATTTCTATGAGCAATAGAAGGACTTGAAGATGTACACACTGGGAAAAGCTAAAATCTTTTCCTATGAAATGGTGACTAATAGTCAATCTGCAACACAGCTGCTGGGTAAGATACGCGTAGCACAGCCTGTGATCTCAGGCAGTGAATGTTTCCACCAATCCACACAAACATAAATCTGTAGCTTAAACTGCTCCCAGTGAAAGGGATCTCCCACAGCGTGTGAGACCCAGCTAATGTGATTTTTTGAGATATCGTTGCCAATGAAGAGAGATCGTAAATGTCCTCCCCGCTGCCCCACACAACATACACAATTGTGTGAGCACCCAAATCAGCTAAGATCAGGAAACTAGGGAAAAACTGAAGGAGCTTTTCTTCACAGGGCAAAGAAATGCCTCACTGAAATACCATACCCCAAGCTTTTAGCTGTGCACACCACAGATTTAAAACCCTGTCTTAAGGGACAAATGGAACTAAGAGGCACACAGGCTTCACATAGCTCTACGACAAAGTGTAATGATCTTAATTTATTCCACAATTATGGCCCAAATAATGGATCTTCCTTATGGTCTCACTTGTAGACTAGGGTCTAATTAATATTGGAAATTGTATATGACAGCTAACAGGGTCTCTGTTAGCTCCTGCAGGTTCCAGGCACTGGGCTGCATAATACTGAGTAATGCTGGGCAGTAATGCTGCTGGAAAGCTGATGAAAACGAGGAGCCTATGGTTTAACTGGACCAGGCTTATCTTCCATAGAGAAAAAAAAAAAAAAAAAAAAAAAAAAAAAAAAAAAAAAAAAAAAGACAACTCCCCCCCCCCAATATATATTGATACATATATATGCATATATACATAAATAAATACATTTGAAAAGTCAAGCATTGGGGTCCTCAGAGATCTTAAAACCTCACTACAACCTAAACAGAAGGTCTTGTGACATCCTTGTGATATTCTAGCTAAATCAAAGCAACCCCTGCTTCCTGGGGAGTAGATTGCTGCTTGGGACATTTTTGGCCATCTAAATGTCTGTGTATCCTGGGAATTTTTGTGTGTGCATGAACTCTTACACAACAAATACACATAAATACAAACAGACACAGTTAAAGAAAAATCATCAGATAGATTAAGAGATATTAAGATTTTTTTTTCCATTTATACTCCTGTTAGCAGGCAAATCTATGGTTCAGTGAGAAGATAGAGTCATTAAGGTAATTTAATATGACCAAATGCAGGCCAAAGAACCCTTTTTTTAAATAATTTCTGCATGAAATGTCTCAGGAAAAATGTAATAGATCAAATACATCCTTCTAGCAAAGTCATTACCTCTGAATATTCTAGAAACGTTACTTATTTCTCTTTCTTCCTTCTGTTTAATTTTTAGTGAGCTGGAATAAACCAGGTAAGTATAAACATTTCACATTCTGCAAAGAGACATCTCTTTTCAAGTCTATTATTATGCAGAAATTACCAAACACTGGAACTCTGAAATTTTAACAAAAGGGAGATGCTAATATTGAGTAACAGCTACTCACCTATGACACCTCACTTAACATTATCAAAAGAAGGAAACATTGCTCATGTAATTAAATATTTATTCCTTTAAAGGTATAACTAGAGCACGAAAATACATTTCTACCTCCCACACCTTTTATCAAGCTGTCAAATTCTCCGTAGCTTGGTGTTAACTGAGTCATAAAGGGAAAAATACCTAAAGCAGGAGAAATGTGTGAACCCTTGCTTGAGGATGCACTTGGTCATTCAGTGAGAAAACAGAAAAAATTATTGACTATTCCTGATCTCTGCAGATGCAATTCAGCAGCAAGCTCCGTATATACTTAATTTCCAAATAGATGCTTGAACTCACTGCTAAGATGACACGGAATAATGTGTCCATCCTTGGACACAGCTTCAGCTGTGACCTTTCTCTTCTGGACAAACTACTGATGAGGTACAAAGCAAAAAAAATTCTCCTCTTTCTCTGTTCCAGCTTCCTTCCTTTTCCACACCCGTATTTATCCTCTGTCATGTAAAAATAACTGAACAGCCAAGTCTGACCTGAAAGGTTGTTTGATGGCATATTTATAAACAGAGTGAAAGGCGATACATTGCCTTATTTCCATTATGCGTTAAAAAAAAAAAAAAAAAAGAAAAAAAGAAAAAAAAAAAAAAAGAAGAAACCATCACTTGGTTTTGCTTGAAAATCCCATTGAAATCTACGTTTTTGTATGCAGAAGTGTTATTTTAAGCCTATAAATACATATCTTCTGTATTAAACTCGAATTTCTCAGAGACACGGGGAAACTTGCTTTGGCCAACTTTCACGTGGAGATATGAAACAATGTCCTAGATATAAAAATAGCCACTCAGTATTTTTGTCTTTGTGGGATTGTTTCCCACTGCATTTTCACACCTTAGTCCACCTCTTTTTAAAATGTAGAAGAACCTGAACTATTGATCGGTATTTCGCACTCTGAGGACAGAGTAGCAAGAAAATACTGGATCAAAGTGAATCTGTGCTGAGCTTTATCCCCTTCTTTCGCATTATCAAAGCATTTGTTCAACTTTAAGCATATGAATACTATCATTTATATGCAGCCAAGCACTTAAACTCGTGTATCAGTTTAATGATGTAATTCAGATCACTGGGGATTAAGGATAAGAGTGCTATTTATGAGTAATGTACTAAGTTACTTTACTACACTCGGTTTACATTTCTTTACCCATCCAAACCCTCTACTCCTTTGTAGTAATACACCTTGATCGGTAGCTCCTCTACTATCTCCTTGGCCTAGACTACATATCTAACTGTTCTAACACTTCTTTCAAATTCTTTAATAAATAAACCAATAATGAATCTTAGGAAAAGTATTTTGAAAGTTACCTAAAAGTTCTCAGACTTTCTGATTTCTCTGACTTAATTGTGAAACTGGTTCCTGTTCTTGCTGAAGAAGTGTATTCTAAACTGAAACATTCTGTTAGCTATTTTTCCTTTTTTTTTTTTTTTTTTTAAGATGGGAAGTAAGCCAAACCCCTTTCTCTAGCCTATTTCCTCATAGCCACAGGTCAAAGGATACAGCCATTTCTGGAGGGTTCTTATAACTCACTCTTGTAACGTGGGCTTCTAGTGTCTCACAGAGAATAAACAATTCTTGGCATGTGAATAACAATAAGAGTGACCACAGCATGAAAAACCACACTAGGGTAGAAACTGCCCCTAGCTCAGGGGTGCCTGTCTGACCTCCATGCTGATCTTCAAACCAGTCATTTGCTGTACAATCATTTGCTGAAAGCAAATAATTACTTTTAAAAAAACTCACCTAAATTCTGTCATCAAGAAATATATAATCACAATTTCCAAAAACAGCAGTGTAATTGCTTCTCTTGAATCGTAGGTACAATTTAAGCAGAAAATTTTCAAGGTAGTACATATACAGGAATATGTAAGTCATGAGAAACAGATGCTGCTTTCTGATCGAAGGCTGGCGAGGTCCAGCAGTTCTTCATTACACTATGCTGGTGATATGAGTTCCCTTACCTAAGTGGAGGACTGGCTGTAGTGAACATTTCCATCACCCACACACATTATTTTATGCCTACACCTTACATTAGTCTCCTAAATCTTTAAGATCTGCAAGATTTCAAGATGGAAAGTCTGTGGGATGAATTCCTGGTTGGTGCAGTCAACAGAGTGCTTATTGTGGCAACTGTGACATTGTGAAAACGAATTCCACAATTTACTTGAGAATTATTTTTTTTTTTAAATATTGAACTTGTTGTTTGATAATTCATTGTGTCACCCCTAATTTTTGAGTTATAAGGACCAGTGATTACTTGTTCCTTATTTAGACATTTCGTAGACTTACTATTGATGACCCTGAAGAAACTGGAGACTCTTACCTCCTTTAATCTCCCCTTATATGAAAATAATCCCAGATTTAGTAATCCTTCTCATGTTTCCATGTACATTACCGTCTTAAGCCATTGCTTCTTTCAGATGAATTGATTATCTGCATAGATAAGCATTACCATCTTAAGCCATTGCTTCTTTCAGATGAATTGATTATCAAACATAGGCACATCCCCTGATGTAAAGTATCATCCAATATTTTACTCTTTCTCTATTAAACCTCTGATCAATCTTAACAATTCGTTGGCTTTACAACATGAGCTGAGCACTGAACTTGTATGTTCTGGTTGGTTTTTGGTTTTTGTTTTCGTGTAAAATACTTTTCACGTATCAACGCTAAATTTCATCATGTTATTATACCATAAAATATATAGAGCATAGATTACCCCTTCAAAAGGCAAATAATCCATCCTAAAGTAGGACTCTAATTCACATGAACTAAATTGCCCAATATCATTCTGGGGTTTACCATCACAGACTGTAGTTTTCCTTAGCATTTTGCAGACATCATCACTATTTTGACTGATTGATAATTGATTCATTCAATTACAGTCTTTCTCTTTAGCCAGGGAGCCTTAATCAATGGAGAGTCTACAAGGTGTTCATACATCTGATTGTCTACATGCTTTCTTCTTATTATATCCAAGATTGAGATGCCTCTTTTAGCAACCATATAATTTTAAAACAACTGTTCAGTTAATCCATCACAGTTTTAGAGGAAAACACTGCTGAAGAGGCGCTATTACTTTTATTTGTGGCCAATTGTCTATTTTCTTTTTTCACGCACCATGCTGAGACACCTTTCTGTTATTTGCTGTTTTTTTGGGGGGTTTTTTTGGTTTTTTTTAAACTCCATATCCATCTTTGTCTCTGTATTTCATTTGTAAAGATCCCAGTTGGTTTTAGGTAGTTTATTGGTACCACAAGCAATGCCAGTCTATGGCAGACTATGGGGCATTATATGAAAAGCTCTTCAAGGACTTCTCCACATCTTCTATTTAATGTATTTTGATCACGTGTAGAGTCTCCAGTTCTGACTGGGGAACCTTTTCATTATACAGTACAGCTGAACAAAGCAAAAATAGTAATATCCTAAAAGGCCTCCGAGAGTTCATTTCTTTATATAGATTGTGTAGGAGGGCAATAGAAGAAAATTTGGTACTTTGCTATTCTGAGGAATGATCAGCTTATCCGAGACAAGATCCAAACATCTCTCAAAAAATCTGAGGGTTATGCATGTCACTTATGGTATACCCCACTGTTTATCACAGTGTTTCAAATCTCTCATGAGGTCATGAATGTTCTCTTGTTAGTATTTAATTGGAAGAAAATAAAATACATGCTCATTGTTTTATTTTCATATAGACCAAGATCTTTTCATAACAATAATACAATCTCTGCAGTTGAACCAACTATTAGGGCTAAAAGGAAATAAAAGTAAATACTGATTTCTTCGTGCAGTAGTCTTTGTAGAGGTCTCTACTGTGAGACCTCTACAAAGTGAATCTACTGTGAATCTACCGCGCAGTGATTCTACTGTGGCACAACAGATGATTTCCAAGGTTCTGTGATGCTTACCTTATAAGCTTAATAAACTATCATTATGCTGTTTCTGAGGTGTCGTTTTTAAATAATCTCACCCCACACCTGACCATGTCTCACATGAATTGAGGCTTAGATCTGTCTCAGATTTAAACTCTGGTTTAGACCCACTGACCAAGTTTGGCTATCCAGGTTATAAAAACAAGAAAATTAATGTAATGTCTTCCTTTCAAAAAAAAAAAAAAAAAAAAAAAAAAAAAAAAAAAAAAAAGCAGCAGCACGAGACAAAATTAACCACTGTCTAAATCATCTATAATGCAGGGGAGATCTAAGCGTTAAAAGAGACAAGCCGTGTTGAGGATTCCAAGGTTAAATGAGTTTATTGAGTTAGTGGTTACAATGGTATGTCAGATACCTGTAATCCAAGCTACACCTACATAATTGCCTCTAAATTCTCACACTGTCAGTTTCCGCGTGTCTAAACATTCCACCACCAGGTCTTCTATTACTAATATTATAATAATCATCATCATAATAATCATAATATAAAAGGCAATGTCAATCACCATATTGTGCTTCATACTCCACCATAAGGAATTCAATTGGCAAAAGTAAACCTCTGGTCATATTAATGGGATTAATTGAAATGTGAGCAATCATAACACTACTAGAATATAAAGAACAAAATATGTTTTAAAAGAAGCATTTTTAAGATGAATTAGTTTGTATCTGTTTTAAAAATTCACATACTATAATGAAGATGACTTAAAAGTTATATCATTTAATTATTGGGCCACACATTTAAGCATATTGGCTAGTACATTTTTGCACTGGAACAGAAGCAATACAAGTTTTTTTTTTTTTTTTTTTTTTTTTTTTTTTTCTTTCCACTTAATATACCTGCCAACCTAATGTTTCTTGCATGCATAAAAATTTTGGGGTTTAGACTTGAATTTGTTATTTAATCCACACGTACCCCTGTGATGCAAATTCTTTGGCCAATTTAATGCTATAGTTTAGTTTAAAAAGGAAGCTTGGAGTAAGTCCATTTAACATCAGAAGTGAATGCCCTAAATTTTGGCATTGCAGAAAGTTCGTTACTTCAATAGAGTCTCAGGTTGCATGCAAATTGACACTGCTTCCCCCCCACCCCATGCCAGACGCATACAAGTCGGCAGGTATGCATACAAAAAGAATATAAAACCCTCCTGGTAAAGCTTAGTGTTTCAGAATGAATCCATAGCTTTAAATTCACTTAAGGCCTGTACAGGGGAAATATGTTTCTTCTGGGACCCTCTTCTCACTCTTGTCTGATATTCTTCTGGTTTTTCTCTCTTTACTAGAGGTTTCTTCTCAGGGGCCTTCATCTTCCAAGATACAACAGGTGAGTTCACTGCAGCAGTACCATAGACCTTCTGATATTTAGTGGAAGCCACATATGATGCTTTCACTGTAAGGACCACAGCGTTCATCAGATTTTTAGCTGCCTGGATGAGAGAAGTGGCACTGTCCAGCTACGAATAGAAAAGAAAATGAAATACAGCAAGGTTATTCCATGACTGGATCACTGGACCGTTTCCTGACTGAAGTCTGGATACTCTCAGATCTCATTAAAGATGAAATGAATCTTGTCCCTCAGGGTTAATCAAGTAGCTTGTAGTAACAACCACTGGCAACAACAATACACTGAACTGTAAAGGTAAAACTGTAGTACCTCACATTAAATTTTTTAATAATTCAAAGGAAAAGCTTGTGTTTTCTGTTTTTTTTTGTTGTTGTTTCGGTTTTTTTTTTTGTGGTGTTGTTTTTTTGTTTTTTTTTTTTTTAATCTTTCTCTACAGGTGAAGAAGTTGCCTCTTTTTTTCACATACACACACACACACACACACACACACACACACGCACAAGTTACTTCTCACTTCAACTTTTTAAAATTTACTTTTACATGTCAGAAACCACAAAACAGGTCAACAGGGATTTTTCTCGAGTGTTCAGGTTTGTTCTAATTATTCCTATTAAGCCCAGGATAACACCCCCAATGATGTCTACAGGAACAACAGGAGGCCAGTGCTGAGGTTGTTAGAGAATCCCATCTGAAAAGATGAAAGGAGATTTTGAAACCCCTAAAGAAATAAAAAGATGAAACAGTTAACTGCAGGTCTTTGTAGCTACTGTAATATATGAGCTACTTACGTTCACAAGGAATCTTACTTTATGCTTAGCAGGCTTTTCATACATATACCCTTGTGTTTCTCCCATGAACGAGTCTGCCTGAGATTCCTGGGACCTCTGGATGTAAGAGGCCTTAAGAACTTGTTGAACTTCATACCACTGGGACTTCCAGTCAGCAAGCTTCCATTATACACTGATATCAAGTACATATCCCCAGCCAAATTTAAAAAAAAAACAAACTAATTTAAGCAGATAATAGGACTTCAAAGCAATGTCTCAATGTTCCAAAACATGAATTAGGCACTTGTTAAATCCAACTGGACATGCTCAAATTAGTAGGTGCTAAAAATACGCTCTTAAGTACTGCAGCAACCCAGGTTGCTATTTAGGATGTTCAATTATCCCTTTCCCAAAATACTGAAAAAGGGAGATATATTCTTTGCGATAAAGGCTTTCAGTTCTGCCATGGAAGCTGCCTCATTTTTTTTTTTTTTTATAAGTCTTTCCCAGTTTGTAGGAACGATTTTGGAGGTAATATTATTTTAAATCTTTAATTCCACCCTTCTTGCTCTGTAAATTCTGAGCTATTTTTAATGAGGATAAAAGGCCTGTTTCCCTCCAAACCTTTCCTGCTCCGTATTTTGGGAGCATATGATTTCTTAACATCAGTTCTAAGCAAGGTAACCAGGATAAACACTCATACGGCAATCACAAAAACCATATTATACTTCACCTCAAATATTCTGAATCATTAACAGAAGAGTTCAGGAGAAACCTCTTTCTGAAGTGTCAGTGACTGATGCGAACAAGAATAGACATTACAGAAAGCCTGTGTCTGGAATCACATTAATCTATAGACTTACCTATCATTTTTTATTTCCTCAGCTGTCGCCTTATACTCATTATGATTCATTAAATACATAAACAGCTACATACAGTGAGGTGAAAAACAAAAAAAAGCATTTTAATGATTTTCACATACTTGGTGCCTTTCCCTGATACGCATAGTTAATTGCCTGCCCCCAGTAAATATTTTTCCTCAGGTCTAATTTGTATTTTCTGTTAGGAGAAGAAACTAAGTTAAAAGATGGAAAATTACATTATATGGCAGAAACATGACTGTTCAATAGGGAGTAATGAAATATAATTCAGTATAGTGTTATTCTGTAACCACACTACTGCATGATTTATAAGGCAATCTGTATGTTTGTTGGCAAATAACAGATCACACTCTATTAAATCAGGATATTCTAATTTACTGCAGAGATCTACAATCAGGCATTATTCATTGTTAAATGATTCTTTTTGAAACACTGGTGGATTGATATTGAATATAAAGTGATACCATCAAACAGTGTTTACTTCATAATCAATGTGGATAAACTGACTGGATCAAGACTATATTGCACATTCCTGAATGAATTTGTTGAAGGTTTCTAATAGCCTCACATTTTCCAGCGTTTCTTTATGAAAAGAGCTCTGGTAGCTGTTTTACATGGGGCGTATATTAAGGAACAGAATGACTCAAGGAAGCGTTCTGAAATGAGGAGGCACCTAAATTAGACGCTTAAAACCATACAAAGGATGCAATCTACATCTTTATACACATTAGTAATTTTATGGAGTATATCGATAAGGGTGTGCAGAAGCATGTACTTCTGCACAATCAAATGCAGATTGCAGTGATCTCGTTTAGAAAGCCACGTTACATATTTTGATGCCATTTTAATTATCTCTAGTTTCAATCTGCTGTTACAGTAAATAAGCGCTCTCTATTTTCACCATTATTAATCACAGTTGAACATGCAGATACTTAGTCTTTGCCCTCAATATCCATTCATATCGTAAAATGCTTTCAAAGTCTTGGAATCAGAAAAGAGACATAAACCCCCTGTAATAGTATTAGGCGATGAGTGTTCTCCAAAATCTGCTGGTAGCCATCCCATGTACCCAATTTGGCTACCCATGCACTTCCAGTGATTTTCTTATTGCCTCCAGCTCCTTGCTTGTATTATGGCTCAGTAAAGAAGAATTAAACTGAATGAACATCATTTCAATTAACATTTAGATCTCACTACAGTACAGCGTTACTTCAGTTTTAAGCTGTGCTCTGGCATCAGCAGAGCTACAGGGGCATAAAGCTGGAACGAGGCAGCAGTGAATCAAGCCCTTAGTGAGTTAATTCCTTACAAAATCCAGGCAGAGAAACATATGCACATTTCCAAACAGATAATGTTAATAATAAAAAAAAAAAAAAGGAAGGAAGGAAAATTAACATTACAAATAAAAGTACCACTAGGAAATTATTGCTCAGCACAGAAGGCAAACTTCATACCTTAGCAATGGTTAGGGAATTACGAATATAACAATAACTTTCCGTGCTAACAGCTAACAGAGCCTTTGACTTGTTACACAGAACAATAGTGTTCTGCTACTTAGATCTTTTTACATATACATTTGCCTCCATTTAGGAAAAAAAACCTCTCATAAACATAAGAGAGAAATTTAGGTTATTGGCCCATAAAACTCCAAGAACAGAGAATGCTGGGAAAATTCAAAATTCATAAAGAACCTAAGAATCACCACACTGGAACCTGCCACTTATCCAGGTAAAAACTGCCAACTACGCAGGGAAGGCACAAATCATTCTGGGGAAAAAAAAAAAAAAAAAAAAAAAAAAAAAAGTAAGTTTTGCTACAATCTAACATTGCAATTAATGAATGCAAGACTACGACACTGGAGCAGCAGACCCTAGTACCTGCCAAGAAGAAAATTTGGGGGTTTTCTCCCCAAAAATGCTTAAGGCTTTGAGGAGTTTTTGATCTGCTTATTAGCTGGGCTGCATTTTTCCTGCACTATATGTGGAATTTTCCAGAACCTTGTGACAATCAAGATTTCTTGCTTCTTTTACATATACACATAATTGAAGTAAAATAACCAGCAATTACAATACCAAAATAGCTGAAGAAATGGCAGAGAATAAAGCTGGAAAATTTTCTCCTTAACAGTAGAGCAAATGAAAAGAGTTGTTCACCCTGCATTGTCACATCACTGTAATGGTGAAGAATTATACCACAGTTTTTAGAAGGGACAAAATTTAATTTCTAGAGATATCCTCATAATCAGAAATACACCACAAAAAGTAATGGAAATTGAGAAAAAAAAAAATAAATCTGTATTTCCAGTGAGCGAGGATATACTATATGTAGTTGGTTGCTTAAGAATGTTCTATATCACTATTGTCGATTTTAATAAACCTTGTAAAGTGGGGGAAGACATCAAAAGAATTGTAGATAGTTCCTAGTCTGGAAATATTTGAGCAGCGCAAATAGAATGACCTGTGAAATTATAGGCCAGTTCAGCTGACAGCACTCTGAAATAAAATAATGAAATGTCTATGAGAGATTTCATAAATAAAGGGAGAGGGAAGAAATACAGTTAATGGCAACCAAATGTTTTTGTGGGTAAAAATATTTTGAAAGTAACTTAAATCTTGGTGCTACGTGGCGGTTTGATTAAAAACTTCAGCTGATACAAAATTAACAAGGCCCGTACAGAATGATTCCACATTCTCTAATGGTTAAGTTTCCAAAAGTATGTATACACACAAAAAAAATAATTTCTAAAGAGTGACTTTTGCAGTGGGCTCTTGGACAAAACATGTCAGCTTTACAATACTAATATTTCTGCAATACTAATACTAATATTTACAATACTAATATTTAATAAACTTGGAAAAAAGTCAATTGATGAAATTTGCAGATAAGATAACAATTGGGAAAGTATTAACTCACACAGAGGGCAAGTGATTGATATCCAATAAGCTGGTAAAAGTCAGAAATACAGATTTCAATTTGACCAACTTTGTAGCAGATGATATCTACTTACACAATAAGGAACTTTATCCTATGCATGATCCTAGGAAATACTCCCTGAGTATACAAAAAGGAGGACATGGATAAAAGATGTAAAATTACCTTATTCAGATTATCATCTGTCCACAGTTAAGGAGCACTGAGTCCTCAATGCAAGCCCAGCACTGAGGAACTGGAAAGAATGTAAAGAACCTCAAGAACAAAAACCATCTTTTATGGGAAAGATTCAGCCAGCTCTGTTTTTTCCATTACGAAAGTACATGATGAAAAAAAAATGAGTTGATCAAAATCAGCAAGTACATAGTAACAGGAAGCTGATAATATTTTGAGTTCAACAGATTAGACAAAGATAAAACAGAATTTAAAGGCTGAAAGGTGAAGAAGGTCCTTTTAGGTATTAATTAGCTGAAAATTTTTATCATCGATATTAATTAATCACAACAGCTAATGAAAGACAGCCATTCTATCTCTAGAAATTGTGAAATCAGTATGGATGTTTTTGTAATTTATGTGCACTCCAGCTTGAGCATAACTACTGGATTATTTTTAATGCCCATTAATTCCGGGAGCCTACGCATCAGTTATGCAGGAAGACGGTTTAGATGATAACAATGGTCCATATTTTCCTTGAAATGTCTGAATGCAAAAAAAAAAATTCCTGTTAGTAATTATTGATAAAAAGAGTCTAGTCTGGTTTACTCTGTACAGATCGGGAAGAGCAATTGTCGTTTATTTAACATGTTGAAGAAGAATTTGTAACCTTTGGAATACTCTTGGCGAAGACTCGGTTTGTATGCCTTTAGCAGGCGACAGAGGCATTGCCAAGCCCGTAAGGCTGTGTGAATTCCGGGTGCATTCCCTGCTTCTCCTGCTTTTATAAGCAAGTTCATACTTTCGTGGACAGGTACAGCTGCTGTTAACACAAACCAAAAAGTCAATTAAGAGCCTCTAGAGCACCTAAGGTTACAGAGAGCAATTATGAATCTGGAGCGTGAATCAGGAATACCATTGTCCCAGATTACATTCTTATATAATTGAACATTTTTGTCTCAGCAGTGCTTAATAGTAGATCCAGTCCTACAGACACGTGTAAGATATACATATATATCTATATATCTATATATATCTATATATCTATATATCTATATATATATATATATAAAAGAAAAAAATCTTCACAATAGTTATGTCTTACATTTTTGTGTGGCACAATTCATGCATAAAACATGATACTACTAGTGACAGCCAATGCAGGAATGGCCCGTTTGCTATTCAGATGCACTCATCCCCATGGTAGGAGACACCTGCTATTTATCAGCACTACTATGAGGTAGCTGAAGTCAGTCACTTGAAAATGCTCGTAAGGTTTTTCTAGATATGGGTCTATTGTGAGAAAACCATCCTATATATGTGAAAGTCTATGACAGAATGTCATTATTTGGAATGTAATGTGGCCCCAATGGTGTTAGAAAGGCATCTCTGGCTACATAGAGAAAATAGTATTATACAATTTTCCTAGCTGTTTATTTTCACATTTGATTGCAATTAACTTGCTCCTTTATACATGTTGAATATTGAATTCATTCTGCAGGTAGCTGTGTTTTATAGGTGTCCTGTCCCCTGAATAACTGTCCCTTGCATTTTTTCAATTACAGGTAAGAAATCCATAGGCATTCCCGAGCCCATTTGGTTGCATTTAACAAAGGCTGCCATCTCAAATGCTGACAACACACAAGCATACCAAGTATCTTCTGTTTTCTAAGGGCTATTGCTATTTTAAAACACGTTTAATTTACAAGCTCAACAGGTTACCAACTGCTTTATGCCAGTGTAAAAAGCATAAGCATATAAAAATACTCCCAATACTGGCATTTCCAATAAAAGATAAACAGATAAACTGCATTCATACAGTTGATTTGCTTACTTCAGGCTGTTTTAAAAGAAAAAGGATAAAAGGAAAAAATGATATTCCAATTCATTTGCATTGAGGAGAATACTTAATATGAAACTAAAACCAATATATAAATATAATCATAAAATACGATTTAACACTGAATATCACTAAAATTAGGGGGTTATACTTCATTCACTAAATGAAGAGGTTTGCATAAATAAGCTAAGCTTATGATAAAATAAGAATACTAACTGTAAAGTTAAGGAATACCACCTAAATGCCCTCAAATGTATTCAGCAGTCCTCAAATGTATTCAGCAGTCCTTTACTTTTATTGTAGGAAGACATAAAGGCCACTTGACTGAAACATCAGGAGCCCTGCATATCTTTTGTTTCTCCAAAAGTATCAGGAATAGTAAGCCATGCACCGACTCAGAAATACTCATCTAGTGGAGACTGCACTCAAATGTCATAGTGGTGTCAGAAAGCTTACAAATATTTTTTTGAGGAAAACAAAAAGAATCTTTTTGCCTTCTCTGTTGGGAGACTGAAACGTGGGCTTCAATGTCACAGAATCACAGGATTACTCAGGTTGGAAAAGCCCCTCAGGATCACCAAGTCCAACCCTCAGCCCGACTCTACAAAGTTCTCCCCTACCCCACATCCCCCACAGCTCATCCCAACGGCCCTGAAACCCCCCCAGGGATGGGGACTCCCCCGTCCCTGGGCAGCCTGTTCCACTCTCGGACCACTCTGTCTGGGAAACATTTTCTCCTCCTGCCCAGCCTGACCCTCCCCTGGGGCAGTTTCCAGCCGTTCCCTCTTGTCCTGTCCCTGATCCCCTGGGAGCAGAGCCCAGCCCCAGCCTCTCTGCAATGTCCTGTCAGGAGCTGCAGAGAGGGATGAGGGCTCCCCTCAGCCTCCTCCTCCTCACCCTGAACACTCCCAGCTCCTTCCCTGGCTCCTCACAGGATTGATTCTCCAGCCCTTCCCCAGCCTCGTTGCCCTCCTCTGCCCTCGCTCCAGCCCCCCTCGATCTCTCTCAGATTGAGGTGTCATGATCTTTTCATGATCATTTGCCTATTTACTCATTTGCTTTGCCCTCTCTTCTCCCCTCATAAACAGCCACAAGCGGATGGATCTTTAACAAGAAGCCTTGCAAAAAGCCTGACTCACGGGTTATGTAGTCTGAAAGATACTGAAACCTGTTCTCTTTGGGCCCAGAGGCAAGAGTACACCACTGGGGATATTCCACACGTCCAACTCTGCTGCCCAGCCTGCCCCAACAAGTTCTGTATGCACTGAAATCGCTCACTGCATCATCTAGTAACATGGCGAAGCACCCAATTGTAATTTTGGCTAAGTGTGGTAGGCTTCCAAGAAGAGTTCTAACTAACATATGAGTGTGCATGTTCTGGAGCCACACACACACACGGGGAACATTAATGCGGGAAATGCAGATGCTATATGAGGCTGGAGTTTGAGGATCACAGCTCAGGGATGAGAAAGCGAGTATAAGTTTTAGGCAGGACTCAGACACCTATCTTCTTTAACTTCAGTCCATCTAGTTTTACAAGTGGAAATCACTAAATGTCCTTCTGATTCAGACTTAATCAAAATGTCATTTTTATATCAGTGGCTGATGTTCCACACTGTCAGTGTTTGTCCTTCTAATGACCTAGCATGACAGCTCATATTTTAACAATTGAAATGTTGAAATGAAAAATAAGACAGTTTGAAACAACTGGAAGTTAAAGTTACCTGGTTTTTGTGTTTGTTTGGGTTTTTTTTGTTTTGTTTTTGTTTTTGTTTTTGTTTTTGTTTATGTTTTGTGTGTGAAATATAATTATTACTGATTTCTTTCCAGCTTGGCAGGTCCCAAAGGTGAAAAATATATTATGGAATTTCTGATAGATGTAAAAGTTTTTATAAGCATCAACTGTATTTATGGTCAGCACATTATTTATCCAATATGACATTACTGCTATAACACAAAATTTACAATTTTTCTTGTAGATGCCAAACCTAATGTAGGTTACCTCCTCAGTATTTAATATTTAATTAATATATTGCTGCATTCTTTTCAGAATTTAATGGAGGAAAATACTTTGGCCCATAATAAAAAATTATCGGAACCAGTTCTTTTTCTTCTGCTCATTATCTGCCCTTACACATCAGGAAAGAGATGCCAAACCAGGACAATTCATAACATGCCAGAAACAGTGTAAGGACAAGCAATCATACATAGCAATAATCTTTTTAAATAAGCTCGCTTTATCAGTCATTTTCATGCTAACATGCTGCCTCAAAACTTCCAGAATCTGTTAGTGAGTTAGGATATTTGACATCAGTCTGAACGCCCAAACATCTGGAACAATTCCACAGACCAAGGAAGAAATCCTCAGTCAATGAACTCAAAGGAGTTTTGCAGATGGGAACAAGGTTTCACCCCACAACTTTGCCAACTCTACAGTTGCGTTACTACACGTTTTCTTTGCTAAGGTTGAATGTAGAGAAAGAAATAATTTTTTACATCGACTTACAATTGACAAACATGGGAATGAATATTCTGCCACGATGGCTGAGGTTTTTTTTCTTCTAAATTTACCTCATTCTCCATAGAACTAATGCCTGGAGAATGATGCCTAAAATGGAATGTCACGGACAAAACCCATGATTGTCTAACGGCCATCACAGTTGTATTACTAATTGCAGCAAAATTAATACAAGCACATTTACAACTTTAAAATCATTCTGTTCCGTGGAATGGTTTGATCTGAATCCTTGAAAGATTAACAGGAAACAGACTTTCATGTGACTGATTTGAAGATAGGCTCCTACTTAATCTTCAAGGATAAGGTAAAACATCTGTCACAAAAATGAAGGAAGTACAAACTATGTTTGACAGGATAGGGTAACTCAAACTATAACTAAAGTGTTTTAACATCGCCAGGAGGCTTACTGAAGAAAATGAGAGTAAGAAGTCTGTCAAAGCTCAGTATTAGGCCCAATAAAAAAGTCGTTAATGCAAAACTCTATGGAAGTGGCCTGTGTATCACCACGACTGTATATACCATTTTACACACGGATTCAGATGCCAGAAGTCTACACAAGATACAACATTGTCTGATCATGATGTCACAGCTAGAAAAGTGCTGACAGGACTCTGTCAAAAGCATCTCAGTACAAATTTACACTTTCATATTCAATTGCAATTAAATCTGAAAGAGGAAATATGGGATATGTAATTAGTCTGTGCCTCTGATCTCCCTCCTCCTGACTTGAGTTCTGACTTGTATGTAATTTGAAGATGGATATAATTTTAAAAGCCCAAAATAATCTAGTGCTGTTTGAAACTGAGTTTTGGAAGCAAGCGTTTTGTTCTTTATGTAGACAGCAGATATATTAACAATAAAAACACTTCTTTCTTACAGTCTTACCTGAAGGGAGTCCAAATCATGTCTGGTTGGCTGGAAATTGTACTCAAGTGATAAAATGCAGGAGACTTGGGGTAAAAAGAATCAGTAAAGCACAGAAACGCTATATTCTTTACACGAGAATATGTTATCTCCTGCTATTCCTCTCGATTTTGTCACAATGAAAACAAAAAGAAAAAAAAGCAGCATAATGCAAGATTTCAGACTGCAGTGCTGAGAAATGTGATATTTTTCCAACTTCTTTTTTAATTTGTAAAACTGTCAGAATGGTATCTGTATGTGAGTTATCTCCGTGTCTTCAACTGTGAAGATCTGTCACATTTTGAGGCAAATTTTCTCCTTCAGCTAGCTTCACATCTCTAAAGTTAGGCTTGCCCAGGTCAGCACAGAGACACTTTGAAGAGAGCTGCTCTACAGGCATAGCTGGCTTTTCTCAGGAAAGGGCTTGGAAACAATGCATCAAACAGAGTCAAAACGAAGAAAACAAAATCCTCTCATAGAATGGAAGACAGTACCAGGACCACTGTTCCTTCCTTCCCAAAATTTGCCTTCTGTTGTTTATGTATACTTTATGTCTCATAGAAGCAGATAAAGGGCTTGACCATTCAAGGTATTGATCACTGCTGAGTTGCTAAAAGGCTTTTACTTCCTTGGAGCTGAGGGTGCTTGCAGTGTTGCTCAACTCTTGTTTCACTCAGCAGTGAAAATATTACTTTGTCTGATTCCCTGAGCACTTTCCAGGACTTTACAACAGCATGCAATGAAATAAAGAAACAAAATTGAATCTCCACAGTAGTGTTCAAGAAAGACCCCCATTTCAGATTTTCAGAAAAGTCTCAGTACTGGTGGAGCTAGCTTAATAATATATTGCAAATAATTTGTAATGGAAATTCTAACATTTTATTCCAAATACATTTTTGACAATTAACTGTTCTATTTGCTTGACCAACTCAATCAGTGGTTAAGTAAAATACAGTAAGTGTTCCTTACTAGTTTTTTGCTTGGTCTACTACTGAATATACAATTTGTGAATGCATTTGTTCATTACATTTTTAACTTCAGCTAACACTAAACGTTATTAAAAAAAAAAAAAGGCAAATCAGCTAGTAATAACTGTTGACTGCAAATGAAACCAGAACAAACCAGAAACAATTGTAAAGGCCATTGCAGTTCACAAGGAAAGAAAAAGCAAAGACAAC
Source organism: Athene cunicularia (assembly GCF_003259725.1). Lineage (NCBI taxonomy): Eukaryota > Metazoa > Chordata > Aves > Strigiformes > Strigidae > Athene > Athene cunicularia. The sequence continues at coordinate 3,886,505 of NW_020799098.1, read as the reverse complement.
AGCAAATTAAGAATAAATTGGAATGAGTAAAATTATGCTCTGAATTGTAAAGGCTGACTTTTTATTACTCACCTATTATTACACAAATATTCATATAATCATAGAATATTTTCGGATGAAAAGAACCTTTTGAGGACATCTAGTCCAATGCCCTGCTCAAAACAGATTTAATTGGATGAGGTTGCTCAGGATTTTGCTCAAATTCTGAGTATGTCCAAGGATAGGTAGTCTCCCACATCTCTGGACTAAACACATCCACCCTACACTTAAATTTCACTATGCTCAATGTAAAATTTTTGTTCCTTATATCTAATTGGAATTTCCCACGTTAAAACTTGTGTTTGTTGTCCCTTTTCCTGTCACTATGTACCTCTGACAAGGCTGGATCTGGCTCTTCTAGATCATCCAGTCAGGTAGTTGTAGCTAACAGTATCTCCCCTTAGCCTTCTCTTCTGTATGCATGCAAATGTATCTAAGAGAGTTGTGTAGATGATGCTGGTGATCTTATTTTTACTGTAAGAAGAGTAAGTGTCTTATCCAAAGGGACAAACTGAGTAACTGTAGAAGGAAGGAAAAAATATCACCAATTATTGACAAATATTTAATAGCTTGCTCAGGCTGGTTAAGTCCTGTACTACTCTGTTCAGAAAATATTCATGTTAGGAAATCCTAATTTACCTGGTCTCCATTTTCTATTGTGATTCAGTATTTTAGATAGCATCTTCCCTGAACAACAAATGCAGAGGTACTTATAGCCTCAATGATTCACATAACCCAAATAATTTCTGTGCTTTTCACCTCAGGACAATTTTCCCTGCACAAAACCAAATTAATTCAACCACATCTCCAAATCTTCTCTCTAATCCAGAATTTATGTAAAGGAGATGAAGGTATAAACTCAGCTAATATTTAGAAGAACGGTGAAATGAAAAAGCATTTGCACGGGCTCTTTTCTTTTAAAGCTCTTACCTAACTTAAATATTGTACATTAGTCATGATTACCTATAGGCTTGCTTGCACTTAGCATCAGAAAAATTGTGACTGAATGTCTTTTAATATTAGTCAGGATCCAAGAACTGTTCATAACTGGGTGGCACTAGAACCCTCAGCACCATATTTTCAGATGCCGTAATGTAACAATTTCTCTTAAGAATGCAGGCAAGAAAAATAGGGCTGCTCATAAAAACCATTGAGATGATTTGTTCGGTGACCTAGGCAAGTTTTTCAGTCTTATCCTTTGCTCATCCTAATTCCTAGTAATGGACCAAGGCATTCCAGGCTCCTTCTGTGCTTGTTGCAGACCATGAACTGTGGAGAACCTGAGGTCCTTCATGGATTCATTTTCTATGGAGATAGGCCAGAGTACCTCACCTTTTTAGTTATATTTAGACATCCTAAATGTCATTAGAATACTAATGATAGTACAATGAATCTGGGCTAAGATGCTCAGCATCTGCAAAACAAATTGTCCTTGGATTTGTCTGAGAAGTCCAAGAATTCAAACAAACAATGAATAGTTTTGAGATTGTTTTCCTTAATTCTTCTCTTTTGATCCCCAAAAATGTCAAGCGAGGGAAAACTACATACTAAAAAACTTATTAATCTCTCCAACTACAGAAACTAATGAAACTGGGACCCTGAGAGATCTACTTTATATAGATAAATGCTCCCTACAAAACAATTTAAATATTTCTGTCCAGAAAAAAAAAAAAAAAAAAAAAAAAATTTCTCCAGCAGCTAAGCTTACAGAAAGTTCACATCACATACACATGAATATATACCCTCAAAAGACTGCCAAGGCTAAATCCTCCGACTCTATGCTTGTCTGAATACATGGTTCAATTCACCTACCCATGCCTCTGTAATTTTTTTAAGATGTTACTAATCTAACCAGGTGTCAGCATGTAGCCGAAACAAGAATATCTGCTCTCTAGAAATGTCTATTGATCTCCACTAATTATAAAGGAAGCCTGGATTGAGCATCTCAAATGCAGATGTTTACACCTGGCTACATGAATCACTCTCCACATAGCAACGGAGATAATAGTCAAAAACTCTTCAAAATTCAAGTGAAATCTTTCTGAATAATAAAATGCTCCAATTTCCTTACACTACAGGCCTACTCTCTTGAGTGGAGTAGCCTCCCCCTGTTACTACAAGATTTCTTTCTAACTCTTTCTCAAACCATACTTATTTGCAGTGAACGCTTTCTCCTGTTTTTGTTTTTATTTTTATTTGGCCATCCAGAGTGGAAACTGGAATACAGAATGGAAGACAGAGAAATGCTGGTCTGGAAAATTATCTGAATCCTGAAGGAGGACATCATGTTTGAAACTCATCGTGATTCTATAGCTCTTTTCTGCCTTGAGTGTGGCTCAGTATTCTCATTTGCAGAAAGGAAATCACGGCAATATTTGCTTTAGTTTTCAGTTGTATGAGGGTACACCACCGTGTTTGCTTTGAGACACCCAGATGGGACGGATAGAAACCCAAAGGATTATGATTGAAGAGAATCATGTGTAACGCCTTTGAAATCCAACTGTCCCAGAAACAGAAAGTCCTGGGTGTAAAGGCAGCCCTTGTTGCCTGCAACCACTATACTCAGTGCAAGTGCCAGTGAGCAATTTTGTTGACAATTCAAATGAGCTGAGGTCGAAGTTTAAAAGGATTGCAATTTAAATCAACACGAAGCGTCCTCTAGAATGTTGTGCACTATCATTGTGACTTCTTTTGCTTAAACAAGATTAAATCAGAAGTAATTCATTTTGAATCAATGGTGTTATACCAGCCTAAAACTGCAGTAAGAGAGGGCAGGGTGATAAGCATCTATCTGCCAGCTGACACGGTTTGCGAACAGATGGTGCGTTTCACAGCTCTCCCTCACTTCTCATATAGAAAAAGAAGGTAAGAAGCAACCCACAAAGTTTTAATTCAACTTGTAAGAGAAATCAGCCTGGCAAATACAGAAAAATTGGGAATTTTACATAGTCATCTTAATCATACTGAAAAAATGTTTGATCCCTGTATATGATCTTACATCAATAAAGTATTGCTCACGCCTTGCCAGTATGCTGAGGAGCAAATCTGTAATTTAAATGCTGACCTCCTTAAATATATGGGTATAAATATACTAGGTACTACTTCTGCTTTGAGTCAGTAATAAACAATGAGCCTGAAAACATAATACAACACTATTTTTAAGAATGCCTTATCGCAAAGTAACTTTCAGTTTGCAAAATACTTATGAAGATTTAACTCATTTAATTTAGCTTATATTGAAGATGCTCAGATAAGTTTTCATATTACATGCTAAATAAAATCAGCTGAAAACTAGCCCTTATTATGTTTTCTTTTAAGTTATGTACATCTAAATAACATACAGTTAAAACAAACATTGCAGCTGACTTGAATACACATTTAAGCCAAAGCTGTAAAATACAGGAATCTGTACACTTTAGATGTTTTAATTTTATTTATTTATTTATTTATTTTTTTTTATCACAGCTGCCAGTAAAATAATTTAACAGGGGAGTTAACTCAGTAAATGTAAAATTAGGCTATTTATTCTCCCAGTGTTAAGTTACTCAGACAAACTCAGATCCTGGGGTTGCATGGACAAGAATTTGTCATTAGATTTGGCACAGGCAGATTCCAGGTTAATTATCGCAACAGTTTGTGTCATTTTGAATATCATTCCCTCTACAAACTCCCCCTATACATAAATCAGCCAACTGCTAATTTGCTCATCTTACGAGACAAATTTAGAGAGTGAAATTTCTCTGGATTTAAAGCAATCCACTGACATCTCTGTTTCACAAGATCCCCTCAGTGCTGATCACTATCTCTAATTCACCATAATTACTGAATGATACAAATTCTGATTTCCTGTTCCCAATCCTTATATAACTTTTTTTTTAAAAAAAATCCCTCTCTGTGCCACCAAACTGCTTTCATATCACTGAAGTGAGATCAGGGGCACTGTACGGTTGGTCCTTATCTTTTACCAGTTCTGTACAAAAATTAGTCTTCTGCATTGTGCAAGAATAATTATGTGCAAAGACAATTTTATAAAATCATCAGCAGAGGATGTGCTTCGGATCTAAATTAAATTTTACCTCAAAGCATTTCCCTTTGAAAAGAACAAACCTCAAATCATCTTTAACAGCAGCAATTCTTATAAAGTTTTCCCAGTGAAACATTAGAGATTGACTAGTCTGCTTTTCCATTCCTACTGAAAAGATCAAAGTTTGCTAGGGAAGCTGAATTTGCTAGACAAGTTCTTGGCTTCGCAAAGGAAGATTTGGAGACTTCAATGTTTGGTTCACTTAAGGAATAAGCAGTAGTAATAAAACTCTTTGCACACATTATTCAAAGCTAGCTACCACCTTGTCAGGGAGCCAATTTTTGTATTCTTTGTCCTTATTTTTCTCTCTGACAGGAAAGGAAACAGTCATCAGTGAAAGTTTTGAGAGCACTGTAAACAACACTTTCATCCTCCCGGAATTTCATTCAGATCTCCCATGCACTGATACAAAGAGCATCACTGAGTCATCAGGGAGGAATATCTATCCATCACTGCTGACCAATCCCCAATACATGCCACTGACCAGAAGATGGAATGGTCTGCATCTCATACCCGATTCCTCAAAGCCACCTAGTCACCTGAAAGTAGAAGTACTTCATCAATCAGAATACGGACCACCTCTGCTGAAAAGGCTGTGATTGCACTCTCTTTGTCTTTGATTTATAGAGTATGTAGCGCTGCCTTTTAGTGCTTTTCATGGAGATTTGACAAGACCCCACACGGAGCTGGTAAAGACCTTTACATGAACAAGGACAGCAATATTTGCGGTATCCCTAGGGGTCAAAATCTTTATATGATCCTTATTCTGCCCTTTAGGATGAGAGCTCTGGCATCTTGACAGCTTTAATAGATACCCAAGAGGCAGAACAAGAAAGGTAGATCTTCGCAGTCCATCTTGTCTTTTTTGAAATGCTGAGGGATATTAAAACAGTGAAGCAGTAATACTTGGGGCCATGGGAAATAGGTAACAAGACAATGTTTTAAAGTAAAATAGTAATGTTTAGGTAGTGACACAAGAAAAACACCAAGAAATTGAGTGAGAAATATCCCTGCCCATCTCAAGCTCTTATTACAGAAAAAAATCCAATGCTTTGATTTATACTTTCAAAGATTTAATCTCAGTTATATCTCCTGGGATTCGATTTCCTGCTTAATATCACATCTTCCACAATTTACCTTTGATTTTATTTCTTCTATAAAATAGGTGTTATAATTGGCTTATTGTCAATACAGAGCTTCATAAACATTCTGTATAAAGCAAATAAAAACAGTAACAGAGAGCATAGAAAATAAAAATCCTGTCCTGTATAAAGAGGCATTATTCACAGTTAATAGAGATAAATATATAAATAACATGATCTATCTTTAATCACAAAGTACTTTAGAAAAATTACGGTCCAGCACTACTGTAATTAAATTAATGGAAGTTTAGCAACTGAGTTCAAGGGGACCAGAGTCTGCCATTTCATAATGCAAGATAAACACTGAAGGATCAGTTTAACCACCAGTAAATGGACCACCTCTGCAAAGAAACGTGGTCATTGTTTGAGAGAGGACATTAACTCTAGGACTTCAGAGCAGGAAGAAAATGATTTTTCACAACGCATGCAGTTCATTCTGTGAGCCCTAGGGTTAATTACTAAAAGGAAAAGAAGCTAACAAAAAAAATCCCCCCATTCTCATGTCTTTTCCCTCCACCCCCAGATCTGTAAAGATAGAGATGAGACAGGAGGTTACTCACCGTCGAGGAGTCACTGCTTCCGGTCTCAAGCGTAGCTCCCTCAGCACAGGTGGGTGGGTGGGTAGAAAGTTGACTAGCCCTGCCCCCATCTATGACATCACACTCTACCTCATAAAAGGTAGTGAAAGTGCTCTGAACTCCAGTCTGATTTCCGAGAGATACAGAAAAGAGATAGTGAGAGAGAGAGCAAGAGAAATATTGTGCCGTACCGTAGAGGTGAGGAGAGAGGAAAACGTGTGCTGAAGGAGCTATGCTTGGTCAAGGAAACAGGGACTCTTCCACGATGAGTAACCCCGCTGTCTGGTGGTTCCTCTCACTTGTTCTCATAGCACAGGTTGAGCACGCAAGCTCTAAAGGGTTTGCCGATTGGGAAAGGGGATGAATTTTGGCACCTTTTGATGAAAACCAGAAAGGATAGAAAGCTCTATCCCCATTAAATCTGATTGACATCAGATCAGGCATGAATTTGGTTGAAATTCATCCAAGTAACATCATTTTGCGTATGGTTTAGAACAGCCAAACTGCGCAAAACCATAAACACTGGTACAAGCAGCTGAAATTCCAGTGACTACAATGGAATTATACTTTGGTCCACCAGTGCTGAATAAACATTACACAATCCAGCCCCCTGGGATGACCTTTGGAAACAAGAGGGTAGGCCACCTACACCACTATACGGAGGAGGTCAGGAAGGAATATGTTTTTCTCACATGGAAAATGAGAACAAACTGTGCTGAAGGAATAAGTGAGGGAATTATAAAAATTCTGGGCATACATTTATTTGCAGAGCACACTTTAAAGTTCTAGAAAATATCAACAACATTGCAAAGAGGTGATGCTTTTAAAGATTGTATATTTTTGGACAGTGACAACCTTACAAGCTGAAGCACTTTTTTTTTTTTTTTTTTTTTTTTTTTTTTTTTTTTTTCCTCCCCAAAAAAATCCCAAGAACTGAAACTGGAGGGCTTAAAATGGGATATTCATTCTAATTTATTCTAAATGGAATTTTTATCACCCAAATTCTGCAAAACAGGTCCAAGAGTAAACTTAATTGCTCATATTATTCAGATTTTCTTAATAACCTAGCTGTATGCTAAAATTGAAAAAAAAATAGTATATGCTGCTAAACCTAACTCCTTTAAATAAAACTGCTCAAAGAATGGGGGACTATTCAGTGCCAGTAAAGAGTGCAAGCATAAGATCCTGCTTTTTGGAAGATGAAAAAGGAATGCTGCTTAAATCTTTTTTTAAGTGTATGTATTATAAGCACACAGAGTTAATACTGACGTTTTCCCTTAGGCTTTTTGTTGCTACAAGGATCATGTAAATTGGAATCTAATCATGATTTTTTTTTTCACTCTTAGTAACGATTAATGTGTATTCCCTGCTCTGTTTGTGCACTCTTTGGTTTTCTCTCCTTTCCTTCTATTGAAAAAAGAGTGTGACTCTAGTACCAATCACTTCACCTAATAACAGAAGTCAAGTATGTTTCTTCTTAACCTTCAAAACCTTTATCATAACCTAATCCTGCAGGTGCTACTTTAGACTAGTATATTTGTGGATTTAAGGCTAGTCCAGTTGACTAAATTAAGAGCTATTGTGAATGTTAGAGATGATATATAATTTCAGGAACACAATGCAAAACTAGGCTGCATCTGAGGAATGTAAAGTGATGATAGTGCTGTGAATTTCAGTTCATAATTCAATTAAATATATATCTGTCTGATTTCATATTATCTTGCTTTTGAGCTGTTTGCATGTATGAAGATAAAGAGGAGAAAATCCACCTCTGGTACCTTGTATGGAATCTACTCCTTATTAGCATGTATGTCTACTAGTCTGCCAAGAGAAAATAAAAATTGAACTTTTAAAGGCTTTCACGGTAAAAAGTACCAAGTAGAGTTCAGTTAATTTATAACTTATCTCTGACTTGACTATTGCACCACAGTTGTTTTTGCCAAATAAAGTAGGAATACATTTCAAACTCCTGGGACCACCAGACCTTATGAAGTCTGAGCAAGCTTGCTCAGTCTGATAATGAGAAGGATGATCAGAGGATATATCCTGAAATATGAGGAATGTTACACTTGTAGTAGCAGTTTTACTATCTCCTAAAAATAAATAAATTGACTCTTATTGGAATAGAAACCTTTGGAAGTAGCACAAGTAAATTCCAGAAGACTGAATATGGCCAAGAATAATCTCCAATAACAACGTAAGATGAGAGATATGCAGAAATATGATTAAATTACATCATGATAATGTGATATAAACAGTTCGATAGATTAGGTAGCAGATAATACCCCAGATTGTATTTTGGGCTAGCACTGCTCAAATCTGAAATCTTGTTTTGACCTGCTTAGTACGATATCTGTAGTTGACAAATGGAAAATTAAGGAAAGAGCAAAAAAGATAAGACTGATTTGTGAACATACAGTAGAATATATTACTTGTCCAAACAGTGCACAAAAGCAGATAAAGAATATACCTAACTGAAAACATTTGAAAAATGTATATACATTCAAGAAGGGAGGGAAATCTTCCAAGTGTTCCAAGTATACAACTAAGATTTAGTAAATGAATGTATGGAAATGCAAAGAGACAGTAAATGAAGATTGTAAAATATTTTCTTAGGGAATGTAACTTAAACCTAACGGCATAAGAAAACTGAGCGAATGCAGATCGAGGAATTGATTTAATCACTTGCACCGAGGCACTAGAAATCAAGTTTAAAAACGGTTCATCTTCAGTTTGATAACAAAGATCTGTTGGAAAAAAACACCGACGTGCTTTATTCCTTGCTTTAATAGACAGACAGATGATGAGGAATGGGCAGGCACCATTAAGGTACCAGTGGCTGCTTTCTCTAAAGTTTTGAGTGTAGCAAGACTGAAAAGCTGCGGAGTACCGACCATGCAGCAACATTATACACACTACTGTTATACCTATAGAAGATAAGAGAAATATATTTTAAGAAACTGAAACAGCTTGAAAAGGCCATGTAAAAATGCCAAGCTGACACACATCATAGAAGTCTGAAACCCTAACACAGACATGCCTCTGACCCAAAGAAGTCTTGTTGCTGTAGTGGCTCAGCTTGATGGATGAATGGAAAAGGCGTTTTGGTTCATTATCTGTCACAGCTAAGGAATGACGAAATATGTAACATCCCATTTGGACTGAATAAAGCTGCAGCTTCTCTAATTTTTTGACAATGGGAATGCTGAATCTAGTTGCAGGTATAAGAAAGGATGAAAATGTCTCTGCAGTCTTTTGGATCAGGTATTGCTGCTCTAATCCAGCTTTATAGAGTTCTAATTTGGTGTTTGATACGATTTAGGATACATCACTTGCATGTGTTGTCTCTTCTTCTAGCGATAGCATTACCTACCTGGCATCCAAGTTCACGGAGTATTTTGATGGTGTATTTGTCAGAATTAGAAAGAACTGATGTTAACAGAAAGCATTTGAAAATATCTAACAGTAAGAGGTTAGGACTGATTTTTCTGATCCTGGATAGTTTTTTACTTTGACTCCATATCAATGTCTTGAATACATTCTACAAAACAAACCCTTTTTGTTGATGCAGCTGCCTATCAGTTATGTAAAAATAAGGATGTGATGTGAGAACAGACATATTTTTCCTTTGCTCCTAGGAAGTTCACAATTGATAACGGTAATAGTAATAATATTATATTCCAAGTGCAGAAGAAAATATTCCAGAGGTAAAAGACATAAGGCAACTTTTAACTTTCCTCACTCACTTTGATCTCTTCCTAAAGACTATTATGACCTCCTACATTTAATGGAAATATATTCCGATTGTGAGTTTTCTTAAACACTTTTGTTGTAAGCTGTTTTGTTCAGTATTTGCAATTGATTCTGCTCAGGCTGGGAAAACCTGTTGATGTTTTATCTTGAGGGTATGTCTTCTTGCCTGTGAGTGTTTCTGTGTGTGTGTTACTCATCTGCAACTCAGGTTGTCAAGAACTATAATTAAAGTCAAAGGAACTGATGAGTCTGAAGTTGTTATTCTTTTAATATCTGCAAAAACATCATCTGATAGTACTTTTAGGAGTGAGATGAAGTCTTACCGCTATCCAAATCAGGAAGTTAAATAATTGCAAGAGCTAAAAGATGTACTTCTGTATAAGCAACACAATCCAAAATCTCTTATTGTGTTAAATCTGTCATTATGTAAATCCAGTTCCCCATAATTCCATGTGCAAGAAACAAACCTAACTTTTATTTAAATCCTCAGGATGTACCTCTTAGCAAATCTGTGCTGTGAATTAAGGAGACCAGGTGAGAATGCCCCAGGGGAAAAAAAAATTATTTAATAAAAAATGTTGAAGCTTGGTCCCAAACCACCTCCTTTAAAGGCAGTAAGACTGGAAGAGAAGTGAACATGAGACAGTACTGAAGTCCTCTCATTCTTTATAGTAATTTTTATAGGAACAGTACTTCAGGACCAAACCTTATGGTATGTTAGAATGGTCTCCAGGCCTTGCTAAGTATTGCAGGGCTGATGCACTTTGTGTATCAGAAAACCATAATATTCCTATTTTTTTCCCATCTCACTCAGCATGACCTGGAATAGTAAACCAAGCTGGACTGAAGCCATAACTGCTGTAGCAGGAAAGCTTTGGATTTTAGAGTGGTTACTATTTTAAAAACAAAAGTAGGATGTAATGAAGCATATATATAAGGATTTCCTTCAATTCTCTAATCTTTTTCTATGATCATATTTGTTTTAAGCCTCAGTCTTGAATCTGCAACACTTTGCTTTGTTCTCACGGAATTAAATGGCTTAACATTATTTGGTATCAGAAATGCTTTACTTTGCAGAAAACTCTCCTAATGAGAAATTTCAATAAATGTAATCTTCACAATTCATGAATATTTGTTACCTGATAAAGCTCAACAGCATGTTCCCTGTAGCCAAAATGCTTCTTAATAAGGATAAAAGTCTGACATGTCTAAATTTTATCCTGCTAAATGTAGACATATAGATGGTGTGCGTGCCTCTTGCCTCCATGAATACGTTCTAATGAAGACAAGTGCAATGTGATTTCACTTTGCAAATGAAATTCTAGATAACATCTTCCCATTTATGCAGGATATACTGTCTCGTATTTATGTGTGTGTGTGTGTGTGTACATGTGCTTCTATATACAATGAGATATTTCCTTAGTCCTGAAAACAGCCTTATAGCCGAACATTGTGGCTTCAAAAGAACTATTATTTAATAATAAATATTTTCTTGTTGCATTTTGCACTTATGTCTTAAGCTTCATTCATCTACTTTTCCTTACATAATATAAAGTCTGCCCACAGCCAATCCCCCTTCACTCAGCTGCTTTGAAGAAATAACCATAACACTAATAAAAATAAATCAATCTTTCCAAAGCCTTCTGCGCTATTCTTTGTGGGGATCATACTTATGATCCCTCAGATGCCCAAAGCTGAGGATACGTACTACTGTCCAATCCAACAAGAGTTATAAAAGCAAAATCATGTGAACTCACAAACATGGAAGTAAGATCCTATGGGATCCTTCGCTTAGCCGAATCAAAATACTCTCTAAATGTCATTTGAAAAAGACCTCTGGAGATCTCTTGTACAACTTTTGACTTAAAATGAGTTGATTACCAACATTAGATCTGCTCAGACGCTGCACTGTCTATATGGGGCTTGTATCCCTCCAAGGATGCCAATTGCATAAACTCTCTGGGCTCCTGGTCCATGCTACCTTTACTGGGAAGCAATAGGTAAGCTTCATCTAATGAAATAAATCTTTATTATTACTACATATTTGGAAGAGGTATTGTAAATGGCTTTAGAACCACTACAAATACATCTATTTATGTCTTCTTTTTTTTTTTTTTTTTTTTTTTTTTTTTTTTTTTTAGACAGCATTTCCATAAAGCACATCACATATAATGAATATATGACCATGAGGGATTTTATCAGCACTCATTTTGATTAACCTGCATAACTCACTGATGCCTTTATCCTTCAGGAGTAGTAAATCGACTCAGTGTCAGGATGATAAATTTTTTATGTTTCCACATCATCAGGTAGTCCCTTTCTTGGACAGTGCATTGAGGGATACAGCCCATGCCAGCAGGAGTTGGGAGATTCCTCTCTTAGTCACAAATAGAAAAGCTCAAACAATTTGTTCCAGATAAAGGCTTATCAAAACTTGTATATTTATAAGCATCATGTGCTTCATATCGCCATGTATTTTGGAACAGAGCACACTTGTTACAGCTTTATTTCACCCTCACATATATCAATATATTTCTGCATACATTCCAACACATATGTAGAGGTGACTTAAATATATCTCCATCCCAAAAGGCACAGCTGAAACCTCTCCCTGTATTTTTCATTTCTTTCATTTCTCACAAAGCAGATGATATGAGCTAGTTGAATATACAGTGTAAATCAATGTCTCTCACGTCAATGTCTAGTCCCAGCCTTCCTGTCCTGGAAGCCGTCTTTTTATGGTGGTAACTTTGGCTCTGCCAGAATAAATACCCTAAATTTTTATTTTCTCTCCTTGCTTGTTTTAGTAGGAGAGTAGAGATTATTGTGGGGTCCAACCAACCTCACGGTCCTGACTTTATCTTAGTCTTTTCCCACCATTGCAATTCTTTGATTTCATATTCCTATCTTGCTTTTTGGGTTGGCTTTTTCTTTCGATTTCATATCTCATATTTAAAGTTCTTTGGCTTACTTCCTTATTATTTCCAAAGTCCTCTCCTTTACCCATTGCTTTCATTCCAAGTCTCAAAACAGAACTCCTTTCCACCAACCCCATCCTAAACAAATATCTTTTCATGAGTCCAAATTTACTTTATTTTCACAGCATTGGTACCTATGTGATACACTGCTCATATTTGTAAACTCCCTTTTTGGCAATTCTAAATTCTTACCACAGTCTTGTGGGTGAAACAGTGGATAAACTTGGAAAGTAACTTGCAAAAGAAAAAATCTTAAATTATTAAAAAAAAATATCATAAAGGTCAAAATATATTATTGAGTAATTTAATAATTATCTATAGGGTCCCTGGCTCCGTCTTTTCCTTCCTTTTACCAATTCGAGTATATTCACCTAGGTTATATGCATTTGTCATGTGGTGGTGCAATTCCTCCACTCCTCCTCCTCCCTAGGCAGCTCGGTGCTTGGAGTGATTCCAAACCCCCTCCTGGGCCACAGACCAACCTAAGGTGGTACGGACTGCGAACGGCAGTGAACCAGAGCGCGTTAAGACACCCCCTTGGCATGCCTGTCTCCTGCTCCCCCTATTGCTTACGGACAGTTTTAACAGCCCGTCACCTCCTGACAGCTTGGGACACTTGTGCTTGGGACATGGCTAAGGGAGAACAGTAACAGAACTGCACATCCATCAAGCTCTTGGCCTGTGCAACTGGTGGAAAACACCAGAATATTTCATCACTCGAACTGGGCCAGAGTGGAAAAGTACCTGACGAAAGTCAGTTACTTTGGACCCTATAAATAGCAACCCCAAGTGAGAGCCTTTGAGCTCTCCTGGATCGCAGCAAGCCTGTGACCAGCATCTCCTCTGAGCTGGGATGCCTCTCAGGTACCAAAAACCTTAAGGTACTGTTCATTATTAGAGCCAATGGAAGACCCTCTCAAGTCTCAATTATCACCTGTTGAGGAATGCCAATGCATTGTAATTACTTAATCTCAACAAAAGGGAAATTTTAACTTTGAGCTAGTTTCTCTTTCACCCACCCTCTCTACCTACTGATCTGTTTAGGCATACAGTTATTTTCACGACTGTGGGTACATACTTATTTCACTGGATCAAAATATTTCCGTCTCTCTGTGTGTTTGTACATCTGGGGTTTGTGAATGCCCATGTATAAATGCATTGATTTAGGTACCATAGAGTAGATTAGTATGAATCTTGTCATTTTTTAATCTGTAGGTAAGTTGCTGTTTTAATCATAACATATTATATTGAATTACTTTGTAAATCTTTACAATGGTTAATGATTAAGTGCTGTTAGTCATTAATAAATCTTGATTTGCTGCTAAATCTTTACAGTGTTAATACTTTCATCCACGACACCACCATTACCCAAACCCTCATCTTGCAATGATGTCAGCTTAGACATAGGACTGTATCTCTTTTTTGTGATGTGTAACTCTTTGAGCACTCATTGTCCAACAAACATGATCACAGCAATTATTTAGCTCTTACCCTCGGATCCAAGTAAATGTAACCACTAGCGGACAAACCACAAAATTCCTATTAGTGATATATATTACTCATTAAGTACAGATAGGTCGTATCTCAGGTATTTCCTACTGAAAACACTGACAGCTTGCCAGTCCAAGCAGCCCATCCCAGAAAAAGCTATAAACCCTGGTTTCTCAGGACGTTTCTTATGAGTACACTTCATGTAGCATTCTTCCATTTCTGTTATAAATTAATAGTAAAACTTAGGTGGTTGATAGCTAGGTAACAGGAATAACCTTTTTGCACTCCTGAGAATCTTGAAGAAAAGGAACCTGACAGTTTTGTCATTTTGCCAAATCCCTTCAGCAATCTTTCTTTTACATAATGCTAAATTCTTGCCTGATTCAGGAAGAATTAAATTAGGTACCAAACTCAAAAAAAAAGCCCCATTTTCTCCCTGCTCTTAAGCATTTTAAATGTAAAAGTTCCCTCTTATTGCCTACTTGAAAACAAACAAAGGAAAAACCCCCAGAAAGAGTTTCTGATGCAGGGAAATGAAATACCACATCACTGTCTCTTAAGTAACTGCTTATGCACAGGCTCATAATTCAAATTCAATGAAAAATGGCCTTACTCAATTTTAATAGCAGGTGAACTACAAATTACCTGACATTTCTTTGAGTTTATAGAATTCATAAGTAGCAACTTAATACTTCACTGCCCATAAGCATACCAACTTGCTTTTACAGCACTAGGTAGTTTAGGGTGATTTGGCCTTACGTGAAAGAAAAGTAGAACTTTTAAACCTTTTTCTTTTACTAGATGTAAGATCCATAGGCAGAACCGACAGGGTAACTGTTTGCCAGCTCATCTGAAATAATTGCTGGATACACACTGTTATTCTGTGATAAATAATGAGGCTCATTCTTTTTTGATGAGGACTAGCTATTTCCAGTTACCTTATTCTTATCACTGATCAAGAATAAACATACAATTATTTTGCAGTATATCCCACATCTGTTAACAGTTTTATGTGTCCAACCTCCCAGCCTAGGTGTTACAGGAATTTTCATAACGTCCTACCCAAAGTTGGGTGGCTCCAGCCCTTTTAGCTTCCTTTTTCCCCCAAAGTCCTCGCTTACATTCACCAAGCAACAACTCCTAGATACAGTCACAATCTTAACTAAAATGTCTTGTACCTTCAACATAAGAATCCTTCTCACAGTACTGTAGTTGAGCTTATGCTAAGAAAAAGTGGCCTTTGAAAATAACTGGGAACTGGACCCAGCTAAAGTATATGTTTGGAGTGTGCTCTGGCTATTGATTTGATATTTTTGGACAGTGTTCATAGCTGTTACTCTGTATGACACTGCGTATCTATCTGGCTCAGAAGTTTAAGACTCTTTCGGCAAATTTTCTGATAATACAGCTGATTATATCTCCGAGTTCTAAATCAAACCTGAACATGATAGGGGGCTGCCTTGGATAAGGGATTTTCTTAGATTCTGTTCAATATAATCCCACAGGAAAAACTGTAGAAAAGATACTAACATAAATAAGAATTTTTTAAAAAAATACAAGCTCATAGCCTAAATGGAGAGTAGGTAAAGGAGCTGATCAGCTTCAAAACAGCAGTAAACAGAACAAGTGGATATTTATCCTAGGGTAAGAAATAAACATATAGATCTGTTTGGTTTGGGGTTTTTTTGTGTTTGTTTTTTTTTTTTTTTTGTAATGTGTAGCTAACAAGAGACAGACAGGAATACTAAAAAAAATAAAGCAGCCCTAGAGTTAGAAGTCTGAATTTTCACCCCAATAACAAACTTCATGGTTAAAACCAAGGCTATTCAACAAAAGTGGCTGTCACCAAAAGGCTATCTATCAGCATGAGCTCAGGATATGTAAATGATACTTACTTCACTGAGAGCAGCATATGCTCAGCACCTCAGAGGGTTCATTCCAATACAATGGTGCAACCAAGCATGAAGCAAATATACATTACATTAAATAAACTAAGGCAAGAGACGATGAAAATTATTTTGAAGTGCTTTTAGTCTGTGATTTCATTAAAGGAGGTTGTTTATTCTTAGAGGGAAAATAGAAATCCAATATTCAAATTTAAAATTACAGAAACATATATTTGCTTATGGACCAAGGTTAGAGACTTTTTTTAGGAGCAAGGATATCATCTACATGGATTAGAAATAATTTTTAAATATTAATGCTTTTTGCTTTTATCTAACTTCCTCCTCACCCCTTTTCTTTACTTTCTTCCCTATAATCTTCTTCAAGTTTACAAGACTCCTCACTGAAGAATGGGTATCAC
The DNA here is from genome assembly GCF_003259725.1 of Athene cunicularia. Classification (NCBI taxonomy): domain Eukaryota; kingdom Metazoa; phylum Chordata; class Aves; order Strigiformes; family Strigidae; genus Athene; species Athene cunicularia. Next base: position 3,870,135 of record NW_020799098.1, on the reverse strand, counting down.
ATAGTTTTTCCTTATTTTACTTTCCAAAACTCAATTGGTATCAGGAATTAAGAGTCTCACCTTGCAAAATAAAGGGCCAATTCAACAGAGAGCCTAAATTGGCCTCGCTCCATTAATATTAATGAGGTTAGGTGGATGTATGCTGACTCTCAATTGCCAGATCTTACTTTTCTGGTGAAAATAATTTTGCTATCTGCATGCAGGGAATTTGATGGGAAAGATCAAAGGAGAGAAAGAGCTCGGGGAAAAGGAATGGAAGAAAGAAAGAGAGAAACAGCAGTGGGTTCTTTACTGAAATAATTTACACTTCAGGAGTGTGACATTTTCTTACTTTTTGATCTGTTTTTTCTATTTGCAGCAAAGTCAATGCCAAAAAGAACCCCTTCATATTCTATGCTAGTATCATATCAATCTATAGAGGAAAAAGCAAACAAGACCAGCTTTATGCTTATTTTCAGAGATAAACCATACTGAACTACTGAATCTTGTGGGAGAAAAAGAAATAGTAGTTTCATCAAAAGATACATAGCATATTATATGTTATGTACACAGTGTTTCTGAAGTTGTTGCAACACATTTTTCTCTAACAGAACTATAAGAACTGTGGGGTGGCTTTCATCTGTCTTTTAGGTTTTAATTGGGTTTATGTCTCTTTCCTTTTAACATAAATATATATATATGCCCACACATAGATTCATACACACACATGCATACATTCTTTTAATTTATAAATATTGATTAATATTCTTAATAATGCAAAAATTCAAGCAGAGATTGTACTCCCCATAACAGTTCTGAATCATATCTTTTGGATCAATCTGAATTATGTTGTGGTTCTTTGCAAGCAAAGTAGGAAATTACAATATTGTAATAATCATCCTGGTGCTTGATATTTACATCAAAACACTTCAACACTTCACATAAACTTACTCCTGTAGTCATAGGGGTGGGAAGCTTGAATTCTGGATTTCTATTGTACTTCTAACGTTGTACTGTATGCAAGTTGCCAAATAATGGTATTTCATTTTAACGTAAATAAAATACGGTTTATTTGTAATTGGCTATCCAAGAGAAAATGAAGAAGAAGATGGAAGCAGAAGCAGCAAGTAGACAAGCAGATGTAGATGTGCACTTGGATACCAGATCTCTGGATAGCAAAGGAGCATACAGTACCCAGCACTTTGAAGATAAACAACTTGGAAAACACTATGAGGAAAGCACCAACTGCGTTGTAGCAGCTAACAAGACAATGCTCTCGAAAAAGGGATGTACAGGAGTTCAACTCTCTATATCACCTCCTGTTCAGAGCAACAGCAGAAGAAGCAAGCAGGACAATCTTAAAATTTTCTGTGTGTCAGTACTACCGAGTCTTTGGAACAGACCCAAATAATTGCTGTGGTTGAAGATAGTTTTGCCTTCGTCTGCAACTGACTGTAAAAACCCAACCAAACAAACACAATGGTGATGAAGCCTGGTAAGCAGCAGATGCTAACAATGCCAGACTGGAAATGATGAAGTCAAGCGGTTCGGCCACTTAAATTCCACAATGAATGGTGATGTTCCAGTAACGAATAGATGCTCGAGATTCACAATGGCTTATTAAGCATCCACATACACTGAATAAAGAGACTTGAAAAAGAAACACACACAACCACAAAAGCCAAGCTGCTAGAAGCACTGATTTGGGTAATTGTTATAGATAGATGAATATGACAACTCAATGGGAATGAAAAGCTGGACCCAGATGGCAGTAGGTAAGAAAAGATCACAGCATTTACTATGCAGCATAGCTGTCAGTGATACAAGGACAGATCAATCCATTAATATCAGGAAAATGGAAGAGGATCTTTTCATTGCTGTGGGAAGATCAAGGTATTAAAATTACATAGGTACATACGTCAAGAAGTGAAGACCAATTGCAGGACAGATACGGGAACATTTAAGCAGCTCCTCTTAGGATTGCATATATGACTACAGAATGTTTGATCCAAGAAAGCCTGGCAAATCCTTAAGACCTTCTATAGCGCTTTGTAAAAAATCAAAATGTTACGTAGTTGAGAACATTTGCTCTGACTTCTGATATGCCCTGAGGAAGGCCAGTGATTTCACTGGTGAATCTTATGGATGAAATGAAGTGCCACAAGTTACTTGTCCTAACAATCTTCGTACTTGATTGGGCTTAAACAATGAAAGGGTGCTTCTTCAAAACTGCACTTGAAAACAATCTCGTTTCAAGTATCTCGGGTCTCACAAATCACCATCATTTTGAAAATGCACTCAGGAGAGTGAAACATATTACATACATACGGTCTGTGTTTGAGTTAGAAGATATCAAATGCGTCATGGGGCTAATACTAGGGTGATTAGTTAAAAGAACAAAAGAAGAAAATAATGAGGAATGGCAATTGCTACTTCTTGGTTTTAGTAATCTCCCAGAGGCACAGAGTCCAACATTAGGAGAAGGAAAGAAAAAATACTTAAAAAAATGCTGAAAACTCATTATTTATAATATTACTGTTGCTGCACATTCCTGCCTTTTTTTCTTAAAAAAAAAAAAAAAAAAAAAGACTGTGTGCAAAAAGTTTGTAGTGTTCATTGAAAAAAACTGAAATGACTGGACAGGAATTAGAGTATATAATCATTGTGCTTGCCAATAGTATTTGAAAACAGCACGTGCATCAAAACTTAAAATATTTTGCTGGCCTTCCAGAGTTTTTGCTAAACCTAGTGTGCATTGGAACCTGAGTGAATGAAATCCCATTAGTCATCACCATCTTAACAATATGCACTTCATACAGAGCTGGCTTTTGCACAGAGGAAGGAAATTACCAGTACTAATAAAGGAAAGAAGATTTATAATGAGCAAATATACAAAAGCTCCAAATAATTATAATATTCACAGCTTGGCAATGACTTTCTAGGCTATGAAATTACTTTTCTCTTGCAAGAATGAAGATTTTACAAGGTTAGTATAAACAAAGGGTAATTGGAAAATCAAATTGCTCTACGCAAGTTATCGTAAGGTCTGGAATAATGGCAGTAACATTTTAAAAAGCTTGTTTATGAATTACTGTATTTTTGTTTTGTATATTATTGCTATCAAAAAAAAGTTCCCTTTCAAGCGCTACGTGGGAAACGTAAGTGGCTAAATACAAATACCAGCTTACCCCTGATACAATAAGTTCTCCTCCCAGGTTCTGAACTTCTGCCTTCACTTTGCTGCAGATATTGAGTTGGTGGCAGTAGAGGGCAATGCGCTGCAGGTAGGCTAGCAGATCCTGTTTGCAGGCTGAGTCCGGGCACTACAGACAGAAGAAATATTTGATTAGATGTAGCTGAGTTTATACAATTATAGAGAGGTAATCAGATGTGATAGTGGCAATGTTTGTGTATTAGGTGGATCCATTTCACTTTGTCTTTACGTGAGATACTTGATGAAATGTGAAAGTTCAAACTCTGTTTCATTTAACTCAAGACTTATGAATCGTGACCTGAAGATGCACTATACCTTTTATAAGAAGTAGAAACCTCTCTGTCAGCCACTAATGAAAGACAATGAAAATAATATGATTGCTATGTTTGTGGGGGAGGCATTTATGAGATTAGTTTGTACAGAAGAGAGGAATTTATTGAGCAGCCAAAAGACCAAGTTTGACCTCAAACTCCGTCTTGCCTGCTGGGTGTCCAGGTTAAGCTAGAACATGGACCAGTTAAAGTCCAGATAAACCCAGTTCCAACTGATTACATCCACCCTAAAGCCAACTTGTGACTGTCTCGCCAGTTTCCCTGGCATTTGTGCAGACCTTCAGAGGGCACAGCTCTGCTCCAGACGTAGCAGAAGCCAGGCCCCTTACCGACACACTCAGGACTTGAGAGGCAGAGGTGAGGCTGCTTGGGTTTGGTATTGACAGATTTGGCAAGGTTATTGTTAATGAATAAATAACTTAATCTGTACCAGGAGGAAATTATTTACTAAAGTGTGACATATTACAGAGTCTCTTAGCCGATGACAACAGTATTGCAGCCGTTCTCAAGAACACAATGAGATAAGTTGGTTCCTCTCCTTGTCTAAGGGACACCTCTTCATACTGAAGGGGGGGTCATTCCACAGTCCTGTACCATTTTGGATGCTGTGCATCTCAAATGTGTTTTGAACAAATTGCATTAGGTCAAATGTGGTAGATTCAGTGCAGGTTTTATAATCATTATAACTAGAAAAGGCCCAAATACAATTTATTCATAATCTTTGGGACTTGTAATAGAAACATCATCATCCTCCACAATATCAACAGCATAATAAACAGCACTCTTGTAGTTAGTTTTCAAAGTCTTCCCTCAAGAGAACAGACCTCAGTAATTCAATCTAATGAAACACTGCTAAAAGGGTCCATTGCTAACAGCATGTCCCCAAGAAATACTCCTTGAGGCTACCCAACAAAGTCTGACTAACAATGTTCTTTGAACGTAGAGCTTGGGGAACAAAGATTCTGAATATCTCTTTTTAGGATCTTACAAAGTCTATGCTCAATTTTTGCAAAATATTATCAGAGCACTTCAACAAAAACTTATAGAATTAAACACACACGAGTCAACAGCATCACAACCTCTGACTTCAGATGACTCTCTAGCCCCAACAGCTAATGTTGGCAAGGAATATGTTCATGGTGAAGCAGTTGCATATACTGTCATCTATAACCTTGAGAGCAGACACTTTGCTTTTTTTTCTTTCCCTTTAAAACTAACAGCAAACAAAGCTGGGGATTCATTGTGGCTGTTAGGTTTAATCTGCTCTATACTTATGGCAATACTATAATGCCTCTCTATCTCAGATGCCACATCTTTCAGGCAGGAATCCCTAAGAGACCCCTTCTCCCTACTGGTGACAATTTAATACAGAAATATTTACCCTACTCTTGAAGTCTGTGAACTGCAAGAAACGAACTTTAAAGCCATACTTCTAGAGAGCTGACAAGGCTTTAAATACAAGTAGCTTGGAGTGAATGAAAGAAATGTAAGATCTCTCTCATTGGAACAGTAATTAAAAATGCAACTGTCCACAAAAAGTTTATATTGCAGAAGTGTCTCCAAAGTTCTGTAAAATATCATTAAAGCACAAGCATTAAAACAAACACTTCATTCTCTCAGAGCTTTTACTGCTCATTATTAAAGTGTGCATGTTACAGTCTTTTGAAATTTAAAATGTGACTGAAGTCAATGCACTCTAAGCACAGCGAGTCTCTTTGTGTTTCTTTCTTTAAAATACTCCAGCTCTGCAAATGTCATTGACTAGGAATTTCATCATCTGACAGATGGATTTCTTCTTTCTTATACTGAAATGAACAGATGCTACATTTGAAGGAATGGAATGGGTTAACTACAGGAAAAAATGCTTGCTGATAATGAAGAAAACCTAAACCCAAAATTTCTGAGGTTATAGGAAAATGGGCAGCTTCAGTTTTCTTGCTACTTTGGACCATATTCCCTGGCAAGATGTGTTACACGCTATTACATGTTTACTTGAAGAAGAAAAAGAAACACTTCTTTTGACAAGAAAGACTAGAGGCAAGGAAGTTATCAGTTTCCACTTACAGCAAAATTTCTCTTTATGCCAACGAAAGGAAAGACACTGTAAGAAGTTCACAAGGGAAAAAGTAGTCAAATTTAATTTGTCTAAATCTAAAATTAGCTACCTAGAAACTGGATTTGAAATTTGGCTCTTGACTTTTAATAGAATGCTTCCTCTTGCTCTCCTGATGAATAGGTGTTGCATCTGAAAGACAGAGGCTGAGTACAGCAAGTTCACCTTTCCAGTTGGGACACGAATTTGATAATGGGGCTGAGGACACAGACCTTAGAACATGGTGGGGGGGGGCTATAAGGTGAAAGCACAATACCCTGATGCAAAGCACATCTTGAAAAAGTGCCGTATCAAAGGAAATTTGCTGGAAGAATAAGCTGAAAAAAATGAAAGGGTTCCTAGGCATACAGCAAGGGCAACAGAGCATCCAAGTCTCTACTGCTTTCATGACAGCACATATATCAGTCTAAATCTAATGCAATCACCTGGGTCCAGAAGTGAGGCTGTGGAACAAGTCAACCATTTCTGAGGTTTAGAGACTCATTTATGACTTTTCTGTACTGCAAAATCCAAGATGATTGGTATAGAAGAAACAACTTATATTCAATGGGTAGACCAGTATCCAGGCAGTGACTGTCAACAGGTAATTTTCTGCCAAGTAAAGATAACCTCTGCCTGAAAAAGGCAACTCATTGATAGAGGTTACATTATATTTCTGCTCATTTTTGTTCTTACCTGATCAGCTACCGCCCGTGCCAATTTGTCCATCCTTGATCCTGCCTCTGCAATCTTCTTGGCGGCATTAATGACATCTGATGTATTCTTCAGGGGGCCTTTACCTCTGTGAAATACAATACAATTAGGCACAACCTAAATAAATCATAAACCGCAACAGTTTTGGTGACCCTGTTTAGTGTTTGATTTTAAAATAGTAACATCAATGACTTCTTAATTTATTACGATTTCACCTTTTAACTACTTTATAGTACAGCTTGATTAAGAAATCGGTCTGCTATATTTCTTCTCTGTTTCAAAATGCCTCACTAGTAATTTAGTCTGATAGTGCCTTCAAGCACATGAGCTATACTTAATAGTATATGCATTTTGAAGTGCTCATTAAGCCAACATTCTCTCTGGAATACACAACTATTTCAAAATTCTGTTATTCCCAAGCCAGTGCCTAAGTGTTAAGCCTGTCATGTTTAAAGCAAGAAAGTCACAACTTAGAAAACCTTTTCTAGTAGATTTTTGTCAGAAAAGAAAGATATGTGAAGCACAATCCTTATGTTACACTTAAATGTTATGCTTAAAACATTTATAATTAGCTCCAAGCTTGATCTTTCAGTATACTTTTAGGAAGATGCACAAAACTCTGATTTTTGTCATTAAAGTTACCAAAATATATATGGACAAAAAGTAAAAAGTCACTGCAGACTTTTCTGACTTTTCCTCAGACTCAGAACTTTAATCCAGTTTGTAAGAATACATTTGCTACTGCTCCTGAGAATGGCTCGATTGGAAGTGAGCTGATTTTCCTGTTTCTTGGGGTTTTTATACTATTTGGAGAAATATAGCTTCAGACAAGACTGATGAAAAATTATAGTATGTTCAAACTTAGTTCCTTTTAAACTAAAACTGAAGGCATTTTTTCTAAGCACAACATAGTATTAGTTTTGCATTTTTTCACCTGTAATGCCAAGAATAACATATTGGAACATATTTCTATTTTTATCTACTTTCCATACTGTCATTTCCAGATCCACAACAGATCTTGAAATACAAGTATCCCACTTTTGTTGAAGTTTATCCATAGCATATATCCTTCATAGTGACCTCATATGCTTCTACATTAATTACATCAGCATATCTGACTGTCACAAACTCCATGCATTTGAAAAATTATTCTATTTTAACACTGCTGAGCTTATAGTCAGCCAAAAAGGTGTGAAAGGCTTTGTTCTGCTTTAATGGAATATATTAAACAAGTTTTTATTGAATCTGATGTAGACAGAGGTGAACTTTGATTTTTTTTTTTTTTCCCTATTTACTTCAAATGTGACAGTAGTTTTCTCTCATTCTCATATTAGTTCTGTTCTTTTGATGGAAGAAAATGTAATTACAAAACTTTCAGTTTGCTGTTTAATGCATCAAAGATTGTCTGGGAAGTGGCAGAAAGCATTCATATTCTGGGCTGTTGCTTTAGAACAATATTTCTTCCTTCCTTGAACTGACGGCAGTGTTTGGACAGTTTTTCACTCTATTTTTGGACAGAAGAATCAGAGACCCATAGACAATACAAATGCAAAAGTAATTAAGATTCATGTAAAAATATCACCCTTCACAGGAGGTTCTACACTGTCATTGGTATACAGGAGTGGTGAGTCTGCTGCAGAAGAACAGTTGTAATAGCACAAACTGAGAGACAAAACAAACAAGCTGAGAGAATAATTACTTGGAAAGAAGTATAATAGTAATCCATTAAAGTAAGCAAACTTCCTATATGCATAATTAAATTTAAAATGGATAAAAATGCTTGCTGTTGCCTATTACCATTTAACTATGCAACTGCAAATTGTCAAGTTATTTGCCAATTAATGGTATTTATACACACACCCCTCCATCTACCTATCTATATATAAGGTATGTTTGAACCACAAATTGTCAATGCAGGGACTGCATCCCCCAAAATGGGTTGAAGGCTCCAGACACAAGGCGTTGGATCAGCTGGAGATTAAGAAATCTATTTGAGCATCTAAATGAATAAACGGATGCCTTATTTTAATTAAGAAAAACTTGAAGTCTTTTTTGTCGAGTTTTGTCTAATCACATTTTGATAAATACTGTTTAAACTTTTGAACTCCTATTAAAAATAAACACTGAAAAACATTTAATTTATTATGGTGACCTGTAATTCAAAGAATCCTGTAAAGATGTTTTCCTTGGTGCGATTAACAATATGACTATATTTAAACAAAATAATCCTGTTTATATGATACCATTAATGAATAGCCTTTTGATGCTTTGCAATTAGAAAAGAACAAGACATCAATAGGAAAAAAGTGATGAAAGCAAAAGTAATCATTACTGACAGGGTCCAATAAAGTGTTAGATCAAAACAGTTTCATTTCATTTGGGATTTTTTTGGAAAGAAGTTCAGTGTTCAAAATTATATAAATAGTTTTGCCATTATTTTTGATTGACACAAATTATGTTGAAATGTTGAAAGTTCAGAGAGGCACATGCATTTAGATGGGTACTAAACGAAATGTCAGCTGAGAGTCTGTAAGGTCACAGACTATCTTTGCTGCTGAAATTTAAGATGATCTCCAAATAAAAAAGACTCGCAACTAGGACAAAAACTTCATGAGATTAATCCCATTTGCAGAAATATCCAGAGCAGTCATGAGTAGAGAACTGTAGAACCCATTCCACTATGTATAATGTGTGTTACCTGGCTTTGCATCCCCCAAAACATAGAACATAGTCTCAATAGTCTATAAATTGCAACAAAAAGGAAAGATGTGGGATGTCTGAAGAAGTCTACAGAACAGGTTATTTTGTCCTTACCTTGTAAAGTCTGTCATTTCCATCATAATCATGCACATCTGCTTTGCCAACACAATGATGTCGTTACCACTGTCATCCCACTTGGCCACCTCTGCATCCAGTTTGCTCTTTTCTTGGTGGAATATCTCTACCTGCTCAGCAATCTTAGCCTTCTCCTCCTGGGGAAGCTGAGCCATGATAGCCTAGAGAAAAAATAGAAGTTGGTATGAAAAAAGGAAGCTAGCGTCTATATCTATCTTCAGTGGTTCAAACAGCATGCTCAACTATTTCTTTTTATGAGAGTCAAAGATGCCAAGCAAAATCCAGGATACAAGAGATTTATGTTAGTATGGGCAAAACCAAATTCACAGGACATTTATAGCTTGTCTTATACCTGCAAGAATTTAGAAATTATATATGTGATGTCATGGTATAGAATTATAGAATCATAGAACGGTCTGGGTTGGAATGGACCTTAAAGGTCACCTAGTTGCAGCCCCTCTCTGCCACAGGCAGGGCCACCTTCCACTAGCCCAGGTTGCCCAAAGCCCCATCCAACCTAGCCTTGAACCCTTCCAGGGAGTGGGATGACACAACTTCTCTGGGTAACCTGTTCCAGTGTCTCATCACCCTCACAGTGAAGAAATTCCTTCTATTTAATCAAAATCTACCCCCTTTCAGTTCAAAGCCATTATCCCTTGTCCTGTCACTACATGCTCTTTTAAGTCATTCTCCAGCTTTCTTGTAGATGCCCTTTGGGTACTGGAAGGCCTCTATTAGGTCTTCCCGGAGCCTTCTCTTCTCCAGGCTGAACAATCCCAACTCTCTCAGCCTGTCTTCATAGGAGAGGTGCTCCCGCCCTCTGATCATCTTCATGGTCTATCTCCTCCTTATGTTGGGGGCCCCAGAGTTGGACACGGCCCTGCAGGGGGGTCTCAAAAGAGCAGAGTAGAGGGGGAGAAACCCCAGCCCCACCCCTGACCTGCTGCCCACACTGCTCTGGGTGCAGCCCAGCACACCGCTGGCTTTCTGGGCTGCCAGCACACATTGCTGGCTCACAGTCAGTTTTCCATCCACTAATACCCCCATGTCCTTCTCCTTGGGGCTGCTCTCAATGCATTCATTCCCCAGCCTGTATTTGTGCTTGGGATTGCCCCGATGCATGTGCAGGACCTTGCACTTGGCCTTGTTGAACTCCATGAGGTTTGCACGGTCCCACCTCTCCAGCCTGTCCAGGTCCCTCTGGATGGCCCATCCCTTCCCTCCAGCATGTCGACCACACCACACAGCTCGGTGTCATCAGCAAACTTGCTGAGGGTGCCTCGATCCCACTGTTTATTTCTCCAACAAACATGTTAAACAGCACCAGTCCCAACACCGACCCCTGAACACACCACTCGTCACTGCTCTCCACTTGGACATCGAGTTGTTGATGACAACTCTTTGCGTGCGACCATCCAGCCAATTCCTGATCCACCAAGTGGTTCATCCATCAAATTCATGTCTCTCCAATTTGGAGACAAGGATATCATGGGGGACAGTGTCAAATGTTTTGCTTATTCACTGGGACGATTTAAGAAAATTCCTGTTAAATATTCACTTTCAGGAAAAACAAAATGAATCAAATCTATGGGAAAAGGCAGACTAAATTGCCAGTATATCCCTCAGTCTCATTCGCTGTCAGAAATAGACATTTTCTGCTTAAGCCGACACTAAAATAAGCTATGACATGCAAGATAATACATTTGAAGTGAATTGTAATGAATGTACCTTTCAGTAATATTTAGTGGTCTAATTGTCTCTTGGAAGATATGCAAAAAGGCCCTAAACAGGTCGATACTAATCTGCCTCGACATTATCAACAAAGTGGAAATTTCTCCCCCCATAAAAAGACAGAAAAAAAAGAGCCCTACAGAATTATAATACTTTTGAAGATCAAATGGACACTTCCAATAATGAGTTCCAAATTGAACTACTATTTGGCTTTAGGGGTTCTGAAGACCGCATTATGCATGTAATGGGGTGTGACACATATTTAAGTGTCATTACATTTTTTCTTGTTTATGTCACTTTCAATCAGTTGAAGTCTTTCTCTACATATTCTTAAAATGCTCTTGGCTTTTAAAAATTTATAATTGACCTTTTCCAAAACTGAAATTAAAAAAGATTATAAACAGTAGATCAGAAAATGAGAAATTTGCAAGTTAATCAAATTAAAATTCAACACATGAGTTTTAATTAGGCCTTATCAATGCAACTCAGCACTTTCAAATGTTAGCATATTAGTCTTTCCACGGAAAAATGCAGTGTAAGTCAAGCTATTAAATAAATATATAAAATACACATAAAACACTAGAATAGATGAATTAACTGAAATTAAGAGAATGTGATAGGAGTAGTAACATTTGGAAAGGCAATCTGTGTGTTTTGCATGTGGTTTCTCTCTGTGGACAGCTTCACCTGCACACCCTTTAAATGGATATACAGTGTTTTAACGTTTCTGTTCCAGCTGATGATGTGTTTTCAAAGAAGCTATATCCTACAGCAAATGCAGCTCATATATTTTTTTATTTCTATTGAAGGCCAACACAATTCTTGCTACTGAAATACTAATAGCTTTATGGAGTAAGCTTACTAAACAAATCCATTCATTCCACAAATAAAAATTCGGCTTTTCTACAGAAAATGTTCAAGTAAGATACTATTCTGCTTAGCAGGCTCACTTCAATGAGTCATGCAAGACTGTGGACCAGGCAGCTTCTGCTTAGCATGTTTTCATTTTTGGTTTTTGCCATTTGTTGCTTCCCGTGACATATTGCATTTTACTTTATTCAGGAATGGGACTGTCTTTATAATATATTATGTTTATACAGTGTGTAGCTGATCAAAGTAGAAGGTTTTAAGTGCAGCAGTGATAATAACCACAATAAATGTAATAGAATTTAAGACTCCTAAGTCCCTAGGTGAACTAGATTCTTAGTAAAAATATTACTGCAGTCTTTACTTTGTTTTCAGATTAAGAAGTGATGATATGCTAACCAATCCTAGATGTAATAACAAAACCACCCAAAACTGTGAAATAACTGTGTTGTATCTCAGTAGATTTGTACCTCAGACTTATTTTAGTAGTCAATTCTTTGAATATATTAAACAGGACTTTATGACCTTTAAAATATAAAACTGCCCCAAAGACAGTCAACTGCATCCAGAACATAGTTCTGTCATCACTCTCAGGGGTAAGGTGTCCAGGTATCATTCTGCAATTTCCCTGACTGTGTGGTTCCTGGTCACCCAGCTCTCTGGGATGGAACATACAATCCATCTGCACTCCACTTAGGTGATAATGAGATATGTGATATATCCTTGATAGGTAAGGACAAAATTTTTTTCTCTTTGGGATGTGGTGATAGAAACCCAGGTTTTCTGATACATGGTAGGGTTTATTTACCATCTGTATTCAACATTCAAGGAAATTAATTTAAGAAAAAAAGAAACTTCTGCCCATTCCACTCTATCTTTTTCTTGCATTACCTCTAAGTAAGCTTCATTTAGGTTCTCATTACTCTAACAATTCCTTTTCAGGGTGTAAGATGTTTGTTTCAAGCCCTGGGCCTTCCTACAGCAGCTGAAATCTCCTCCTTCCTGGTCCTCTGAATTGATCTGTCAAAGCATCATCGTCTTTTGGTCTTCCGATTCTCAGCCCCACAAATCCTCTTCCAGATTTCAAGGTAAGAAGTCACCATTCCATTTAACAGCATTTGCTACAGGGTTTGAGTGTGTGTGGAGAATGTTTCTCATTTAATCCATTACTACAATTTTAGCACTTAGCAGAAGAAACCGCAGCCATGAAAATCATTCAGGCAATTCCCAGTTCCCCACTGGTTCTCTGCTGGAAAATTTTAAGACTTTTTATTAAAATCTCTTCCCAGTTAAATATATTTTCATAGAATTACAGAATCATAGAACAGTTTGGATTGGAGGGAACTTTTAAATGTCATCTCGTTCAACCCCCCTGCTATGAGCGGGGACATCAAGTAAATCTGGTTGCTCAAAGCCCCATTCAACCTTAACTTGAAGGTTTTCAGGGAGGCGGCATCTACCATCGCTCTCTGTAGCCTGTTTCAGTGTTTCACCACCTTCATAATAAAAAATATATCTAGCCTGAATCTATCCTCTTTTAGTTTAAAACCATTACCCCTTGTCCTGTAGCAGCAGGCCCTTCTAAAAAGTTTGTCCCCATCTTTCTCATAAGCCCCCTTTAAGTATTGAAAGGCCACAACGAGGTCTCTCTGGAACATTCTCTTCTCCAGGATGAAACACCACCAACTCTCTCAGCCTGTCCTCACAGGGGGGTGCTCCAGCCCCCCGAGCATCTTCATGGGCTCCTCTGGACCTTCTCCAACAGGTCTATCTCCTCCTTATGTTGGTGCTCTCAGAGCCGGACCCAGCCCTGCAGGGGGGTCTCCCAGAGGAGAGCAGAGGGGGAGAATCCCCCCCCTCGCCCTGCTACCCACACCGCTCGGGGTGCAGCCCAGCACACGGTTGGCTTTCTGGGCTGTGAGCACACATTGCTGGGTCATGTCCAGCTTTTCACCCACCATTACCCCCAAGTTCTTCTCTTCAGGGCTGCTCTCAACCCCTTCATCCCCCAGCCTGTATTGATACTGGGGGTTCCCCCGACCCATGTGCAGGACCTTGCACTTTGTCTTGTTGAACCTCATGAGGTTCACATGGGCCCATGTCTTGAGCTTCTCCCAGGTCCCTCTGGATGGCCCATCCCATCCCTCAGGTGTGTCAACTGCACAATTCATCTTTCTATCATCTGAAAACATCCTCAGGAAGTCATTTGCCCACAAAATTATATTCTGATATATATATATTTTTAAATAATCTGAGCTGAATAACCTATTTAGTAAAATGTAAACATTCATCAGAGGGTGGCATAATCCTGAATGTTAACAAATTTCACTTTTCCAGCACCTGCGACCCCTGAAGCACTCATCAGCTTAATTTGCATTCCCCATGCACAAGCTCAGGTCACAAATCACAATGACTCGAGTTTATCATGATGTAATTACCCTGGTAAAATTACATTGACTCAGTAACAAGTGTCTTCAATTACAATTAAATTACAGGGACTACTCAGTAGCTTAGACAGATCTTCTTGACAGGTTTGCACACTGGGTAACATGACTAATGTAAGATTTCTCTGGATACAGCACATGGTGCCCTGACGGGATTTTTTTTTTTTTTCTTTTTTTATAATTTGCTGACTACTCCCACGGTGACAGCACACTCAAACCTGCAAGTCCTTCTCCTGCAGCACTAGCTGGAGCAAACAGCTCGTACAGGCATCACATAAGCCTAGGGAAGATCATTCAATAAAGCCAGTGCTTTTCAAATAGGTGAGATATGAAAAAAATCTTGAAACAATTAGGTCACCTTACTCCCACCCATTCTTAAGTGACACTGAAGATTTGAAATCACTGTATTTCTTTTTGTCAGTAGCTATAGAGACACTTAACATAGTACGTGGGTTTTATACTCACCCTTGCACTCTGGCCAGCAATAAGTTGGTCATCTTCAGTCTGAACACTTGTTCGGCTGCGAACGTCATAATCTTCCTGCTCAAAGTCTGAATCATCCTCTAGCTCTTCAGGGGTCTAGAGAGAGACAGAGAGAGACAGAGAGAAAAAGCAAAAGAGAGGAGATGACAAGCTTATAAAGGATACAGACCAAGTCCTATGTACAGTAAGCTCTTATTTCATCGACTACCTGCCCAGGAAATGCTGTTTCTCTTTCCTTTTAAATTAACTTGTCTGCCCAAGCAGTCAAGAACTGAAATTGAATTGTCTTAAAAATTAAGTTGTTTCAACTCTAGTTTTCTTTACAAATGACATTCATTATTACCTTACTGCAACTTTTCTTAACTCTGTTAACATGATGAATACAGTTCCAGGAACAAGTATCCTTTGGAAACACTAACACCGGAATGCAGTAATTCAAAACAATGTTATTTCATGTATAAGTGGACACTAATACTATTATATTACTGGAATCTCCATGTAATCTTCAAAAGAGAAAGTATATACTTTGGAAAAAGTAACTAACATCCTGGAATAAAAAGTTATCAAAGCAAATAAGGATGTCAACTGGTTTTGAAACCAGTAATGTAAAGTTTATAATCTGCTTTATCTTGTTAGTTCACATGATTCTTTTCAGATACAGATCATCAGAATTTGCCTCATCCCATAAAATGAAACCATGTTATCCCCCTTGCTGGTGCTACAAATGGTGTGAGGGTCTCTGGGCAGATTGATTAAATGTAGTTATGTATATGCTGGCTTCAGGTTGTATAAAATGTTGGAGGGAGGAAGAAAAAAAGTAACTGATGGATCTGTTTTGTTTTTTTCAACTTCTAGCAAAAAATTAGGAGCAAAATATACACAGAGAGACAGCCTAATTTACATCACTATTTAATACTATATTTAATATAGATGGTGCAAATCAAAAATAGTCTTTAGAAGGAAGATCATATTCCATTTTGTGCTTGAATGGCATCTAGTACAACAATCTGTTCACGAGTAACTTCTGTAGGTACAAGGCATGATAGTGGTAATAGAAAAAGAATATAACAGTAACTGTGCAGAGAAATCCTCACCTTACTGGATACCTGTATGCATCAGTGTTAACCTAGAAGGCCAACCATTACAGAAGAAATCATCCATGCTGGCATTTCATGCTTGGAGGCAATGTGAAGTTTGCTAGCAGAGGTGCTAATCATTGCCAGTTGTCATTACAGCTCTGTCTTGAAGATGCTCAGTCACTAGGAACTGGTCCAAACCCTCTAACATAATGTAGAGAAGTCTTTTGGTGATATTTATATTACAGCCTGGTTTCCAACATGAAGTGCACATCACTGTTTGTAACGGAAAATCAGCTGCTTTGCTAGCTACATGGTGAAGTGCACATGATGGGGAGAGTAAAACACAGCCATCTTCATTTGGCTTAGAGTATGAATTAAATATGTGTTTTGATGCTGAGCACTGGAGGAAGAAATAACAAGTATGACAGTATGGTAATGAAACTCTGGCTGCATCTCTGAAGAGAGGCATGTACAAATAGTGCATACAACAGGATAGGCAGGAGATGAAGTTGTGGTGAAAAAAAATTATCTTTTCTTTACTGCCACAGGAGAAAAAAAAAAAAAAGATTGATACCCATCATTATAATGTCCAATAGTCTTGCCTTCTAATGGCCTTCAATCACTTTATTCTCTCTGCTCAGCTGCCTGAGGGCAGGGTGTGACTTTAAAATCTGCCATAAACAAATCAGCTACTAAGAGAATCATACAACTCCATGAGCAGAAGAGGGTATTTCCTATCACAGGGCTCAGCTTTTCACCTGCCTAGGCATTACTGTGAAGAATGCAATGTGCAGAGTTTCAATCCCTTCTTCACAAACCAGCTGGCTCTCTCTCCCGTCCTCCAAGGCCATTCAACTAGCCAGTTGCACCAGTCATTGTAAAACCAGTAGCACCCCTCTCCACAAGTATAGTCGTCTTAGTCTCTTTTGTCTCCACTTTTCTAACTAAGACTATAAAAGATAATGTGCTTTTCCCAGGCTTTCATAGAGTTGCAGTAAAGGAAGGGAATAGTATTAAAAATATTACACCTCAACACTGTAACCAGCAAGGACATGAGAATGTCTCTTTAAAAAACTAAAGTATTCTGAAAGTTCTACATTTCAGGGATGTATTCTTAAAGAAACATTCAGAAGAAAAACGTACTGCTGTTACTGCCTGAGATTCATAATCTTAAAATTTGTGGTCTTAAAAAGATTGAAACTTAATGGGTGTAGATGTTGAACTTGGAGAAAATATAGTGCAAACCCAAAGGACAAGTTAATGTAACTGTTAATAATATACTACAAGCACAAAAGAATTCTCAGTATTTCCCCACTGTATTGAGATTTAATTCAAAACTAACTTTCAGATTCTCTCTCAAAGTATTCCAAGTATGGTGAATTTAACATCCTCATTTTCCAAAAATAAATATATTTTTTATTAAGAACAGTAATTAACTGTTATTTGTATGCTGATATTTTAAACATGTCCCATGCTTTTCACTCTTGCTCCGTCGCTTTGTTTTATCTTGGAGATGTAGCTCATGTATAAGAGGGTCTCCTATTTGTTTAGATACAAATTTATAAAAGAGAAATAATATATTGAAGTACCTTGATTTTCACTCTTAGCAGGGCCTTCTAAACATACCGTAACAACTCTAATTTTTCTGCACAACTAACAGGACCTCAGTGTTTAAAACCTAGTTTCCAAGACAACAAAGTCTGGAACTTAATTTATCTGCTTTGGAAGACAGAAGATTGAATCCGTCTTGCAGACACCTGAACTTGTGGTCACAGAATGTAGGAATCATGGATCTGAGACTGGAGACAGCTCCCAAACAGAACTTTGACAACCACCAGTGACAGAAGGTGCTAGAGTAATTTTTAAAATGAATAGATTTTATGGACTCATTTATTTCAGTGGAAAATTTGACAATTTTCATAATTCGTAGCCTGTCTCTTCTGTAGCACAGGCTGTAAGACTTCCCAGGACTAATTTTTTTTTCAAATACAGTATCTCCACTACACACAGAGCATATTCTTCAATTCGTTCATCTACTTCAGATGAAGTCTCTCAGTGAAGAATCTTTCACAATCCCAGATAAATCACCCAGTAAATATATACTTTCTCTTTTAAGATAAATGCTTTACTTCCAATATGAATTTGATGACTTTCAGCTCTCAGTCACTGGAAAATTTTTTTTCTTAAATATCTGACTGATAGACTGAAGATCTTGCTGTAAACAAAATATCTTCCATCAATATAATTTTATCTTTTGTAACTGCAGTATAAAAATGTGAATTATGCATGTATCAACATACACTGGCATAGAGATTTATAAATGCTATTTGTTTAATATTTCACCAACTCAAATATACTTGATGAAGACAGAAGACTCACTATGCTATAGTGCTGTATGCGCTTAAAAATTGCAAGATGCAATTATAAGAATTTAAGCACTGCGAGCACCAAGTCAAGCTAGCCTTGTAGTGACAGGAAAGACTGAAAAGATAGTCCCCCATTTTTTATCATGAAAATATCCCTAATGCTAATAGCTAAGGAGGAAAAAAAAAAAAAAAAAGCCTTTGTAATATGCTTTTCTATTCAATTCCATGGTATTCTGTACATTTGTTTTAGTACAAAGGCAGTTGCAGACTGAGTGACTGAGGTGCTGCAAGCAGCATCTGAGTGGCAAAGTCAGAGAACCTCTCTCATGGCAAGTCTTCAGCTGTTTAAAGACTTACAGTAAAATCTAACACTTTAAACCCAACTTGAGAAGAAATAGGTAGTCAATGTAGACAATGGACCCCATAACACCTTTCAGAGATAGTCTGTTTAAAAAGCTGATGGGATTCTGTGCCAAGTTTAGTTTCCCAGAGGATCTGAAACGTGTCAGCGCTTTGGATTTCACCACAGTGGCCACCCCATAGGTGATCACGGCTAAGCCTACACTGCCAAGTGTGGAAGAGTAGAAGAGCATCCATACATCCAAACAGCTGGGGTTCAGGACCCCACACATGCACTACCTTCATTTCATTTTTATTCAGACTCTCTGTAGCCTTCTCCCATGGACTGAAAGTCCCTTACTGCTAGGATAGAATAGAAGTGCGTTTGAGATGCTCCTAGAGCACATCTTCCAGGATCACCTGAAACAATCAAGTTTATATGCTCTAGGACTACTCTGGAATTTGAACTAAAACACAACAAGAGGGAAGAACTGGAGACTGACTCCAAAAGTGCACTCCTGATCCCAAAAGATGTAACACTAAAGCTAACGTAGATGCAGCTAACGGCAAGGTTGCCAACAGCAAAGGCCATGTGTGAAAAGAGAAGATTGGCCTTAGAGGTAGATAAAAATGAGAAGAAGTGCCATTGTGATTCTTTCTCACTGTAGAGAGGGTTTCTGTCTAATAACTGAGGGAATTTCTTAAGTAGCTATGAAAAAAAAAACACAAAGCGTAATTTGATCCCTACGCAGTAATAAAAAAGATGTTGGAACTCAGTTATTATTTTCGATCTTATTTTTAGGTTCTATAATTATACTCCTAAATTTATTTATACTACTTAAGTTGTGAAAGAGGTCTTTTCTTCTTTGTAGATCACAATAATCGTCCTCAATGCAAAAATGAGTCTTCTTTCTCCTCCAATAGGGGATAATAAAATCTCCTTTTTTGGGGGGGAAAAGAGAAGAATAGAGATTATCCCCCTTCCCTTCAGCTTACTAGAAGTAATAATACCAACAAAAATTAATTTAAGAACTGGTTTTATTTCCTCTATAGAATGAGAGAATCATCTGAGACAAATTCAGTCGTTCATGGCATGCACATGAACAATTACTGCCTGAAAATTATGTCAGATCATCTAAAAAGTTTGCAATGATTTTTTTTTTTTTTAATAATTCTGCAAGAAGCTTTACAGCCTGCATTAAAGGGGTGCATGAGATTTGATAGATTAATAGACAAAAATATTCTAAACACCATCTTTTATAGCTTAATGCCTCACCTTTTAATTATGCATTCCATTTAAATGTGAGATGTTTGGATGGGAATGCTAAAAAGTGTCTCAAACTGAAACTAATTTTGTTTTCTACAGAAAATAAGGTTCTGATTCAGCAAACTCCGGTCGACATAAATTTATATATGTGGATTTTCCCAGTTAACTTGCAAGGATAATGAGTCCATTTATGTGCTTTAGTTCTCTGCCTGGGTAAGGAATACTACATTTAGCTCCATAAATAAGTTAATTGTCTGAATTCAAAAATATCCCTTCCTAATCTGGGTAAGCAGAATTCATTAAATCATATCATACAAGGAGCGGAAAGTAGTAGTAATACAATTGCAAAAGTATCCTGGAATGTTTCTAAGGAGACTGCAAAGCCTGCATGCTGATCAGCTTTCCAAGCCAGTAGTTAACAGTAAAACAGCAATGAAATCAGTGAATGTGACTCCCGAATTGTAAATGGTATTTTGCGCTTAAGCAGAAACATCTCGCCTAGCATGGACAGTCTCATGGCAGCCTCTGTGGTTCAACTGGGATGTACAGGGGTGTGCTGGAAGCCAGAGCTCTGTGTAGAGGATGGGAAAGCGTGGGTCTATAGCAGATCCCACCTGATGATTGTGTCTCATGGAGCAATTTAAAATGACTCATGAGAAATTATAAAAGATTAAAATGTGCTTAGAAGTGGTTCTTGTCCTAAGAGAAATTTGGGGACTGCCGTTACAGCCTAAGGAGGTGAATAATCAAAGGAAAAAATGGAGATCCTTGACTAGGCAGATCTTTCATTTTCATCCCAGCCCAGAGGAGTTGCAAACACCCCAGTGATGCAGACCCAGGAAACAGGATGGGTTTGCCCCTGTCATCAGTCATGACTATAATTCAGGCTACCTGAGGTTAGCACTGGGTACAGGAATGGAATTTATGTTTTGCAGTTATAAAATTAAGCCTGTCAAAAGCTTTTTCTGTAAATGTTAACCCACAGTGACAGGTGACTCAAATGAAGCTATTTTGGAGTGCTCCAACTGCCTGAAGTCTTACACCAGAGCCATAACATACTCATAACCACAAGTGTACACTACCTGTTCGGTCCAAGGCATGAGTTGTTTTAGCATTATTATTTATTTCATAAGTTTTCCCTGTGATTGTCACCTCAGCTTTATTTGCACGTGGCTTTCACTGGGGTGGATTTAATGTAATTTAGGTTTCAAATAAAAGTTTCAATTGCTGAAGAGATGTCCAAACCAGGCTTGGTTTGTTATTTGGGGTGGTTTTTTGGTGTTTTGTTTTTTTGGGGTTTTTTTTTGGTGTGTTTTGTTTTGTTTTGTTTTTTTTTAAGTTGACTGTGGACTACACTGAAAAGCAAGACATATCTACTCTTACAATAATTATATTGTTCATATATATATATATATATATATTACTTATTTATTTGGTTGGGTTTTTTTGTTTTTTTTTTTTTTAAGATGCCTAAGCAAATCAATCAACTGGTTATTCAACGCTGAAATGACACATTCTTTACCTCAGTAAACATTCAAAACCATCCCTGCAGAGGCTTACTGGAGCAGCAAGATACTTTATTTATTCGTTCAGATTTTAACCAGATTTACCTCATATCCTAGGCAGCACACATACATTAGGAAAAAAAAAACAAAAAAAAAGCCCAAAACACAACAATCTAAACAAACTTTGAAGATCTTAGCAAATTAATGATCGTACTATGGAAACAGTGATGAAGTTTGCACCTATTGGCAGTTGGTATCAAATCTTCTCCTACAGATTAATTGTGGTTCATCTCCTAAAATACCCTCATCCCTTTATTTACAAAATTTTCTTTTGCTGCACATACTTTTGTTTCATACTTGTTTCAAAGTCAAGCTTTTCTGGCTTATTTTGAAATAGAGTTGATTCCAAGAAGCTTTTATGTTTCTCTCATCCAATGTGCTACTTTCCTGTAAATCCCAACTTTTATTTCCCAGGTGCCTTACATACCCTTATCATCAGAACAGCTTTCCTGATGTCACGAACTCCATCATAAACCAAGCGGGAGGCATCTATGAACTCATTCTCTTCAAATGGCTGTGGGACATTCGCACTCAAAGCTTCAATGGCAACCTCAACTTGTTCAGCAAAACGCGGCATAACTAGATTAAACAAAATGAAAGGCAATAAGATTAGACACCTTATTTCGTGAACATTTTTCACCTGCCCTTGGGCATAAATACTTTCCAGTAGACATGGTACATAGCGGTGTTATAATTTCAAGACCCAGGAAAGCTCATGGTGTGGGTTTGTACTGAGTCTACACATGCAGAGCTCTGGCACATTTTCTGACAGCATGAACTTAGCGATCTTCATGTTCTCTCCCCCAACAGCACAACAAAGAATATAAAACTTCCTTTAAAAAGTGTGATTTACTAACTTTTAAAAGACTGCAAGATATCTGAGCTATCAGTAAAGTACATTAAAAACCTTTACAACTTGTAATGAGCACAGTACACATTATACCAAATGATCAAAGCAAAATTTAGCCATTATGCCTACTAATTTAGGTAACTAAATGCAGTCTAGCTCATATTGAATAATAATAATAGTACACAGGACAAAATGTAAAATCTGGTAAATTACTTTTGTGAAGGTACATAAATGAACCTTCTGTTTCTTCACTATTATCACATATATAACACAAAGAATAGCCACAGATATTAGCTAACGCTATTATAAACTGTGGTATGAGCCTTTTAAATACATATCTTAAGGCAATTATTTACTACTTATGTAAATAGTTTAAAGGCATTCCTTGCAGTATCAAGAGGCTTTTCTTCAAATTTTATACAGGATTACTTTGAAGGTATAATCCCTTTCTGCATATCATGTATGCAGAAAGATAAACGTTCCCCAAATCGGTCCTCTAACAACTTAAACCCAAATCCTACAAACTGGAACATAAACATCAGGTCCCACTAATTATAATGAAGCTACGCTCCTGTACTTAGTTACTCTTATTCTTCAATATTTTAACGTTAATATTGGAGGACTGGGCTCTGATGTCCTACAGTACACTTAGAATCAATCCTTCATTAAAAAACTGGATAAAAAATCCAATGGGATTAATTCTTATAACCAGAACTTGGGTCAAATTTAAGATTTATAGACAGCCATATTTTCATTATATTCACATTATTTTTACTATTTGCTGCCTTCTACAATCTAGGTGTCCAAAACACGTAACATTGTCTTTTGGCACAATAATTGGAAGAACAGGAAAAGATGATCCCTAACTCAGTGACTTTCTTGTTTTAATATTACATTTCTTTATCAACTTTTCCCTAGACTCTATTTTTAATACACTTTTTGGTAGTCTGATATCAACTGATGAATACAAAGGGGAATTTCCAGTGTCATTTTCACCAAGAGCAGTGACAATCTTTCCTAGGAAGTAAACTTTCACCATTTTTTCTTCTTGACTACATATCCTTAAATATACTTTACTCATAATAAAAACTATGTTTTATGTATCTTTCTTACCTTTTGATTTAAAGGAAAAACACAAAAAAAACCCCATGATTCAAGGCTAGTTCACATTTTGAAGAACAAGTGGCAGCAACTATAAGTTCAACCTTTCTGTTTCTGGCTTTCAAGTATCACTCACTGGATGTTAATGGGGAACCCTTTAAGAGGATATATCCATTCAAATCGTGTTTATTCTACTCTCTCACACACACATATATGTTGTTTGCGTACACAAATGAAAGAATAGAATTGTATCTTTCATGAAGATAATGTTCAATAACTATAATAAGTGCTTGGGATATATTGGAGAAAACAGGAAAAAGTGACAGCAACAATAGACTTCAAGTAAACATTAACAAAACATTGTTAGGTAGAAGGGAAACATTTTAATTAGAAAAGGAGTTTGAGAGAGCTGGAAGTTTTGGGAAGAGTATTAATAAACGCATATATCAAATTATCTTAATTAATGGAACTCTTGAAAGTGTAGTAGGAGACTAATATGACTGCATAAGGAAGTCTTTAACCTGAAAATCAAAAAGCAATCATTAAAAATACAATGCAAACAAGTAAACATAAAGCGTAAAAGCATTAAAAAAAAAAAAAAAAAAAAAAAAAGAACAATTTTTTTAGGTCACAGGGATAAAACAAGTAATGCCTGAGATGCAAAAATGACAACAAAAAGGAGGCCTTTTAGGGTCCTTCAATTTCTGTCTAGAATTTCCTGAACAGCAGAGGTGGTCAGGTATTTAATATAACTAAGTGCAATAGACCTGAATTAGGAAAGGGCAGTTTGGAGAACGTCTACCTAAACATAAGGAGATGTATCTATTAAATATGTCTTCAAGTTAACAGAGCATAGTCAAATTTATCCTGCAGTTCTTAAGAAAATAATCAAAGCAATTTCTGAACCATCTCTGAGAGCTCAAGAAATATATTAACAGTGAAAGTTCGATTTGGAGAAAGAAAAAGCACATATTCTATTTATATAAAGGTAGAGAGGAAAGATATTCAGCATAATTTCAGTACCCAGAAAGAAAATGAAACATGATGTAAAACAATTAATGTTTCATTATCTTGTAAATAATGAGCAGATGTCAGACATGAAATAGAATTGTCAAAATACGTTCATTGAATTCAGCTATTACCACATTTTCCTTGACAGGGCAGCTAACTAGTGGGTTGAGAGAAGCTCTAGATCTGATAAAGCTTGACTTTGGTGAGATTTTTGACATGGCCACACATGACATTCTTAGAAGCAAAAGGAAACGTAAATGAAATTAGTATAAGGTGGATGTGGAACTCATGAGAAAAAGCATCTCAAGGAATAATTACTTGTGTTATGTTGTCAAACCAGAAAGATATATCGGCTAGCTTCTTAGAATGTGTCTAACAACGTGATCCTATTGTGAAAAATGGCAAACATCAATCTAGAATTATTAAATATATAAAGACTTGAGAGAAGATACTACCAAATTGCATAGTGAGGCCCTAGTTGGAGTAGTATGCCCAGATTTTAATTGCCTGACCGAGATTTTTGTAGCATGTGTACAAGAAAAAAAAAAAAAAAAAAAAAAAAAAAAAGTGATCAGGCCCAGTCAGCATGGCTTTACGAAATGTCCCGCTTGACAAACCTGATCTCCTTCTAGAACAAGGTGACCCATTTAGCAGATGAGGGAAAGGCTGTGGCTGCTGTCTAGCTGGACCTTAGTAAAGCCTTTGATACTGATTCCCACAGCATTCTCCTGGAGATTCCTGCCCTTTCCTAATCTCCTGCTGATGGCTTGGATGGGCGTAGTCTTTGCTGGGTAAAAAGCTGGTTGGATGTGCGGACCCAAACAGTTGTGATAGAGTTAAATCCCCTTGGTGGCCAATCACAAGTGGTGTTCCCCAGGGCTTAGTACTGGGGCCAGTTCTGTTTAACATCTTTATCAATGATCTGGACAAGGGGAACGAGTGCACCCTCAGGTAGTTTGCAGATGACAGCAGGTTGGGTGGGAGTGTTGATCTGCTTGATGGTAAGAAAGCTCTACAGAGGCTGAATCAATGGGGAAGGCCAATTGTGTGAGATTCATCACGGATGAGCACCAGGTCCTGCACTTGGATGACAACCACCCCATGCAATACTACAGACTTGGGGAAGAGTGGATGGAAATCTGCCTGGCAGAAAAGAACCTGGGAGTGTTGGTTGACAGCCGGCTGAATATGAGCCAGCAGCGTGCCCAGGTGGCCAAGAAGGCCAATGGCATCCTGGCTTGTGTCAGAAATAGTGAGGCCAGAAGGTCTAGGGAAGGGATTGTCCCTGTCTACTTGACACCACTGAGGCTGCACCTCGAATACTGTGTCAAAAGATGACAGGATCTTCCATATTTTTCAATATTCTCTCTCTATGGGATTTTCTCCCTTTCTACCTAAAATTTAAAGTCCTTCAGGTCAGGCAGTGAAGCCTTACACCAATGATGTTCCGGATTGAAGACCCACAAGTAATTTTTCTCACTGTGCCACTGGAGCGATGCCAACAGTGTTGCCAACAGAACTATTGTGTTCATTCAGGAAGGAGCAGGAGCAGATCTGTAAGCATCAGGCCATAGGGAGGAGATTGGAAGTTACATTTTATTTGTTTTGGTGAATGTGAGGTACTCATTCTTGACCACATGTATTATTACCACGGTGATTGCCAACTGAATCCGAAAGCTTCTTTCAACAATTTAGACCTTGCAGACCTGGCTATAATTTGGTCCTTGATTTACATTATTACACGTGACCATTATCTGCTGTTTCAAAATGGAAATAGATATTAAACGATATTATGAATTGCTTGCTTTTTTTTTTTTTTTTTTTTTTAACATCACTGTTCATTTTTGGTTATAGAAGCAAGGAAAAATATCTTAAATGAATAAGATGCTATTACTTATAACTTCTCTAAGCATTTGTTGTTATTTTATGCAGTAAAATTTTTAGAAACTGATTTAAGAACAGATAAGGTTGTTGGGCTACACTTGAGGAGCTCCATGACAGTGATGTATGGGCAAATACCTAACTCAGTTGCACCCACAAAGCCTCCAGTTTTTCTTATCTGTCATTTACTGTACAAAGGATATTCTTATTTCAACAGTGAAAGAGCTACAAGCAAAATTCAGACAAAGGCTTAAAATCTGTATCTGGAGTTGAAACTTCTAAATTCATCAGAGGATGCTTTATTTTTTATGTACAGAGAGATTGGCTATGAATTTCAGATTCGGGAACAAATCAATACTTTTGGGAAAAAATTAAATACTGGTTTCTTAGTGAGTCTTGAATACAGTTATGCATATACTTAAGACTGAAAAATGTGATCCATTAACATTTCTCCGTCTAACTACATGAATTAATTAGGTACCTGCGTAAACGTTGACAGAATCAGGTCCCAAGTTAATAGCAACACTTCCAATTTACTGACTTTGTCATTCTAAGAAATAAAGATTTTAAAGCCTTTCTGTAGATGAGTTTTCAACGGCACTGAAAGCAAGATCACTGCCAACAAAATCTAGGTTGAACAGCTGCTGGAGAAAAACTGGGAAACAACAAAGTTAAAAATTACTTCTATTTCAACTATTGATTTTTTTTTTTTTTTCCTATTATCAGTATAACAGAAAACTAGAACATCACCATGGGTGGATTCCTGCCTTGATACGCACTTTATTATTTGGTAAACTACTCTGCTCCATACAGATAATACTTTATTGAAAGATTTTCTTGTTTTTCTCCCACCCCACCCATATCTCCTACATATTAAAATTAAGAAGTAATTATCTGTTTTCAAAAAATATATTCTCTATTAACTTTATCTCCTATGGCAATCCATTTTTACTGCAATGTTTGCACTTAAAACCAGCTGAAATTTCTTATTTAGTGATACGGGAACAATAAGATCACTGATAGCGAAAAGTTAGGTTGCATAATAAAATTATTGTTATAAAGAATTAAAAATATTTGAGCTTTATTCTTCATAGCATTATAATATTAAGTTTCATTAACATGCAAGATTAAATGATTTAATGCACTTGTACAGCCTTATTACTTCAGAACTTGAATTCTTTATAACCTTAAGTAGATGTGAATGTACAGAAAAATAAAAAGGGGTAATTAAGACACAAAAAAGCAATAAAGGACAAGGTCCCTCCAGGTGCACAGGTTTCCAGTTCTTAGTGGTATCAATGGGAGTTAGGAAACTTGGGCTGGTTTCATCCTACTTCATACATCTCAGAGTTAGACATCGATGTATCCCTGTACCAAATGGAAGGCAACAGATGTTTCCATTACACAATTAATCACCACTACTTTAAGGAAGAAGTTCACGTTGACTGGCTTAGGCCACAGAGTCTGCTTTGGACAATCAAGTTTAGGCATATACCAATTCCATTCTTGCACCACATCATAGAACATTTCTGGCCCTAAACCAGAAGTGTGCCCAGGAGGGTACTGGCTGAGCAAGTGGGTACTTTTTATTTAAATCTCACTGGAACTGAAGGGTTCCCAAAGGTCTAATCTTTGGGGCATTTTGCTAGCCAGAAGGTTATTTCTGAAAGGCATCAACAGAGCTACTTCTTAGAAGTTCATTTTAAAGAGACAAGTGCTTGCTTGATGCTTTCTAGTATCCAGGGCTTTGGATCCAAGGGAATCACCCTTCTCAAAGACCAGAGCTTCTCTGGAGCCAGACTGTCCTCAGACAAACCAGATGCTTGAGCTCCAGAGAAATGACTGATCTCATATACCCTGGTGGATTCAACTTTGCCCTCTGGCTAGCACTTGGTAGCTCTGCATTCATTTAAGCATTTGTAGTTGTCTTTCAGAAATCTGATTTTCCCTATATTCCATGTCCATAGAGACGAGACAGGTTATTTTATGTGCCAATCACCTGTTTGAAATAGGCCTTAAATGGCTGTAAAAATCTGGTCTGATTTGGTAAAATTATTCGAGAAGGTCACGGCAGTCTAAAGGTTTGGACCACCACCCTTCTAGAAGTTGAAGGAAGGATCCCTGAATATCTCACACAGAGAGTATGTGCTTCTAACCGTCACAGTCATGTATGTCACATTAATCAACAAAATTATCCAGAATGATTGACAACATCGTAAAGCAAGGGTTATCAGGAAAGAGAAATAAAGAAAAATATCCATGAATGGCACGATACATTAAAAAAAATATAAATCATGCTCTGTTATGAACAAAGCCCAGCTATTATCCAGATTTAAAAGGTTTTAGTATAGGAAATTCACAGCTATAGCTTAAAAATTCTGGATGACATTTTTCTAGGGTTTGTTTATTTATTTATTTTATTAATCCCTTAATTAACTGATGAAAAAAACACAGCACACTGCGAAGTTTAACTATTTTAAAGAGATATCTAAAAAAATAATCCTTATAGGATATTTTACATACTGTCAAAGGCAGCACAGTTTCTCAATTTAGTTTCAAAGATAAATAAAAATCAAACATAACACCTTATATAGCTTTAAGTCTGTTTTTAGAATAACTCTAAATGCCTTGTCAGAAGATTCTAAATATTTAATAAAATTTCTTTTAAGCTGTAGTCTCATATCATAACATTTCAGTCATGATTATTATATTGCTAATTAAAAAGAAAAACTTTGTAAAACTCTACTGAGAAATTATACAATATATCATAGAATACTTTAATGATTAAGTCCAACTGTTAACCCGACACTGCCAAGGCCACCACTAAACCATGTCTCCAAGAACTACATCTACACGTCTTTTCAATACTTCCAGGGATGGCGACTCAATCACTTCCCTGGGCAGCCTGTTCCAATGAATGACAATCCTTTTGGTGAGGAAATTTTTCCTAATATCCAGTCTAAATCTTCCCTGGCACAACTTGAGGCCACTTCCTCTTGTCCTATCACTTGTAACTTGGGAGAAGAGACCAACACCCACCTTGCTACAACATCCTTCCAGGGAGTTGCAGAGAGTGATAAGGTCCCCCCTGAGCCTCCTTTTCTCCAGGCTAAACAACCCCAGTTCCTTCAGCTGCTCCTCATAAGACTTGTGCTCCAGATCCTTCACCAGCTTTGTTACTAAGGTGACAGTATTAGACCAACTGTTTTTCTGAGAAGCAGATTTGATTTAAATATTTTTTGCTTGGCCTGATGTATGCTTCCATCTAGGTATCACTGTAGCACACATTGTGTATAGACATACCACGCATACACACACATATATTAAAAATATTTTGGTTGCCATCAATGAAGAAATGCCCATAATTATGCCTGTGTTTCACATCACTAGATTGGGTTTTCATGGTGCTCAGAGACTTTTGTTACACCTAAATCCTCATCAGTAAAAATGTGAATCCTGGATATGAAATCCTATGCGTCTACATTGGTCGCTCGGGAAAGAGGGAAAGCAAAATGAGGGCAAAATTTGCAGCATGCTGCTTTAAGTGCTGTGGTATAGGAAAGGATGAAACATCACTGTCCAAAGCACAAGACTATGTTTTCTTTTCTGGATGTCTACTGACTCACTTTTCCCCTAATGAAATGGTTAAATGATAGATGCAAAATAATTAATATCTTACAGCATTTTGCAGCAAACACGAGACTTTCAAGAAGAATCAGCCTTCACTGCCAATGCACTGCATCACTGATTTAGCCATGGACTGTAAACCCAATGTTCTCACGGTGTCTTGAATTTATGGCCAAGTGCTGACCCTTTGCCCCAGTCATGTTAAATAACTCTTCTGGCATTTCACAGAAGGCTCCTACTTTATCTGTGGGTATATACAACTATTCTGTATAGACATGGTAATGCAGCACTTCCAGGAAATTTTGGATTCGCTCGAGTGCACTACAGGTGAGCTGTACTTTAAGAGAAATTCACGGGATGTCTGGAGTTACATTACCAAGTATTGTGAGATATGGACACATATAAAAGAAAAAGAAAACACCCCAAACTTTCAAACTTTGTCCTGATTGAATTGTCATTTGCAGAAAGAGAAAAAGTCAGGGGAGAACCAAGGTAAGCAGGTGCCCCGTGGCCAGTGGAGTAGGCAATCATGTAATGAAAGGGTACATCGCAAAGAGTACAAAAGATAATAAATGATGGCTGCAGGGACATATGTGTCTCACCAATTTCAAACGTCTCACTCATTCTCCTGCCTACTTGTACGAACAAAGACTACATACAGCGAGTACCCCCAAAATATTATTACTACTAAATGGAACTCCCTTCAGGTTAATATTTCAGATAAAAGCTAGCTGCAGCTCTCCAAAAAAATCCCCTCAAGAAAACAGTCGCGTGCTGTTGGACACAAAGTGGCTTATATAACAAAAGCAAAACACCCTTTCTGGCTTTAGTTATAAGTTTGTGTATATCTGTACGTAGGTGTGTGTAGGCAAGGGGATGCAAGGAATGCCAGTGTTTTTATTTTAAAAGATTATTGTACAATTCACACATATTCACAAAACATTCTGTTGGAGCTAGTCAATATTCACTGAATTCTGCTGCCTATGTTTTCTAGACTTGCTATAAATTTTTTTTCTACCCCCACAATCATCCTTTTTACTTTAAAAAAATGGCTTTTAAGAACACAAGATGTTTTTGAGAAAAAAAAAATAAATCTGTTCAGCAACAAAGTAATAATGGCTTATGAAAATGGGCACTTTATTACAGTAACTTACTATTCATTATTTAAGGTGTCTGGCACATTCAAAACAGATAAGCCTAGTCTTTTTAAACTCTCCTGGACTTATTTTGCCTCAAAACCCCTGCAATTCTTTAATTTTATCATCTTTATCTTGACTTTTAATTTCTGGAAGACTATTAGGCTTTGGAGATCAAAGCTGAAACAATATTTGGGGCATTCAGTGAATATTCTCCTTAAAGTACAGGCTAACATCTTAAACACCGATACGTATGTAGAAGGTATCTTTGCCCAGCTGCCCACAATGATGCCATATTTTTTTTTCTGAGAGGATGAATTAGCTCAAAGCCTTTCTGTCAGTGTAGATAATGTAGTTTAAAATGTTCCATTAACCTAGAGAAATTAAATACAATTATCTTTTAGTGTTGTCTTTCTGATAAGGAAAACCCCCAATCCCACCAGCCAAACCAGTATTTTCCTTTTGGAAAATTTTGCTTCTGTCTCTTCACCTGTTAATTAATACATTATACACCAACCACAGCACTGACCTCTGAAACATCACAGAATTTATCCTTTTGCCTGCTGAGTAGTGGTCATTTATGCTTTTCTTGTGCCTTGTAACCAGATCTTAATCCAGCAAAGGCCTTAACACTCACTCCATGGTTACCCGTTCTCCAAACAGATGTGTGTGCAGGACTTTATGAAGAGCCTTTGAAACTCTAAATCAATTTTGTTATATTCTCCTTTAGTACTACATTTTATTTTTAAACTCTAAAAGCGGAGAGAACAAGAAATAATTTTTAAGCTGTAGTGATTTATTAATCGCTCACACATCTCATTTATTTAAAAATATATTTTACATGATTTCTTACCGTGTTCCTCTGCACACTGAACGCACTGTGGTTAAACATTCTTTGGATCAAACGAGACACTAGTGGAACATAATGTTAGGTATTCTCTGGTCCTTTTGTAAAATACCTTTTTTTTTTTAAAAAAAAAATAAATAAAATAATGCATTAAATGTTTTTTGTTGGTGATACCTTGACCTTTGGATTTCAGTTTAGCAAAGCTTCAAATAAAATGTTACAGTGCTTTGCAGAATAAAAGTCATAATTTCATCAAAACTCCTGGATAAACGATCTCATGTTCTCAGGATGATGGTATTCATAAGTTGGATTATAACTACCTGAAACTCCCATAAAACATGAATTTAACATCATTTATTTTTTAAATAGGCTTCATTTTACAATTTTTAGCTCTCCCTCAGTTTCAATATGTTAGTTTTTTTTTTTTTTTTGATTACAGCTATGCTTAAATTCATCTTCTTGCTTCCACATTTTGTTTTTTTCATATCACTGCTGAAAAATCCATCTTTACCATATTTTAGTATTAGCTTTGATAATATCATTGAGCTGCCTTTTCCTAGTGATAAATATCTTTAAATTTTGTCCTAGTCACACTGATAAAACTCTCACAGGCTTATTGATGAATTGCCAGTAGTGCTGATTTTCAACTTTTGTTCGTTCTGATAAAGGCAAAATAAAAAAATTTGAGTCAAAAGAGAAGTCAGAGAGTGACCTACTAAAAAACAGCTAGTTACAAAGTTACTAGGATATTTTTAAAACATGCTAAAAGCTGAAACTCAAATTTCTGGTTTGAATCAGATGATTTCAAATTTCCAGTGTCCTTCACGAGAATGCGTAACCCAAGTACTACAGTACTTGCTCTTCCAGGATGGTTTCCAGACATCCTAATGCAAACTAAAGGAAAAATAAATATATAAAAAAAAAAATAAATCAGGAAGTTTTCACAGCCCTTCCCAGGCAGTTCTGGCCCCATTTGTTCTACTTTTTTCTCCTTCATTTCCCATTCACTCCCTTTCATTACAACCCTGCAAAGTCTATTCCAGTTTTCCCAATTTAGGTTCAACCCTCCGACCTTTAAAGAATGCTTTTCTCCTCCTTGCACCTCAGAAATCTTGAAAAATAATATTCAACCTCATTGCCTGCTACTTGATTTCTTTCTAAGGACAATTACTTTTGCTTGTTTAGAAACTCATGCTTCTTCAGTTGTACAGCTTCTCAAGCAATTGCTGAGTAGACTTTGAGCTGCTCCTTATTAAAGGCAAGGTCACACCCTCAGCCTGGCTAGGACAGGGCTGAGCAGTGTCAGAGATCTCAATATTCAAACAGAAATCGAGTGCTGTTTTCTATTACTCCCCTTGCTTTGTGCCTTTTTCCTTTCTTTCAATCTTTTCTTTCTCCTCTCTTCCTCTCCACCCTCCTCTATTCCTTTTTCTTTTCATGAGCCATCTGTAGCAGGACAATTTCATGTTTTTCTACGAATGCCAAAACCTGATATAACATTTAGCAGGAGCCATCAGCACAGCCCTGCCTCAGTTCCTGTGTCTGACCCTGGTTCCCCTCACTGGGCCTGATCCTGACTCCCATCTGTGGGCTGACATCCCAGCCTGGCCTGAAGCTCTGCTTTACTCCCACACACAATTAACATCCACTAAAATCTGTGAGCTTTGTGTTTGTTCCCAGCAAGCCCCGTAGACTCTGTAGTTTTATAGTTTTCATCTTGGATTCATAAGGAAGTCAGCAAGTCAGAGTCAAGTCTTTATTTTGGCTTTAAAGGGAAATAAAAGTACCCAAATTTAAAAAGACATTAACCAATACATCACTCCCTAATACTGCTGTCAGAGATAAGAATCTAGCCTCTACCAAGTACTGTGCTATAAAGGCAGTGGGTTAGTCAAGTGCAGGCAAGGAAGAACTAAAACACTAAAAAACCCCACCCCATATATTCCAAAGGCTGTAAAGTAAACAACAAAGAAATAAAACTTCAAGTTGAAACCAGTTCTTAAAGTAAGCTCTGCATAGTTTCAATTTCTCAGACCCTACCAATATCACTTCCATTGAAGATTAATTCCCCCACTGCCAAAAAAAACGCCAACATATTAGCAAAGTGCTTCTCTCTTCAAAACAGTGTATCCATATTTCTGCAGTATCTGTGCATCAAACCCAGTACTTGTATAACTCGTATAACTCAAAATCCGTGGAAAAGGAAGTTCAACAGAGCTTTTCCTTTCCTGAATGGATAGTCAAAAGTAAATAAGTAGAATACAAAATGTAATGTGTTTATTGCCCTTGTATTCTCATCTAACTATTTTTTTTTCAGCTTTCAAAACTCAAAATGAATTTCAAAATTCATTTAAAAATAAATAAAAGTTCAGTTAAAAATAAGGAGGAACAAAAATGAAAATGATAAGGCATTCATCACTGCGTTTCTCACAGACATTTTGATATGTCCGTTTGTGGGTGGAGCCTGACTCAATAAATTACTCTCATCGTTCCTGAGTGTTTGAAAAAATCTACACAGGATCTCAATGATGACAGAATGAATACATAAACCTGTCTGCATTCAAAGATACCTGCATCCCTATACCCACAGCTACACGGATGGATGCGTAGACAGAGCAGTTTTAGGGGAGAAGGCAGGGTATAAACAGGCAGGGCACAGAATGGCATAGGGTGATTGAAATACTGAAGTCATCACTTTATTCTAGGGGGACAAAATAAGTCAGTAAAATCTACCTTTTTTAATCAACAATCATAGACAAATAATAATAATATTAATCAATGCGTTTGTAAATGGCCTGAAAAGCTGCAGATAGAAATTGTGCCCTAATATTGGCTCTATTGAATTTGGCTCCATTCTGTCTTCTGAACTTCTGCTGCATAATTTGTAGATGACATGTAGTTCTTAACATTTAAAATACGAAGATTTATTTTTTTTTTTTAATACTCACAAGTGTACTTACATTTTACAAAATACAAACTAATAACCTTGACTTTGAGGAACAGGGACTCAGTCTTAGGTATTGAATCCCAGCACTAACAAGTTGATGTTGTCAAGATGCAGTTCATCCAGAGCTTTTAGCACTTAGTTATAATTCAAATTATATTAAAAAATGCATTAGATATGGAAATATTTACTGTGCCTATTATTGATCTATATAACTGCGCTTTATAACTGTCAGTTACTCTGTTGAAAAATTATTAAAAAAAAATCATTTATAGAACATTAGGTCAGAAATTTCAGCTGAATAAAAAGCCTGAAGACATGTTTTGTTTTGCTTAGTAAAGGAATCTTAGTGATATGAAGAATTCTTCAAAATTTCTCCTTTATCAAAAGGAAACTTTAACAGAAGACCATAACAAAACATTTTACCATCTCAAACTGAACGACTTATTCTCTTCCTGTGAATTCATAATACAAGTTCATAGACTTTTTGATATAAGCTACTTTTACAATACTCATTCCACTGATCTCTTGTTGGGTAGTAAAACACAGGGGGATGAATAAAAACAATTTTCAGACCTATTTATGCTTCTCCCACCTAAAAAACACATGATGCTTAGTAGACTAACTAAACTGCAAGGAAGCAAAGGAGCATTATCTTCAAGCTGTACAGGGCCAAAAGCCAAACCTCTGAGTTCAGCCAGATGTAAAGTGAACATGAATGTTGCATGGGACGCAGTTGTGCAGAGGGAGAGTGTGTGCCATAGGCTGGAGATCCTGTGACTGATTTCTGACCTCTCCCCAAAACGTCCCTCTATAGCTCACAGGAAGGAGGCAGTGAGCGCTAATTTCTATAGGCTGGTGAATCTACATGCATCGTGGGCATTCAAGGCACAAATTTCTAGTCATAATCACAAGAATCCACACGTGAGCTATAATTTCCAATAAACCACAATGTGAGGTTAGAAAAAGAAGAAATTATTGATTTTGGTCATTGGAATTTACCCGTGCAAATAGGGCTTGGGGTCTCTATTAGGGCTAAATGGTAAACTAGTGACAACAATAACACAAGTAATATTACAGCATCGCAACTTTTTTTTTTTTTTTTTTTTTTTTTAGCTCATTTTGCTGATTCCTGTTCTCAAAGTGAACACAGAGGCTGCTAGAGCTACAGCAGGTTTTGTTTTTCTGTTTCATAGGGAGATGCTTGGTTGTTTTGTCTGAATGTTACATTTGCTGTGTCCTGAACCGGTGCATTCTCATTTGTTCCTTCTAAAATAATCTTGATGATTTTAAAGCCCAGATGAGCAAGTGCAGTCAGATAGAGAAGGATCAGCTCAGACATTTTCAGACATCACTACGTGCATTTATATCATAGCTGGCCACTTGGACAATGAGTGAAGACCTAGTCTATCAAGTCAATGAAATTCAAAGCATGATTCATCCAAACAAATGCAGACCACTGCTGTAAGATGATAGCACTTGGAAGTACTGCCAGCACTGAACAATTCAGATGCACACAGCAACAGATAATACTGAGTATAAAGGAGTCTAAAATGACCAGCTTAAACAGTCACCTACACTTAGATGAATCCCATCCCTGCTCTGTGAATGCAAAAACAGATTAACAAAAAAAAAAAAAAAAAAAAAAAATCCACATCTACCCATCTAGCAGAATCTTATCTTTTAAATAATCTATTTTATAAACCCAATATATTTTATATAGCAGACTTTTATATTTTTCAATCAAGTTATCTACTTTCAGTTACTCAAATGCATTATCAATAAAAAATGGTTTTGTTTAGAAAAACATCTTCAATCACCAAGTACTTTCATCTGCACACACCACAGAGAAATGTTTGTAATTATCTTCTAGAGAGTCATAATACCTAATCAACTGGTTCAGAAAGAACTTAAAGAAAAGCCTGTGTATTATTTGCTCAAACCACTGAAATTCTGATCAAGTTGACTAGTCTTGATGGGTTACTGAATCTCTTCTCTTATATGGCTCTTGTCAGTATGACTACTGCAGTAGCATTGAACAGAGAATAAATAAAAAATCATGGTCATTAATTTGTTTGTTTATAGCTCGTTTCCAAGCACAGGTTCCCCTCTAAGATACAGGTTTCAGAGAACTAACTGAAAGTTTTAAGTGACTTAATATTGAACAGTATTTCAAGTCAGCTTACCAGTTTCAGAGAGCAGCTTGGTAGCTTCCAGCACCTTCTCAGTATAAACTCCAGTTTCATAATTTTCCATCTCTGCATTAATGATGTGAATAACTCTGGCTGCACGGCCTCGGATGGCACCTGCAGTTCTGTCCAGTGTATCGACATCCCCCTCTTGGAGAGCAATCACACACTTATTCACATCTTCCAGAATATGGTTTTCTAGAATGTAGGGAGAGAAGAAAAAAAAAAAAAAAAAAGAGGCTCATTTCATTTCGTTCTTCCTCATATTAAAGATTACTGATTTGAGTAAACCGCAAATGTCAGTATGTTGAAAAATTTATATCTGTCCTTATCCAGGTCTGCAAAACAAATACCATTCTGTGATAGTATGCCACATAACAGTAAAAATTCCAAGTGTGCTATTTATATTTAAAAGGGCCTAGGCTATGTCCTCTCACCCTTACTGTGAGTACCAACCTGTAGTTCTTTGAAAAACAGTCGCATTAATTTCAAACATTACACTGAATTTTATTACAATGAAAGCGTAATAAAAATCAGTGCAAAAAAGGAAAGTGGTCAAATATTATCTAAATGTTCTAATAAACAGTTGGGCAGTTTTCTGAAGATGAATTTACACATCCCCATAAACGTTTCATATGTTTGGTTCATTTGTGCCTAAAGAAGTTAGAAAAGAAAATAAATCATTTTGAAAAGACAACAGTAAATGACCTTTGTAGAAAGCAGGGAGCCTGTGCATGTTCATCTCCTTTACTCCATCTATGCTAGAGATTAAGTTGTTAATTTTTCATGACACAGAGTATAATTATATGTGACTGTGCATATTCTGAAGTTAGAGCCGACAACAGTGAGTCTGCTCAGATGATGTAAAGTCAAATAGCTTTACTGAAATGTTGGGAGCTGCATTGTTTTTTCTCAGCTCAGAATCAGGCCATTACTCTCACGTGCTGCAGTATCTTAGTTTATGTAGTACTCTCACGTACAACGTGAAAGGATGAAGCAGATTTTTGACTGGGTCAGACATTATTCCCCTACAGCCAGCATAGTTAAAAATCATTTCAATAATAAAATTATGACTGAGTTTCAAATTTGAGTAAACTCACTCTGAGAAACTCAGTGACTCTAAAATAACATCTTACTTTTCTGCCACAGACACCACTAAACTGAAAACGAAATGCTGTTCTTTGTAGTAATAAGAAAGAAAACAGGATCAGTCGGTTCACCAGCTGCTTTTTGTTAATAATCTTTGGCCACAAAAATAGAACAACACACTAATCTTCACTGTTAAATATCCCAAGGTTGGATCATTTGAGGGTTTCAGAAATGTTTTAAACGATGTAAAATTTTAAACTGTAACAACTCTGAATGAAAACCAAAAGTCATCTGAGCTGTGAATCAGAGTAACTTGAAAGGGAAAATTCTTTCTCTAAATATCTTTCTATCCACATTTAAAAAATGCTGCTTTGCTAAAAATATTTCTTTGCTATTTCCTCATCATCATTGTCATTTTTTTTAACCACGGCATACCCAAATTTTGCCCTAAAAGTGGTGCTATATGGATTTGAACAGACAGTGCATTTGGAATCTAAAGTAACTGATTAAAAGTATAGTCAGCCTTCCTTTGGTAGCCACCATATTAATAAAACATGCCATCAAATGTGACACTTGATATGAAGAGGAGGAAGTGTCATTTCATGAGGTACGTTTAACCAGACACTTAGACCATTTTGAATGCTTCACTGGTTTAACATCCAAAAAATAAAACTATTCTGTGTAAGCTGAGGCCTACAGCTAGCAGCAACAGGCTTTCTGGATACATGAGATGATTTCTCATTTTTAATAGAGATGTCTATAGACAGTATTAGGGAAAAAAAAATCTAATCCCAACAGAAATACTACTTCTCAGCTGTCTTGGAAAGTTTGGATTTAAATCATGTCTATGTTGGAAGAAAATATGATTAAAAAAAACCCAAACAAAACAACAAACCTACAAAACACAAAATACAAAACCCAAAACATCTCCCATTCAAATAACTTCTGGTTTTATGAATACAAATAAATAAATGGCCATTTAAGCAAGTTTGCCATTTCTTTGGCTTGTGGACTGGGTCTGAAGTCTATGGCTTGGTCTGCCCTTTCATTATGGAACTAGGTCTGTTGAAAAGTGTTTGGCAGCTTCAAATCTCAAATACAAATCTATGTGCTACCAGATTCTGAAGTACCCGTTTATCCTAAGAGTTCATTTTCTTGTCATGGCTTGCAGTAAGCACTCTAGCAGTGGTGTTGAAAAGTGGAGTGTTAATTATACCACATCAAACCATTTCCCTAATACTAATAATAATGGGATACAATATAAAATTAAAAGGTGGACAAAGAAGGAAATGAAGGATTTTTTTTTAAGATAAATATATTTTTTCTTCAAACAGCTGAAGCTTTTATTAGTAAATTGTTGGGATTCTAGAGGGCTTTCTGCGAGAGAATAGCCATGTGAGCAATCCTGCGTGAAAACAAGACTGATAGGAGCCTCAGCCTGAGCAAGAATGTGATAAGGATGTAACTCTGAGTGAGGGGGGAGAAACTCGATGAGACAAACAACCCCTGGAAGGGGTTGGGATGGAAGAGGACATTACACAAGGCAGGCAGCCTGGCAAGGCTGATGTGGCACTTTTTATCCAATCATAAGAAGGTTTAAAGCGCGGGCTAAGTTAACTGTCCAATCTTGAGGACTTGTACTGCATGTTACTCACGCGTGCAGGAGAACATTATAAGAGGGCTTTCTTAGTTGTAATAAACGGGCATGGCTTGGTCACATTGGTCGTGTGCGTGCTCAGCTCTCCCGCAGGAAATATCAAAGAAAAGAATGTAGAATGAAACAGAAAATTAAGGCCAAGCTGTCTCCTGAAGTTTGACTCTTCTGTGACATTAGAGTAAGCTAAGCACACACTTGGCACATTCTATGTCCTTATTCACAACAATGAAATTCCCCTTTTTCAAACCATAACAGGAAAATTGAGTTTTCTGCAGCAGACAATTAACACAAGATATGCAGCACTTGCCAATTAATAGTATTCACTGTGTGTAACTATATTATAACAATACACTCTGCCACAAGTTGCAGCACTTCACAAGGAGGATGAAGAAAAAGCCCATGACTCAAAGGGTCAATGTCCTTCTCCACCCTTTCTTTATGTGAGGTCTAAAATACATTGTTTTCATAGAAGAACTTGCTTTTCATTGTAATCCTTCCTAGTGAGATCAGAGAATTGCAAAAATTTGCTATTTCTTACACTACTTTACTACTCTCTCTTTGGTTGCATTGCTACACCAGTAAATTTGGGACCCATAAGTGCTTCCCAGATCTCTGGAAACTGACACGCTGGTCACATCCTGCCAGCATACATAGATGGGACTGATATGCAGCATCTGACTATTTCCCTTCCTCCTATCCCTCTTCAGGGCCTGCTAACCTGGAACGGATGATCAGGGGGGCCAGGACTGTATGGTACATCTGCCTCACTGTTTAGAAAGAGCTGATCTGAGCGAAGCTACAAAGCAAAGTAAGGAAAGTTCATCTTTCCTCCTCTTGCCTACAGATGCACAAGGAGTCTAACGATATTTTAAATGCTGTCAGCCTGTCACAGGTCTGCAATACGTTTTTAAAAGGTGGCCAAAATCCTACTTTGTGCCTGAGCTGAAACAAAACTCGAGAAATAAAAGCACAAAGAGGATGCTATTTTCTGGGAGGCAAAAAGCTAACCATTGCTCCCAGGGATTAATTGGCATGCCTTGGTTGCTCCTACTGAGTGTGGAAGATCAGCATTCCAATAGGGATGGACTAATGGACTAATGCTGCTTAGGTAATTATAGCTTTTCTCTGCTGTGACCCATTACTTTAATTTAGGAGGATATTTTTAGAAGAGTCCCTTGATCCCAGTACCTGAAACAGAGAGGAAATCGTCCACCGAAGTGATGTCATCAACAGCTTCAGTAAGAACTCGCACTTGTTTCTCCCACTGATCTTTAAAGACGTCCATGTTGTCCTGTGCTACTTTGCTCTGGGGTCTGGCGGCCAACGTGAGGGCAGCATTTATTACCTGTTATTCAGAATCATTTGTCATGAGGAGCGACAAAATTTTTTCACAAGGGAAAGAACTAATAGATATGGACTGTGTTTAAAACACAGCATTACACCCATTGATTATGCAGGGCTCGAGATAGGAATGTATTTTTCACAGTTCATGGAAAGCTGGCAACAACGTAATGGCAAAGGTAAGGGTATAATCTTCATGTAGGCCGTTTTCCCTGTCCAAGTTAACGGATGCTTTTTGATGTCAGAGTTCTGAAGTGCTTTTTAGCAGGAGTCTTACCTGTGGGCACAGACTATCAATCTGTGTTGCTGCCATACGGACTAACTTCACACCTTCTTCGTTATTTGAGATTGAACAGGCCAGATTTGCAACCTGCAATGAAATTGGCAGAATAAGAATCAAGTTTTAGGCAGGCGGGGCATTGTACACCTTTCTCTCTCCTTATTGAGCCTTGCCTAGAAGGAAAGAATTGTATACAGGAGGAACAATATGGCATCTTCTGTGCTGGTGAACAGAAACTCATGTAGATTATTTCCTTACTAGCAAACTGAACTAGCCATCTTCATTAAATTTTTCTCAAAAATCTTCCCTTATTGTCAAGTGTTTCACATACTCCTCTATAGCTTGAAGATAATCGCCTGAGAAGTCATATAGAGCACGTAGAGTGTCCAGATAATAATCTATACATTTCCTTTCCTTTCCTCACAGTTTCTTTTTTTTCTTTTATTAACCATGTCCATTATAAATACTAGTAATTGGGCTCATCTATATACCCTGAGCTTTGCAAAATGAGGAATCTTTGATGTCCTAACACATGGAATTGTGCTTTTCTACCCATAAACAAAACTCTGATACCTTCACTGACACTGGGAATTTAGATATTTCTCAAGTATCTTTGTTGTTTCAGATACTGATGATTTTATACATATTAAAGCTCTTTTTAATTCTCAGGTGGACCTCTACTTCTATGTGATTATCTGCCCTAGAATAAAATGTCCCTTAGCAAGAGTATCATAACTTGGTCATGTGGAATGTCTCTATTGGAAGCCCTATTTTGTAATGCATGCCTGAAGATCTCATTCAGAGATGTAGGTATCTACACGTGCTTGCTCCGACACAGCTTTGGAAAGTCTGAAAGCTCTTTGGTTAAAATGAAGACAGGGGAGACTTAGAGAGACATCTGAATGAAATCTAGCAATCAGACCATGCCTCCAGACACTGCAGAGCTGCATCTCTGTCGCTTGGATGCAAGTGGCAGAGCACATACAGTGCTGCTTGCAGAAAAATCCATTCCCAAAAGCTTTGTGCCAAGTCATGATTCTGCCATGGGTTTTCCAAACAGCAATTCATGTCACAGTGAACATAATTAAGATCATCATCGATATTTAAATCACAAAGGTACATTCTGGGATGGGGGAATACAAGAATTTTTTTTTAGTAATCGAAAAGTATGGCTCTTAGTTCTAATCTACATCAAAACAAACTTATAAAATTTTAAATATGCTTCCTTAATATTATTCAGTGTGCCTGAAGGCATAACTATCAGTTGGAAATGATTCATGAATTAGTTCAAATACCCCCATCTTTCCAATTTCCCTCCAGTCTCCCCTTGTGGTATTAATCTGTCCTTGTCTCCAGTGCGCATTGCCACATTAGCCCAGGTCCATCTGTTCTGCATAGAACCTATTTCAATTCACAGTTATATAGAACGTGGTTTGCATACATCACGGTGCCTAAGCCCTCAGAAGAAGAGAACCTAAGGCTTCAAAGAGTCTTGCAGGCTTTTCCTAGTCAAGATTTTATCATAATGTTGTGATTTTTATTTTCGTTTCATGGTGAGACAAATGAGTTAGTCTGTTTGTTAACAGCCTTACAGCGCTCATGTCAAAAACGTCCTCCTAAACTGACATCTTCCAATTAATTTACCATTTTCTGTAGTCACTTCTTTGCACACATCAAACAGACCACTTTAATCTTCATGAGAAACAAAAGCTTAGCAGGATAATAATTAGAATGCATTAACATGAGTGGAAATTACAGAACTTAAAAACTAGCAAATGGTATTGAGTTCAGTAAAAAACATCTTCCTGTATTTTAAACCTTTTTTTTTTTTTTTTTTTTTTTTTTTTTTTTTTTCAGATTGCCCCTTCATTTTATGGTTATCATGATGAAAGTCTGTCATAAGGCTTCAAGAGGCACCACATAACTTACTTTTTCTCAGACAGCAATGAGATATGTGACTGAGAGGGGCTGGGTGTCATGAGATGGCAATCAAACTATTAAGCAGGTCTTTGGGTTCTCTTGGAAGAGATCTTTGCAGAAGAAAAAACTAACAGTGGAAAAAACACATATCTTTTATGTCTCTCTGAATTAGTCTTTCAATAGAATCTGATCAGATATTTGGATGTTGTAAAGTGTCCTGGTTTTCAAAGGAAGGATACAGACACCATCAGAGAAAAGTTTTTCTCATTTTTTGTAAAGTAATTTAGAGTTTGGTAAAATGTTTTGGATGTTACTACGAATACATGGGCAGTACAAACTGTAATCTATGACTACATTAAATATGCCTCAAAAGAGCATTACAGATATCCAGTTAAAAATAAAAAGGTAGGTATCACGTATAATCCTAATCTAAATAGTTTCAGTGGCATATTTCAAGTCTTGCATAAATATAGTCCTGTATATATATATACACACACACACACACACACATATATGTAGCAGTCAGAAAGCAGTACTACTTTCACAATCCAGCAGGGAGTACCTGTAGCATGGGTATATCTGATTATGTCAAATAAGCACAGATATAAGCAAATTCTACAAAGGTAGATGCAATCTGGATAAAATTGAATTTAGCACTACAAATCAGAAATACTGTGACTTTACCCAAAACTTATTTTTAAAACATGGCAAGAAATAGACATTACTTGCTAAAGCCTGAATTTCAGTGCCGTCACATAAGCACGGAGCTGTGAAATAACACAAGTTTTAAGTGCACTCAATCACCAGATACGACATTATTTAATTATTTTTGTGACTTTGTTCTCAAATACACAACCAAGTTACCACCAGTTAAGACTCTTGGCACAGCAAGGTCCATATGAATACTCTTAGTTGATCAAAACCGTGAGGTAATTCAACATGCTTTAGCCTACTATAAATTCAGCATCTTCAGA
This sequence comes from Athene cunicularia, assembly GCF_003259725.1. Lineage (NCBI taxonomy): Eukaryota > Metazoa > Chordata > Aves > Strigiformes > Strigidae > Athene > Athene cunicularia. The sequence continues at coordinate 3,825,981 of NW_020799098.1, read as the reverse complement.
TATTTTTCCTACATAAAACCATGACCAAAAAGCTTAGACCCATTTCCACTTCACTTAGCTGAGACGCTTTGGTTAGGTGCCAATCTGATCACTTTGGATGATGAATAAAAAGAGAAAGACACTTCCTGAGGCTGTTTCAAGTCTTTGTTTGATTATCTGATCTTCTAGATGTATCTTGATTGTTATCTAAACTTAGATTATAGCTGGCCCCGATGATTGTTGAAAAGGTATTACTGAAATAGAACAGGTTGTAAAGGTGCATCATAACTTGTTTTGCATACTCATATTTAATATGACATGTATTGTAAAGAACCCAGACTCTTCAAGGTTGGGAATTTGTTTAATATGCCACTCCTGAGTTGGATGGAGTAGATAGCTTGGAAAGGAAAATGAAAAGGCTGTATGTTATCATAGCTGCCAATGTGCCAAAACTTTGATGTGACAGCTTTTACCTTTACACTTCAAAGTACTCTGTCTCCACCAAAGCATTGAAGAATATTTCAAGAGAGGCTGTGGAAGTAACAAGGGAATTAATTTTTCTTGGGTTTTGCTGTTTGTTGGGTTGTTGGGTGGGTTTTGTTGGTTTTGTTTTTTCTGTTTACAAAGTTCCTTGAGCATACTGAATTTACTTATTGCCTAAACAGAACTTAAGTTTGCATTAAGAGCAACGTGAACCGTCTGAAGAGTATTTATATGAATGAATACATTTTAAATACCAAAATCAATGAACTGTGAATCATCCTCGAAATGCACGGAGAACTTAATAACAGTGAAACTGCCGTGTAGATAAACATTACTGTCCAGAATCTCAGGTCTGCTGAGCTACTCTTATACCATCAAAACAATTCCTAAACACTTTAAACCTCTCCTGAAAGAGCACAGAAAAGTAATGTGCAAGAAAATAAACACTCCAGCTCCAGTGATGCTGCATTTTTGTGCAATCACCAAAGGCACTGAACCAATCCTAGAATTGGGGAGGTGAAAAAGTGCATACAAACTCCTTCATATTAATTTCCTATCACCAGCACCGACAGCCCAAGATGCATTTCTGCACCTTGCTAGGTATCTTTAATCATGCACACAGTTCCGTTACTTTCAATTATTCCAAATATATGCAGGATCAGTCCCAATAAAATGTTTTTGCATGTATTTGGTTGTATTTTAACCTCAAGCAGTTTTCTGCTGTATAGCAGATGGGACTGGGGAAGGACTTTGTTTCTAATGCAAATTTTTATTACCATTGTTGAAAGCACACACCAAGGACAGCACTTATCTAAAGATATATTTATATGGCATCTGGAAGTGTAAGTACTGTATGGACAAGCAATGTCTACACTAGTTTTTTATTAGGTAGCAGCTGAAGAGTGGATTTGTCATTACTTTTGCCACAAATACTACTTATGAGAGAAAAACTTTATTTCTGCCAGAAAATTGCACTCCAAGTTACAAAAGTAATCAAGGATCTTTCCCATCAAGTTACTTTATTTTTACACTGATGAAAATTGTGTAGATTTACCTTTAATTGTGTTTTTAAACTAGACTATTTCCAATTTTGACTTGAGCTCTTCGTATTATTAAAGATGACTATCAAATGTCCTCCGATTCAAACTTAAATTCAAAGATTTAACATGTTCACTCTGAATTTAATGTAAGTGAAAAGGTCCAAAAGTGAAATCTAATGCTTAGAGCAAAAATGTAAAAAAAGGCAGCAGCATACACTACACTAAAGGCTCAATAACAACACAAAGGCTGCAGAGTAGTGCAGCTAATGTATGTATTCTGTCATTTATTTTTTTCTTTTACTCTTTTTTTCCACCATAGATTATTTAGAAGAAATGATACCAAAAAAAGAAAAAAAAAAAAAAAAAAAAAAAAAAAAAAAAAAAAACCCAACCATTTAACCATTCTAAGGTAGAGAATACAATCTATCTATATGTTAGTTTTGCGTATTCTTTGTAAATATGTTTTGGTTTTTACTTTTGTTCTACGTGTCTTTCCTATTTTTTTTTTTTTTTTTCTGTAATTAACTGAAGGAAATACTAGGAAGAGGAAAATTTACAGCAAGATATTCCTTTGTTAGGGAAATACAGAATAGCTGAAACAAAACCAAGACACAGTCAAACTTATCTGTCTACACCACACATTTGAGAAACTGAAGCTGAATTATTCAGCTTGAGTTGAAGATTGTTGAAGTAAGACACTTCTATAACATTTACAGTGGATTAAAGCCAAACAAATAATGTCACTGTGTTTCAGCTAATGAATGGTAACTTGCTGAACTGTGGTATCTTAACTATTTGTAATTGTTTATCCATCCACTTATTTACCCAGATACTGTTACAATCTCCAAATCCTTCAAAATTTTGACATATATTGATGTTGGTACTGCTGTAGGCAGCCCAGTGATATTCATGGAGCCACAAATAAGAGATTTTTTTTTTTCTAAAGGAGAGCACAGAGTTGAAGCTAAGTTACCCAAGATCTGCAGCTTATTTATCCTCACTCTATTCACTCAAGCATTATATTATGAGCAAAACTCTATTTGCCACTAGACAGGATGTTTTTGCACATACACAAAACAAGTGCCAAAAATCAAAATGTCACTGAGAGTACACACTGGGAGCAGATTCCTTTTCCTTTTCATGCACTGCGGTGCCAATTTGTAGTACCAGGAAAATATGAGACTGTGGTCTCTTCCTCAGTACCTATCGCATATGGCCTGGGGGAACCTCATACTGGATAACATGTTGATTGTCCCTCATTTATATTAACCAGTCATGTAGTGTTATCTAAAAAAGACATGTATTTTTAAGTTGTTCCCATGTACAGAATCATGTGTATTAAAAGAATTGCACGCGCAACAGTAAAAAAAAAAAAAAAAAAGCTTCTGTAAATTGCTAATGATTTGATGTACTGAGTTTGACGTTTTCTCTGAGAAGTTTTTAACACCAAACCCTGAACGTATTTCATATAAACTGCTCGGACCTTTGCAATATTCTGTACATATCTAAGCACGTTGGTAACAGCAGGACAGTAGAAAGCTACAGAGAATTTTAAGCACAACCGTTGAATGTTTTATTTCATGTCTTATATGCTGCCCACTGAACTTATGAAAAAGTTTTTTCACTCCTCAAAAGGTCAACAGCATATTCACTCATATTTACTACAGGAATAAGGCTTTTTTACTCTCTCAAACTACCCTCAGTTTTCCTCCATATCAGATTTAGTTAAAAGAGCTTTAAGACATTTATAATTTTAGTAAGGTTAAAAGTAACTCTGACTTGAATAAATTCAGTGGGTGTTGGACTGAGATTTTTGAAAGAAGACTTCAGAGCATTAGAAGCCTCATGAGTACTGAAAAGTCAACTCAAAATGCAGAAATCATAGTTTTGGACAATTTCAGTAAAGTGTTGTTAAGGCAATCTTAATTGCCTCTGTGTTCTAGGACCATTCCAGTACATGTCATCATTATTGCCTATAAGATGGAAATGAGATCAAAAATGAAAGACAATGAAAAATCCTTCTACTTTACTATTGTCATAACTTTTAAAACCCCAAAACTTTGGTTCACGTTCAATTACAGAGCTGCCAGTAAAGAACACAAGAGGAGGGTATTATAGTATGTCTGATTGTTTACTTTTAATATCAGACAATAATAATTCTTTTACATATGAATAAAAAAGATATTCCCTAGGAGTAAATATTGACTTTTTTTTTTTTTTTTTTTTTTTTTTTCTCCTTTCTCTTTTTAGATGGAATTTAACCATACCTCTCTTTCTTCCTGAAACCAGTCAGGTTTCTACACCACGCTGATGAGCCCCAACCATGATAAATGTGCCTGACTGCAAGCGCAGAAGAAACCCCCTACTGTGGTCCAAAGACCTACTAAACCAAGAGGGGTACGATGCTGATGTGCGTCTGATTTTAGACCCACTTTCCAGGTCATTGCGATTTCTCAGCAGCATCAGCCCAAGCATTCTCTATGGAAAACAGGGGAAAGCAAATTGATTATAGCAAAGACAGGTGATTGTTTCTGAATATTTTTTTTCAATTTACACCAAAGAATAATTCTAGAAACCTCTCATTTGTAAACTTATTCAAGCAATGCTGTTGGGCATTTAGAGTGGAGCACTGACCAGAACTATCAACCTGCACCCTTAGCTCGAGCAAACAGGCTCAGAGCTGTTTCAGTTCCCATATGCGAAGACCTGATCCCACAATTAAAAGTCTAGGTGTACATCTGTCAGGGGTCCTCTGTTCCACCATATCTCTAAAAGGTTTGAAATTCAAGGACTTCAGAAAAGTGGGTGCGGATGTTAATTAAGAGCTGAAAATCAACAGAAATGCTTCCTGCTTTGACAGAAAACTCCCTTAGGAATTACGGATGATTGAGTAGAGTGCGTTTCTGAGGCATTCGGCTGGAATACAATTAATAGATAGTCAGTAGTGGGGAAACCGCACGGCTCCCGGCTGGCCAGCAGGGAGAGGGGCGAGGGCAGCAGAATAGAGCTTCTCTCCTGACGTTCACTGCCACAGGAGTTCCACAGTGCAGTGGGGCAACTCAGCTTCAGGTACATGGGATCTCTCCCTTCAGTGATTTGCTCACTACACTGTTGTAATTTCTGAATTTTCTTGTATACATTTGCATCCATTGCTGAAGAAACAAACAGCAAACAGCTGTAGTAAATCAAGAAGAAGAGCAGGACTTACTCTTAAGAACATAGTGAGGACCAGATTCCTACCTTAATTTTAACCGATCTTGAGCAAGCAATGCAGCATAGCACTGGTGAAATGCAGCAAGTGTTTCTCCAAGAAAGCAGATTTCATCTACTCAAGGGGGCCATAAAGCAGATATCCTGTTCTAAACCACACAGCTAACACGACCACTGAGTCTAGATATTATAGTTAGAATTGATTAGTTTTATTTACTGATTTTCTGAGTTACAGGTATAAACACAGTTTATATTGCAGTGGTACACATTTATTATCTTCCTTCCACAGAAAGCAAATAAGATGTCCAAATACAAAAATTCCTTCTGCACAGGTTAGAGACAAACAACCCATCTCAGTGCTCTTTTACCTCTGTTAGAAGGATCACGTTACTTTTCTATTTAATTTGACAATAGGTAAAGGCCTGCTTACACCATTCTTTCATACCTGGTCTATTCATACTGAAAAACCAGTGAACAAAGAATACCTTCGAGGTAGGAACACCAAAAACTATAGCAACATCTCTGAAATGTCAGACAACAGAACATTTAACCAACAGTAACTGTTATGCTCCAAAGTACACAAAATGGCCAGAAGAAATTCTTGGTCTGGTATACCACCAAATGAGGAAGAAATCCAGGGTCAACTGCAATCAAGGCCATTACTATTAAAACTCATAATGAGTTATGAACAATGTATACTGAAATACTCCAGGGGCGAGAAGGCAGCTGGTGTCCTACGGAAACAAGATTTACAAGACTGCACTGTGTATGAGTTGATCCCATAAAGCAATTTTGACAAGATACCCCTGGCAGTGCTGCAATTAATAGATATTAATAGCAAGTAGTTACCAAAGCAATCCATCTATCTAATAACAGTCCACTATTTTGGCAAAGTATTCAGTGACCCTAGAACAGGGATGCATGCCTGACTAGGCTGTGATAATTAAACTTTAGTTATATTATCAGGAAGCTGTATTTTGACAGCTGTTGAAAGAAAACAAGGGATTGTGGTAAGAACTCAAAAAAAGTCCATGATAGTAACAGAAGCTTTGAAGATATTAACACAGTGTGATATCAGACACCCCAGGGTATAAACTAATCACAAATTTAATTACTGATCCCTGAAGAAATTTAACTTTTGAGTTAGATAGAATCAATTTTAGTTAGCTGACCAATAAGGACGGAGCTGAACTTGGCAAGGGATGCAAAGAATATTAAGAAGGGCTTTCTACAGGTATGTCAGCCAGAAAAGGAAGGTCAAAGAACATGTATCCCCCTTGATGAGCAAGACTGGCAAACTGGTAACAACAGATGAGGAGAAGGCTGAGGTACTCAACAACTTTTTTTGCCTCAGTCTTTACTGGCAGCCTGTCTTCCCACACCTCTTGAGTGGATGGACTGCAGTAGAGGAACTGGGGGAGCAAAGTCCCTCCCACTGTAAGAGAAGATCATGTTCATGATGACCTGAAGAATATGAATATATGTAAGTCTATGAGACCTGATGAGATGCATCCCAGACAAATAGCTGATGTAGTTGTCAAGCCAGTGTCTGTGATATTCAAAAAGTCATTGTAGTCAGGTGAAGTCCCTGGTGACTGGAAAAAGAAAAATATTCACCCATTTTTTTAAGAAGGGTAAAAAGGAGGAGTCTGGGACCTACTGACCTGTCTGCTTCACCTCTGTGCCCGGGAAGATCATGGAACGGATCCTCCCAGAAACTGTGCTAAGGCACATGGAAGACAGAGACATGATTGGAGACAGCCAGCACGGCTTCACCAGGGGCAAGTCCTGCCTGACCAACCTAGTGGCCTTCTGGGATGGAGTGACTACATCAGTAGACAAGGGAAGAGCTACGGCTGTTGGCTATCTGGACTTCTGTAAGCCTCTGACATGGTCCCCCACAACACCCTTGTCTCTAAATTGGAGAGATATGGATTTGATGGGTGTACTGTTGGGTAGATGAGGAATTGGTTGGATGGTAATATCTTCAAACTGTGACTGTTCAGTGTGAGGAGAAGGTGGCTGAGGGAAGACCTCATCACTCCCTACATCTACCTGAAAGGACATTGCAGAGAGGCTGGTGCTGGTCTCTTCTCACAGGTGATTAGTGACAGAACAAGGGGAAATGGCTTTAAACTGCAACAGGGGAGGGTCAGACTGGATATTAGGAAAAAATTTTCACAGAAAGAGTGGTCAGAGAGTGGAATAGACTGCCCAGGGAGGGGGTGGAGTCCCCATCCCTGGATGTGGTTAAGAGCCGTTTAGATGAGATGTTGGGGGATGTGGTGTAGGGGAGAACTTTGTAGAGTTGGGCTGATGGTTGGACTCGATGATCCCAAGGGTCTTTTCCAACCTGAATGATTCTGTGATCCAAAGGGTACTGGGCAATAGTTAAATGTCCAGATAGAGATCTGGGATTGAGTGCTCTCTCAGCAAGTTTGCACATGACACCAAGCTGAGTGGTGGGTGCAGCTGACATGCCTGAGGGATGGGATGTGCCATCAGGAGGGACCTGGATAAGCTTGACACATGGGCCCATGTGAACCTCATGAGGTTCATAAAGACAAAGTGGAAGGTCCTGCACATGGGTCAGGGAAACCCCCAGTATCAGTACAGGCTGAGGTATGAAGGGAGTGAAAGCAGCCCTGCAGAGGACTTGGGTGAAAAGCTGGACATGAGCTGGCAATGTGCTCTTTCAGCCCCAACCATATCCTGAGCTGCATCAGAAGAAGCGTGACCAGCAGGTCAAGGGAGGGGAGTCTCCCCCTCTAATCTGCACTCGTGAGACCCCACCTGCAGTGCTGAGGGTGTCCAGTTCCAGATCCTCAGCATAGAAAAGACATGAGCCTTTTGGAGCAGGTCCAGAGGAGGCCACAATAATGATCAGAGGGATGGACACCTCTCCTATGAGGACAGGCTGAGAGAATTGGGGATGTTCAGGCTCCGGGGAGACTTTGTTGCAGTTTTTCAGTCCTTAAATGGAGCCTACATAAAAGATGGGTACAGATGTGTTAGTAGGGCCTGTTGTGATAAGACAAGGGGTTAATAGTTTTAAACTAAAAGAGGGTAGAAATTTAGACAAAATGAAAAGAAGAAATTTTTTATGGTAAGGGTGGTGAAACACTGAAACAAGTGGCTCAGTGAAAAAATTCAAGGTCAGATTAGACAGGGCTCTGAGCAACCTGATCTATGTGAAGGTGTCCCTGCTCATTGCAGGGGGGTTGGACCTCTAACGATCCCACACAACCCAAATTATTCTATGATTCTATTTAAATATTACAGGAAACTGATATCTATTTAAATATTACTTTATTGTCATTAAGGGGAAATATATGTCTAGAGCTTATGCTTCATCCCTAAGCCTCCCCCTTTTGATATAAAGTTAAGATTTGTGACAAGTGTGCTGGTCATCCCCTAAGTTACAAAAAAGCCCACATCTGTGTCAGGATAAGTGTCCCACTAAGGGAGAATTCAGCTTTTTGCTTTATTTGACCTACTTTACAGCCTGGAAGCACTGGTCAGCACAATCACTTATTCAGCCACAGCTCATGCTGCATTTGTCCAGCCATCAAAGGAAACATAAATAGGAAACAGGGAAGGTGGCTTTGAAGATAAGATGAGGAAATTAATGGGGATGAAAGAATATGGGCATAGATGGAAGCAGAAGACATTACAAAAGTAGAAGTGTGATACATCATAAGGACTGGAGGAAAAAACTGTGGGAATTGCATAAAAAAGAATATTGCTAGTGTGAAAGAAATCTAGGATTGTAATGGCAGAGGGCATGTAGAATATATCTATATATTTTTAAAAGATATCAAGACTTAGTATTCCAATGATCATACACAAAAACTTGTAAAATACTGTAATTGCCTCCATAGTGGTGAGTGAAGAGATTTTTAGTTAGAGCAATATTTTAAAGGCTTACAAAGTCACATCCAGCGAAATATTGATTTTACATATATCCAATATTTGTGCAAGAATAATCTAACAAATGTTTTTATAATAATTTAGTAATGTTTCAACAGTAATGCAAAATGACGTCACCTGCCCAGAAGCAGAATGCATATACAAGGTAACAGAACTAGAAGTTTCCTTTCTTATTCCTCCTGTCAGTATGCTTGAACTCTGGCATGGAGAGAGCTCATATTGGCTTGGAACATCGTTTAGTTTACTCATAGGCTTAGTAGCCCTTTTCCCTACTAATACATCCCCTTTTCGCTTGGAGAAGTCATATTTACGACAAATATTTTTACAATATGGTGCCTAACACCATGAAACAAAGACCCAGACGATTTAACAGAAAATTATGTGAATAGAAGTAGTATTTTCCCATTTCTGTATCATGAAAAAAAATAGGCAATTACTCCTCCTTTGTTGAGCTATCACTGTATATCCACACTTTTGACATGATCAGGAAGAGAGAGATGACTTGCAGTTGTTTAACAGCAGCTGCATTTATGCCAGCAAGCTAACCACAGTCAGGGCACAGACCTGACTACCTGCACACACTCATCCACCTTTCTCAACCACAAACATAATCCTTCACAGAGTTTTAGCCTAAACTACCTCATCTATATAACACATGGTCTCTCATATCTATAAAAAAGCTGTGGGCAAAAGAGATGGCACTGAGAAACCTTACATCTAGATCTGTTCTTACAGGTAAGTAAAGGACAATGAGCTGAGAAAAACAGCATTTATATTTAGTTCTCTCTCCTCCCCTGAAATGTGAACACAATAAGAAAAAAGAAACAGTATTAATTATTCAATGTGCTGGAATTCATATCCTCAAATTATATTTTCTCCTACAACTGCATTCTTATGGGTTTTTCCCTAGTACTTTAAAAAAATGTGGAAATTTTCATCTTAGTTGTAAACTCAGTCATATGGTTTATACAGTTAAAAAATGTTACATTCTGACTCAAGTCTTACATTTTATCCCAGTTCTCACACATTTGCAGTTCTATGCATGAAAGCTGATTACCTTTTCAAAGGATCATCATTAGCTCATAAATATCCCAAACCATTTGAACAAACCCAGGATTATTAGAGTACTAGAGTGCTGTTTCTGGCTTTTTCCTTGACTCCTCAAAAAAAAAAAAAAAAAAAAAAAAAAAAAAAAAAAAAAAAAAA
>NW_020799098.1:3801739-3816083 GCF_003259725.1 Athene cunicularia | reverse complement strand
AAAAAAAAAAAAAAAAAAAAAAAAAAAAAGCCGCCATATGAATGCAGCTCACATGCAAATAGTTTTTAATAACGAGTTTTTATATCAAGAGCTCTGCATGTGACTTTTAGCATTGAACATAAAATGGGAACAAACGTATATCTAAGAAATCAAAACTGACATCAGAATTCTAAGTAGGACTGCAGACAGAGATCTTTAATTCACTGTGCTTTGATTTATGTCCTTTTGGCATGCAGAGATCAGTATAATAAGTCCACTGTCTCTGCTATTAGACTTAATGGCAATATCAGTATGCGTTTGGGCTCCTTTGCAAAGTGATAGTTCAAAGTCTGTGGCCAGCGAGCCACGATAAAGCTGCAGAGACTCTCATCACCAGTCAATCATAACAATTTTTTAAGCTTTTGATTAATTTAATTCAAAGGAACAGATAAGTCTCAGTGAAAAATTAAATTCCTAAAATTTCAGTGAAAACAGGCAACCATTTTGAGGACATAAACCTCATTAGTCACTGAATGCTTCACTGAAAACTCTGAGTAGGTGAGAGATTTCATAAATTCTGTGGGAAACACTTCAGCTGGATCTGACACCTGACCACAAAATACAAATCTCTAAGAAACCAAGATTCACAGTGTTCACAGAACTGCTTGTCTAATAAAAGATATTACTTCTTCCCAGAGAGAAGATCTTACTGGAATCATGGGGACATGATGGAATGGCTCCTGTGACTGGAGTGCTGGAATGGAAGGATCCAGGCTCTTTAGGAAGGACAGGAGGGGAGATGAGGAAGGGTGGGGGGTGTCGCTCACCATGTCAGTGACCAGCTGGAGTGCATGAAGCCCTGCCTGAGGATGGATGAAGAGCCAACTGAGGACATATGGGTCAGGATTAGTGGGAGAGAAGACAGGAGATGTTACAGTGGGGTCTGCTACAGGCCATCCAACCAGGAAGACTGAGAGCATGAGGCCCTCTATAGACAGATAGGAGCAGCCTCACGTTCACGACTTCTAGTCCTCATGGGGGACATCAACCACCTTGAAATCTGTTGGAAGGACAACACTTCAGAGCATAAGCAATCCAGGAGGTACCTGGAACGCATTGATAACTTCCTTCTCCAAGTAGCAGAGGAGCCAACAAGGAGAGGTGCTATGCTGGACCTTGTTCTCACCAACTAGAAGGGGTTGGTGGGGAGTGTGAAGCTCAAGGACAGCCTTGGCTGCAGTGACCGTGAAATGGTGGGGTTCAAGATCCTTAGGTCAGTGAGGAGGGTGTGCAGCAAGCTCACCACTCTGGACTTCAGACTTTAGCCTCTTCAATGATCTACTCGGCAGAGTAGCATGGGGTAAAGCCCTGGAGGGAAGTTTCACCAGGAGAATGCTGTGGGAAACGGTGTCAAAGGCCTGACTGAAGTCAAGGTCGACAACATCCACAGCCTTTCCCTCATCCAATGAGCAGGTCGCCCTGTCGTAGGAGGAGATCAGGTTTGTCAGGCAGGACCTGCCTTTCATAACCCCATGCTGACTGGGCCTGATGCCTGGTTGAATCCTAAGGTGGGCCAAGGATTTGCTCTGGCACTTGAATTTCTTGTTTCTGTAAGAACTTTTCAGTAAATCACCACAGGTGAATGAATGAATGATGAGTGTAGATTTTTCGCTTGTGTTGATTAGGAAGGTATCCATCAAATTACAGGTCATCATTCAGTTTCCCAAGACCTGTCTTTATATTAAATGTTTTCTGAGATATTATTCTGGAGCAAGAAAAAACTGGGAAACATAGGAAATGCAAGGACACATATAATAAAATGGAGCATCCTTAAATCTCTTCCGAGGGTCACTACCATGCTGTTTTGAGAAGCAGTAATTGCACTCATGAGTACATCTTTACCCCATAGATTGCTTATCTGTGGAGCAGGTGGGGAATAACATCTCCCTATGTCCTCCTTCAGGAGTAGGCAAATGAAATTTCTTTTCATGCTCAGAACATTCTGGCCAAGTTTGATTAGTTTTGTCAGGAGACCAGATAAAACAGACGCACCATTTTGCCACACCACTATTAATATATTACTATGAGTCATGGAAATTGGAGCCAAAAGGAAACTTGACAGATGATGCTCCTGTGTGAAGGCAGGATCAGTTGTACCTAAACCATTCCCTGGTAGATGTTTGTTTCCCTTAGTCTCACAAGTCTGCATTGATACCTGTTGTGTGGATTTCTATTCCTGTACTTGGAACATTAAATTAGGAAAAAAACCCCAAGCAATAGTATGTGATGAGATCTGATCTACTAGACCAACAGCAATGAGTAGCGCTGATCTGTTCTCAGGGCCCATTCAAATACATATTTAGAGACTGAGTAATAAGATCAAGAAGGAAAACCAAAAAAACCAAGAAAACCCTATTTTTTTTGTTGTTCTTCTGCATATTTCTCCTTTGCAGACTGTTAGCTAAAATCTGGATCTGAGCTATTACACTTTGAGTGAAGAGAACAAGGCAAAACAATTTATCTACTGCACAGCAGTAAGGGTATTTGTATCTATTAGGACTATTTTTACACGCTTATAATAAATTCACAGAACATTAGTACCTTAAAAAAAGTACAAGCCAAAACACCCTTAAAATGGGATGTACCAAGAAGCTTCATATATCAGTGTAAGTGATATTTTTAGCTAAAAGAAATTTTGACATTCCTTCATCCTATCTTTTAGCATGTGCATTTCTGTGCTTGAAACACCAACAGAAATTTATGGCTGAGTTTAAACAATTAGTCTTGTAAATTCAATTTCCACATATTATCCAAGCACCTGTGACATATTTATGCACTTGGCAAACCAAAGGGAAAAAAAAAATTAAAAAGCATCTTTGAAAGATTTTATTTTCTCTGATAAATTTTCTTTAGAACAGGTGACACGCTGGTTCCTCTGATCTGTTTAATACACTGATATTGCTGTCTCTACTCAGATGTCTGTAGTATCTTATACTCCCAAAATAATAAATACAATGATAAAATTTTTGATCACTGCTTTTGTTATTGAAACTGGACCATGGTCAACTCAATTCTATTTATTTGAAAACCAATCCCTGTTCTCAAAGTGAGAAACACCAACAGAAGCCTGAACACACTAAAACATGCTAGCAAATTTTAAATTCTTTAAATTGCATGTGTGAGACTAAGAGATAAAGGGGATTCAGCTATAAACACAAATAATTAAGCACTTGCACACTAAAAAACTGCAGATCACATTGAACATTTCACTCAGTGACAGAATTCTAAAGTAGAAAGACAAAACTCACCAACTGTAAGAAAATGACCAAGCGTCTTCATTCAATCCATCCAGTGAGACAAAGCTGAAGATCCCCAACTGACATACAGCAGCTTTGTTCCAGTATTCCAGGAATTCAGCAAAGCTTCGGTGATTTACACCAGCCTTGGCTCACATAACACACTCTTTGGTCAATAAATTGTAGCTTTGACAAACCGAGTTAGAAATGAATTCCGGAATCAATCCACCAACAATACACAAATGGTAGTAAATGATGTTCTGTTTTCACTTCCCTTAGATACAACGGCATTCCAGAAACGCGTACAAGAGTTTATGTAGCAGTGTCTCTGTAGTGCCAGTCCGTGTATAGAAAGAAGTAAATAAAATGGGATTTTCTAAACGTGTCAATTGATCACCAAAGCTTTTCTCTCATTGGCATTAAAAGTAATGATTGGTTGAAGAACATGTTGTAGTCTATATTAAAAAGCGTATATATCATTGCTACCAGAAATAATGAGTAATGTATTACAAACATACATTGCTCCTATATCCTTTTATCCTTCTAACCCACATGTTTTTAACGGTTAATTTATTATGAATTCGCTGAGCAGCCTTCAGCATATAATTGCACTACTTCAAGCTGGAATTTATTCATCTAGCTGCACACTGGGATTTGTTTAGTTATCGGGAGTCAGTGAACATGTAACACAGTTTTATAAACTGATATTGAACAGGAAGAAACTGCATTAGAATGAAGCAAGAATAGCAATAAGCCGAGGAGTCAGGTGAGTGTTTCTTGCTTCAGCTGATATATACACATATATTTTCACTGTCAGGAAACTAATGTGTTGGGGTTTTTTGTTTGTTGTTTTGTTTGTTTTGTTTTTTTTTTTAATCCTTACTTTTTTTTTTTTTTTTTTTTAGATCTTTAAATCCCTTGCCAGCTGCCATGATGACAGCCTCCTGCCAGCTAAAAGGGCAGGGGAAGAAATGGCACAAGTCCTCTGACAGTGTGAGACTGACCCAAGCATATGATGGGGTTTCATTCCAGAGACAGCGATTCCCAAAAGGCAACTCATGTTGCAACTTTTCAGTGCTAAACGCTTTTAATACTGCTTTTTATTTGGTTTTTCTTCAAAACTTAGTTTGCTATCAAATCATTTATTGTTTTCCTTCTATAGATTTAGCATTGTATGGTCATCAGCTTCAGTAGAATTAATCCTGATTTAAATCAGTGAGTGACAGGAGAAATGAGCTCCGGAGTTTGAGGATAACAGCTGTTGAAAAAGTTCATTTGCATAAACACAAGGAAACCCATTCCATTGCTGAATCAATCTACCTTCTTTGAGAAACTACCTTTTCTGAGAGAATGACAGTCAAATAGTCTGCAAGCTATTACCTGCTACCTATTATACTAACATTATGCTGTAGTCTTAAATACATCAAGAAACAATGTGAAATCATACAGAGTTGTGTAGTAACAGAGAAATAACATTTGAATTAAGTGGTGGATGTGTTGCTGTAATGCATATTCAACTGTTCAGTTAAAATGACAGAAAAAAATAACATCACAGACAGAACCACAGATACTCATGCAGCTGTTCAGGATTCTTTGATTATGAAAAATTTGAAGAAAAAAAAAGTAATTTTCCAGTTTCTCAATGGAAGCCAAAACTCCTAAATTTTATTTTCCTAGCTGTCAACACCCAATATAAATAATGGTAAATGGACTTGTGCTGAGGATATTTGAATAGAACATATGTTGAGAAAACATTGGTGTATTTAAGATCAGCTTTACTCATTTTAGAAGTTCACAGAAGAACAGCTGATTTTCATGTTCTGTTATTCCCAGTTTAGGCAAGCATTCAATTTGAGAAGGAAGCACAGAGGTGATTTACATTTAATATCTCGATCTCATTTCAAGAGAATGGCTTAAAAGCAAACACAGTCAAGTTGAAAGTCTTAATGTTCTACTTGAATTCACATGATTTATGGGAGGGAAAAAACCCTACACTATTTCAACAGGCTGAGAAATGGTAGTTTTATCTACATGGACTAAAGGAACCCAAATTCAAAGAACAGACACTCAAACTAACATTTAACACTCCAGCTGACATTCGACACTGACATTCAAACAAATACTCCAGCTAAAAATAAACATTCTGTTGAAAGATCCTAAATATAAAATAGGGCAGATACTGCATTCAACTCTACTGGTATAATTAGACATACTGGACTGCACTCATGTTCTTACTCTGGATTTACACAGTGTAATTGAAGCCTACCCTTCAGTCCTCAGAGAAATGCCAAATATGCCGCTGAGAGTGCTCAAGTGACAGTCCTTTCTCCTAAGAAACATTGTTCAAATTGGAATTAAGATGCCCAAATATACCAGTGCAAGCTTGCAGTATCATCATGACAGATCTCAAAGTGTTTTTGAAACATTTTTAGCCCCTTTCAGAATCACTCATTGGCTGTTGTGAGCTGTTTTCCACATTTGAACTGCACTCTTGTATTCCCAAATGGCCTATAGGGAAGTACCGCTGCTCTTTTTTTTTTTTTTTTTTTTTTTTTTTTTTTTTTTGTTAATAAATAGCTCTATTTTTTCACAGGATGGCAGTCTCTACTTCCCAGTTCTCTATATATTAATCTCAGTATATGCAAGGTGACCAGCATGGCAGTGTCTGACAATCCTCACTTTCACATCTGTACTCCCACCTCCAGGAGATCCTTACGGTTCCTTGGATGCCTAGATCAGACAGCAAGCAGGAGTAGTTAGTCCCTGCCATGCTGATATCAAATTGGAGAACAGCAAAGCTAATTACTCACAAAACCAATCTGATGAGCATAGGCAGAGTGACAAGCTGGCTTTCCAGGCAAAAGCTAATATATCAGACCATAGGCTTCCATAAAGCTCCCTAAACATGGGTGAAAAACGAATGCTAACACCACAAGCTACAAGCAGCTCCAAGAGTTTATCTTTTCTCAGCTGTCTAGTGTTTACTTGGCAGAATAGAAGTTCTTTATTTATTAAATAACTACACAAACCTTCTTATTTTCTCCGTTCTAATTCAGAGGTAAATTTTTTTCTTTATACAGTGGATAAGCCAATTACAAGAAGAATTCCTACCCAACCCAAATAATAATTATTCTATAAAACTTGAGAAAAATTTGTGAAGATTTGTGGGACTATAGGTTTCTTCTTTAGAATGCTGGCACACAGGCTGTTTTCAAATTAAGATAATCATCTTCCTTAATATTCAATGATAATACAGCTGCTGCTACCAAGCAGTTTTCTTCCTGACCAAGCTGAAACCTCAAGTCCACTGTTAAAAGGTAGATAATGCATAATTAGCTGGTCTAAATTTGGAGAGCATCTTAACTCATCAGTGATGTCTCAACTCTGCTTTACAGGGAGAATTTATCTTTTGTCAGTAATAAAAATATTGACAAAGATAAACCAGAGACAATAAGGATCATAGCTTTTTACTGGTACATTTATTCGAAGTTAATTCAACATGTCAGGCAGTTATGAATGGCTATGCAAGTTTGGAAGGGAGGAGCAGCGAGGGCTCAGCTTCTGTCTGTAATATTACAGGTTTGAAACTCGGTGGCTATAGCTGATAAAACACGTACCCAAAAGATCTTAGCTTTTCTCCAATTTTATCAATTTTTTATATTTTTTTTTTTAAATCTAGAGAATGATTCTTACTCAGGCTCTCAGATCTCAACTAGGTTACTATCACTTTTTGTAGCCAAAGTAACACTTTCACCATAGCAATGAAAACTGGCTTCAAGATCTAACAGCAATTTGCAAGAAATCAACTTTGCAGAATCAAAAGCTGGTTTTGCTCTCATACCATAAATGACCAAAAGGAAAAAAGCCCTCTGTACCGAAGGCTCACAGCTGATATCATTTTCCAGGAGGTGAGAATGTATGTCCTCTACCATTCCACCTTCCCAACGACAGTGGTGTCTCCTTGGTTTTGAAATATGTTGAGAAGAAGAGTTAATATATTCCCATCTTTGTACAAAAGCTTAATTTTCAGACATCTAGGACT
Organism: Athene cunicularia; assembly: GCF_003259725.1. Classification (NCBI taxonomy): domain Eukaryota; kingdom Metazoa; phylum Chordata; class Aves; order Strigiformes; family Strigidae; genus Athene; species Athene cunicularia. Next base: position 3,808,766 of record NW_020799098.1, on the reverse strand, counting down.
ATTTCTATTCTTTGCCTGAAGGTGTACAAACCCACAGTTTTAACGTCTGTAGACAATGCCCAAACCACCAGGCTACAAAGCACTTACACCTTCATATAGACATTTTAACACCATGCAGAAAACCCTTTAAGACTCAGTGAAAATCAAGAGAAGGTTTCTTCTGAACCCAAATACAGTCAGATACATAAAATTCAGAACCTTCTTCAAATGGAGTAATAAAACACAGTCATCCTTTGGTAAAACTCAGGCTTAAGTATTTAGAAGTGCTACTGCAAGGAAATTCTAGTTCTTGAAAGTCAAAGTAATCCTACCGATTCATTTATGCCTCAAAAAAAGGAAAAAAAAAAAATTAAAAATCAGCATTTGTTTATTGGTGTATTTCTCCAACAGTTAGCGAAACGGAGTTTAATTAAGACATTAATTACACATTAACCTTTTTGTCTACAGTATATGATCCTACCTGAAACTGCTACAAGGTTTAGAAATATTAACATGTGCTTTTTCTGATCATTATAACATTTTTTTTTTTTTTTTAAAAAAAAGCTAATCAATTCCTTTAACAAACGTAAAATACATGTCTACAGGATTTCCTTTCCACGTCAAAATATAGATCATATATCTCAGTCCATTCACTTCCAAGTAAAAGGATGGACAAACACAGGATATAAAACATTATGAATTGTTTTAATGGTTGCTTTCCTCCTGTAGCTCACTGAGCACCTTAAAAAAAAAAAAAAAAAAAAGAAGTTTGCATCAAGAAATAACCAAGATCATCCTGTTCTAGTAATGTTTTTCCCCTAATGTATGCATTAATACAGTGTGGAGATCGAATTTTCTTTAATATTTTTTATGCTGTTTTTCAGCAAACTCAGAGATAATTATTTTTTGTCTTGCAGAAAAGTCTGGTGGCTTTTCTAGTGGATTATATCAGCTGTTTACAAAAAAAAAAAAAAAAACTGGCAATTTCACATTTCAGCTTAAGGAAGGAAATGAAGAATATATTAACTAAACAAAAGTGAGGGGAATTGAGTAAAATAGTTCCAACTAATTAGTCAGGGCATTATGTTTGATAATACACACTACTGCAGGAAACATGACCATGTTTTTAAAATATGTGAGAATTTCCACACAATTTCAACATATATTAATACATTAATTTATCCTTATATCTTTCCTCCAGATCATTATTTTTAGTTAAGTAGAATATATACATGGGTGAGGATTAATATTTATTATAAACATATATGACTGATTCAGGAAAATTATTTTGTAATAAAATTAAAAAAAAAATACAGAAACTGTTCCAGACATATCTTTATGTGAAATGCATGCCAAAAATTAGAGCTGTTTAAGTAATTTTTTTTTCTGTTTAGTGGCTGTAATGAAAAATAATCACAAAAAAAAAAAAAGTCTCAGATTGACACCATGTGCATTTCTTTTGGCCAAATTCATTAAACTTCCAGAAATAGTTTATGTTGACTCAAAACTGCATTTCTTACTGGGGAAGCGTTCATACGGGAAAGTTTACACTGCTTTTCTTTAGTTACAGGTTTTCCCTGAATTACTCAAAGCCACAATTACATAGTAGGCATCTCTGTATTTAACATCCCAGATGTATATTTGTTTAGGGGGCTTGTAAGACTTTATGTTCAGCTGTATGGATTCATTTCATCAACTTCAGAATAGCTCCAGAATTTTGCTACCAGGCAAATAAACCCACTACTTTTACCTGCTACCTACAAGCTTTACCCTTTATTATCAAGGCTATTCTCTTAGTGTTCAGATTTGCATCTGACATTGCCAACAAAATTTAATAAACTGTCTTATTTTTCAACAGAGCGCCCTTTTTATTGAAAAGTTTCTACTGATTTTTCACAGAACTGACATTTTGCTGCACCACCTGGCCATTTTTCAGCCTTATATAGTCACCCACCGTAGATGCAAGTATATTTATCAAACAATTATCATCAATTGCCTGAGAGTTCAAGCTTCACAGATATTTTATGCATTCATGAGATTTTTTTCAGGGTATTGACATGACAAAATATGTTGTAGAATAGTTGAAACTGCATAGCCAAAAAATGACTTGGAAAAAAAAAAAAAAATCAGATTAAGTACCACTTGCTGCTGCCATTATCATTCTGCCTGTGCAGATTTCAACAAATAGCATTCTGGGAAGAAGCTTTTCGTTTCAATAAGGATGGCCTCACAAGAGTCTCCAGACACAAAGTGATTTCCACCAATGATTAAGCATTGTCTCTCTGTCTCTTTAGATTATGTGTTCCCGATAGACCCTTCTTGTCTCAAAATGTGACTCGCTCATGTAAATGGTTGCTTTAAGAATGAGATGCTATGCTAAGTCTATATTGTTAAATAAGAGAATTCCACTGGATAATCTCAGCTCTTGCACTACCTCTCTGATCCTCTTTTATTCAGAACTATCGATGTTGGATGAGGCCAAAAGGCTTGGACTGAACTCTCTGAGGAACTGCCAAAAGAACATGGATTACCTCGATGTCCATCAGACCACAAAATGGCAGAGCACAGGAAAGATTAAGCAGAAATAGAAATTATATTGCCTGATCAATCATAAGGAATTACAATAACTCTGACGGGTTACAAGTACAGATGAATATCTATCATAAGAGCCATACTTGTGTAATCAATTTTAAAGACTAAACAGACCAGGTCAGAGATAAAGCATCCAAGATACAGAAGAAGATAAAGATGTTGAAAACCAAACCAAAAAAAAAAACCCAAATAGTGATAAGTTAAGAAAATGTATTAAATTTTTAATACAAATCATTGCAAAGCTGCACTTAGAACTGTCATACGTGTAAAAAGAGCAGTGTGAACCTCACAAGTACAAAGTTTCTAGGAAGTCTGGGGAAACAGAACATTAGAGGAAGATATAATAGTGTTTACAAACACATTTGTGATGATTTCTTTGAAGGAAGAAAAATAACTACAGCTTCATGTCCTGATAAGATTTTCAAATCAAATTTAGAAAATTTGTGGTCATTATGGGAACGGAATTCTTGAAACACCTTCCAAATAGCTCTGACACAGAGCTTGAAAGTTTCTGAAATTTACAAATTAGAAATTGGACTGGAATTATAAATTAGATTATGGAATATTTAGAGAATTTGACCTGATGATTTACTATTCTTGATGGCATTTCTTGCACTTAATTTCTGTAACATTCAGCATATAAGCAGGTTTTTCAACAACACCTGTTAAGGCTTTTTTTTTTTCCTTCTGTATTTTGACTTTATAGGCAGCCTCTTGCCCCTTCATAGCAAATATTCTGCTCTCATGGTAAGTGCAAGATATCATACATCTTATGAGAAGAATTTAAGAAAGTTCTGCCCTAAAAGTGTTCTAACACAATGAAAGGCTCTCTTAGACATCAAGATGAAAAAATAATAATGATAATTATCATGTAAGTATGACAGAGTCGCAGAAGGAGTTACAAACATGAAATTTAATTTGATCACAAGAACTTTTTGAAGATGATTATTTATAAAATACATGTATATTCTTAACTTTATTATAAAGTTTCTTATAAAATGAAAGTTGAGTTTCAAATCACAATACTCTATTTCTCTCTTCTGCAAGCCTTCTACAAATCATCTCAGTAAAGATTAAATAACACCCTCTTGTAAAATTCAGATTTCCATTTCTTTATGAACAGAAATACATCTGGGCTTTTTTTTTTTTTTTTTTTTTTTTTCCCCAAAATCAATATTACAACAAAATAATGCCATAATTACAGTATAAGATATGAAGAACTCACAAAAGCTTGTTAAAGGCAAGCAGGAAGAATGAAAAAAAAGTACAAAAACATACAGAAAATGCTATAGAGAACAGGATCAGTAAGTTAAAATGTAGATTTCTGCCTCCCTGCTATAATAAGTACTGTGAAAGACATCTTTATTATTTAATTGCATAAAGTTGTTTCGTCCTTTTTCTTTGACAACACTGGGAAAAAAAAAAATAAAAAATTAGGCCATCTCAAATTAGACTGAAACAGCATGGTCACGTTTGGTAAAGAAAAATCAGTTTTACCATGGCCATATCATTAGATCATAGTACAGTTACGGTTATATCTCTGACCATGTGTACAACATTTGTAGTTGGTATAATTGAAAAAAAACAAAACAAAACAAAAAAACGGACATAAAGACCCTTCTACAAAGCATGATATATTTACAGCAGCCCAAAGGAAGCAAGTATTATCTTAGATACTTTTAAAAACAAGTATTCCATAAATATTGCACATTTATAAAGAATGTGTCAAACAGTTTTGTATATATGCCCATCAATTTAATTATGTAATTTTCTTTGATAATATTTGAAACCCCATACAGTGATTTCCAAGATATTGATTCAAAGATATCCACACTTCAGCTCGACAATTAGCATAGGAGCTTGAAGGATGGGGCCTAAATTCATGTATGAAAAATGAATCCTGAACAGAAGAAGGTGTGATAATACTCAGCTCTAAAGATAAAAAAGTGTTGGCAAAGTGTAAAATTGCTGAGACCTTTATCCCTCAGAAGCCAAGGTGTATGGGGAAAGTGCCCTTTTTAACTGCTTTTTAATAAACTACTGTCTTCTGATCTTCGCATTGTAATAGATATATAAATTTAGTGTCTATTTTTCTTGAGGGGATGGTATTCTTGAGTTCCTACAGGATGTCTGGCAATAAAAAACCCCTTGGCCTGCTAAAGACTTAGAGCTGGAGCTGCTAGCCAGTGGTGTTACAAGCCAGCTTAAAAGGTGGGTAAATAACAACAGAAAAACAACAGAACAATGGTAACAAAAAGGAAACCTTGAAGAAAGTGATAGTCTTAAGTCTGTTGACCACTTTTAAGCACAATTTTTCAGTTCCTAACGTTGCAAGCCCTGTTTATCCTCAGTCTGTTTTCAAGGATACCAAAAAATAAGAGCATGACCTTAGAAATACACGCTAATGAATTCCGCATGCACTACTACAATGTTATTTTGGCTTCCTTGTCTTAAAAGAAAATGTAAGTTTTCTAAGCATTTGCATCGCTACGGTTCTCTTTAAAATCAATGCAAGTATCTTCCAATCTCATGAAGCCATTTCCAAACCTGACCTCTTCATCTACTGCAACTACAGGATTGCAAACCGGCAGTTGTTAACTTGGTCTACAGCGTAAGAAGTTCTTGGAAGTTTATTTTATGGTAATAAAATCAGTTTAGCTATTTAAACGCTGAAAGTAGAGGTCAGCCAAGTTGCAGTGTGTCCCATCTGTTGTGTTATAGTTACATGCCAAGATTGCTTTCAATGCAAATAAGATGGAAACAGGAGCATCTTTGACAGACACTGCAGACTAAAATAAGCTCAGAGAGCTCAAACAGGTTAAGATTCAACGGACCACAGGCAGTGACTGCAGGATATTATTCTTTTTCTGCAGATTAAAAGAAAATATTAGAGAAACATATCTTCAGCCTGCGTGAAGTGGGAAATGTTGATTCTCTCCTTGGACGCACGTGCCACTGGTTGTCTCACTTTCAAAGAGACTTGAGATTATAGTGTTATTACAAGGGAAGAATTTGATGGAAATTAAGCATTCTGGGCTTTCATGAGGAGGTAATTACAAGAACAGAACATCCTCACCGCAAGTAACCAAGGGCAGAATTAGAAGTACACCACAGGAAATAGAAGTGACTTCTGCAGGAAAAGTCTCTTGCCACAGTCGTGATTTATCGTTGCAGATAGAGCTTCACCCTACATAACTCAACATTATCTGTCTAAAAGGCATTTATTGCCATCTAGTTGTCTAGATCCCTACGAAGTCGCACAAGAGAGAAAGGGATTTTCAGAATCAATGCATCCCACATGTTTTGACTGGGACAGTAAGAAATAACTTTTATAAGTACACCTCTCTACAACAATGACCCAGAGGGTGAAGACAATAGCCATCTAAAAGGCTAAAAGATTAGTCTAAGGCAAAAAAAGTTGGACAAATTGAATTTAATCTTGTATATTAATAACATTCTAGTTATTTAAAATTAACCCTGGAAGTATACTATGTTTACTTTTACTGGCTTATATATAGAAAAGCGTAGGCTGTATCTAATGGCTTCTAAATGCTCGAAGCTTTTTGCTCACTTGTATCTAGTTTACTATTTTAAGTGATGTGTAAATAACAAGTCAACCAACATTCAAAAGATAGTATGGTTAAAATCTAGAAATTGGAACAAGGAGTGCGAAAGCCTCACTAATAAACCACTGGTAGAAATGAGAGTGATCAGATTCTGTTTCTAGATCTGTCACTGGTCCTCTGGCAAATTATTGGCAAATCATTTCACCTACTTGGATGTTACCCACAAAATTAAAATACTAATGATTAAATTTAAAGAGCATTTTGAGTTCAGCAACAACTGATGTAAGGCAGACTTTTAGCACCACTTGGCACTAAAAGGTGTTTGAGGCAAGAAGCATCACCCAAAGCCTAAAACAACCTGAGATGTTGTAGTTCTAAATTCAGTCAAATTACAAGCCTTGGATTTACACCTGGTTGATGGAGATTGACACTGTGCCTGTGAAGACGGGGGAAGACTTATCGTTTTACACCAACTAAGCATTTGGTTTTACATGTTTACTTATGTCTTGCAAAATGCCAAACGTTTTTGTGTTAAACATCATGAAATAAAAAAGAAGAGCAACTTTTGTTCTTCTTTGAAGATGTGGGAAATTTAAAAGAGAAAAATCTTTCCTTACCTGTCTTTTTCACCTTTGTAAAGGGAATGGAATTGTATTTGCAAAAATATTTGGGAAGAAGCTTTTGTATTTGTAACTCACGCATAAAAATTATGAATCATTCTAATGCTTGTTACCAATTTGGAGTATATTTAGATAACACCTCATTCATTTGCAAATCAGCAAACTCAAAAATGGGGAAAGAGATGCAAGTTTCTTGGCAGAATTCTGAGTTTTACTAAAAATAAAACTAAAGTAAAACAGGATTTTTTTTTAGTTTTTTTTTTTTTTTTT
>NW_020799098.1:3792618-3801689 GCF_003259725.1 Athene cunicularia | reverse complement strand
TTTTTTTTTTTTTTTTTTTTTTTTTTTTTGCCATGACATGTATGAGAAAGAAGGTAACTTCTGCAGAAAATGGCAAAGACAGAAAGATGTAAGGTAAGCCTTAAGGTAAAACTGTACTTGCACACTGCACTCCAGAGCTCCTACTGCTTTCTGGCTTTTTGCCATCTCATTCTCTGTACATCATTTCAGATGGGAAAACTGCTATCAGCGACTTTCAGAAATGAAAATATGTGGTGTGACTCAAAAGTTTCTCTCTAATCCAAAAAGGGATGGAAAGGAGAAAATAAGATAGATTTTTACCTGGGGTGGAGCAGGGGGGGCGGAATAATGATTACTAGAATATTACAGTACATTTGGAAGATTCATTAACCTCAGTTTTTAATTGAGGAGACAGTAAATAGAAGACTGACTGAAAATAATCAGATTAAATTAATGATTTATGGTCTTAATGCTTTTATCTGTTGGGTTTTTGAAAATAATGTGTCGCAAATTAGTATAATTAATACTTTACACTGAGGCAGAACCTTTTGTATGAGTTTGTCAGTGATCTATTCATCATATCTATTTACCATTATTCAATGAAATGGGCAAAGATTACCATAATATTGAGATATTTGTGCGCAACTCAAGGTACAAAATTTCTTCTCTTACTTTCTCTTATACAGACTGCGAATGTGAAAACATTACAGCTTCCTACTTGTGTTATTTAAGGGTTTGACTTTAAACCTGTGGATGTCAAGGTCACTCAGTGATTAGTTCCAATAGAATGTACAATTAGGGGTTTAGTATTATCCGATACTGTCAGAACAGTGGGCTGTAGCAGCTATTCTTACCATTTCTCATGTACACTTCAATTTTTATAACTTAAGCCAACAAAATTACCAAACATTCTTTTGTTAAAAGGGATTTCCTTTGATATTGTTATTATCTGAGAGGGATAACACAAAGCCTCGGCTCTTTTTTGTTTTACATAAACTCTGCTCAGTTATATTGGCATCCCAGCAAGAATAATTATCCTGCTGAGGAAGTTATAATGAGTCAAATAAGGTACCATTATCGCTTCTTTCCCATTTCCCCCTTACCTATCTAAAAACTTCTCCACGTTAATGTCTTTGTTCTTTTGTTAATACACATCACTGAGTGCCTTCATCTTCCTTCTGACATTACGGCAGTAGCAATTTTTGCAACAAAAACATATCCATGGGACTTTTCAGTCATGCCACAAACCGTGGTTTAAGATTTTATGGCTGCTCTTAACTGTTTCCTTGGCCATGGTAACATTTACAAATCCCTTTAAACCACAGAACAGTAAGCATTGTGTGTTGGAAAGGTAGTACCTGATCTGCTACACACTTTCTATATCTATGGGTAAAATTGAACTTATTTTCATTACAAGTAGAGGTCGTTTAACTGGTACTTCAAAGGATACGACTATGGAATTACACGCTACAAGGAGACACGCGACACCACCATTTTTGGCTCTATGATAAAAGCATCTCATTATAAAGCAATGATTTGACTTTTTCACCTAGATATAATGACCCAGACATCAGGGTGATATCACTAGCTGGTAAGTCACTCATGTTTTAGAGGCCAGACCTCTATCCTACAATCCTTTTGACTGTGAGAAATATGGGCGCTGATACAAATCTTGACTTTCCCTCCCTTCTCTATCTTGTGCTTTTCAAGCACAATGCATTGTAAAGAGATTAAGGCTTACAGAACCTCTTTTCCTGAACTTCTGAAGTCTCAGAAGCACTTCAGGATCATCAAAACATAAATTTTATAACCTGTGTACTGTGAAACTAAACCTACTGTTGAGAATACACTTTCATGCTAAAATCCTTTTCTCAGCTACTTATAAGTTTCTTAAGAAGTTGTCCTCAGGCTGAAGTTCCTCATGCTTGCTCTGAGGCTATAGGAAAAGCTTTCTGGAACTTTGAAGAAAAAAAAATACTTAAACATTTTATTTGATTTTCATAAATCCAAGCTTGGAAATAAAGCAATAAAAAAGACTTTTCATGCAAAGCCATGAAGTCAGTCTTCCTCTATTATCATCAGTATCTCAAAGGATTTTCTTCTGAAACATGATCCACACATTTCTTCGTTATTCTAAGAGTAGCACGGTGGTTGCTTTCTCTCTGAAAACGTATCCCCAGGTTAAGGTATAAGAACCATTTTGAAACACCGAGGAAACTTGTTATTAGGATTATAGTCTTTTACTCAATGATATCTAAGATATTTTCAGAATGAACTTACCACTGTATTTATCTAGTAATGTATACCAGGGTTGCAGCACTTAGTTTTTCTAATGTCTCTTCCCCATATCTGAGTGCATGTTTTTACCTAGGAAAGTTGCAACTGAGAATATTTGCTTTCTGGATCCATATCTACCTGATCTGTCAAATTTTCTTGTTGAATCCATGGGCTGGCAGTAAGTTAAAAAAATAATGAGTAAACTAGCTAAATAAATCTAGTCCCATTCATACTTGACATTCAGCAACAACACTGCAAGCACATATAAAGATCTTCACTAAAAATTCACCCTAATACCTTCTCTTCCCCCAATAATCCTTCCAGACTCTTATTTCTCACAGCTTGCTGTGTCCACTCATAGCATCATCTTAATTTCTGTTACCATTTCCCTCATGCAATTCTGTAGTAAAATCTCCCAGCAGGAGATGTAAATTTTGTCCAAATAATAACTATCCTGGGGGAAACAAAGACAGGGTTTCTCTCACTCTGCTGGATATCTTGAGGATCTATTTTGACAGAAAAATATTTTAAAGGTACACGAGCCATCCAAGGCTTAGACTATATGTGTGAAAACATAGTAAGAACAGTTATTGAACTTAGCCGAAATGGCAAAAGGTGAATTTCATTACTGAAAACACCTGGAATTCCAGGAAAAGCCATAAAACATTGATGTGACAAGATTTTTACATTCAAGCCAAGCCTCAAAACACTATGCCTACAGGTATTACTTCCATCTAGCAAATGCTAAGAAACAGTAGGACATTTTATGTTTGTACACAGACATACTAGCAGAACTGTTGGAAAAATAGGTGGCATAGAGATGAGTGACACAGAAGCTGGGGCAGGGTCTGGAGCACAGGTCTGCTGAGGAGCAGCTGAGGGAACTTGGGGGGGTTTAGTCTGGAGAAGAGGAGGCTGAGGGGAGACCTCCTGGCCCTCTGCAACTCCCTGCCAGGAGGGGGCAGAGAGGGGGGATGAGTCTCTTTAACCTAGTAGTAAGTGATAGGACAAGAGGGAATGGCCTCAAGTTGCACCAGAGAAGGTTTAGACTAGATATTAGGAAGCATTTCTTTAAAGAACAGGTTGTTAGGTATTGGAAAGGGCTGCCCAGGGAGGTGGTCGAGTCCCCATGCCTGGAGGTGTTTGAGTAGAGTTGACTTAGTGCTGAGGGATCTGGTGTAGTTGGGAACAGTCAATGTTACAGTAATGGTTGGACTGGATGATCTTCAAGGTCTTTTCCAACCTAGACTATTCTGTGATTCTGTAATTAAACTTTTGGAAATAAAGGGGCTTATAGGAAATTATGAAAGAACTTCATTTAACAGCCTAAAGTTTAGGAACTGTTTGATCAAAATTTTCAAGTATTTACATAGATTAAAAAAAATATAAGAAAGATCCTTCTTAACTAAGGTGCAGATAAGATGTGAAACAAACTGTAAGGACTAAAAAATATGAAATACCCATCTTTGGATTACAGATAAGTAGTAAACCTTATTTTAGTATCATTGAAAGGTTTCTAATCAAAACTTGGGATGGAATGTTCTTAAATAATAAACAAATCAGGGTATTGTAAATATACCAAGAGGCACAGACACTAAAGAGTTTGTTGCAAGGTTCCCAGCATATCCCTCTGCCACAGGAACTTTGAAAAGCCAACACTAACAGCATCCCTGACCAGGTTCCTTTAGGCTATAAGAATTACTTTCACGCTCACACGCTACCAACTAAACAGCTATCGTCTTGACATTGTAGTAAAAGCTGTAGGATATACCTAGGATGGGTGCACCACAATAAACACCACACTTGTTAGAAGCCAGCTAAGGGGATACAGGGAAAAACAAAACAGTATAAGTTACACTATGACCCACACATTGCACAAGCTAACGTAGCACAGACACTCCTATAAATCTCTAGTGTGCCTATGATACTAGTACTCGGAGATGCTGCTTCTTACATTTGCATACTTTGTTCCAGATTAATAGACTTTATTACTCAAGGGTCTATATTTGAAGCTTTGCCACATATATCTGCATTGCAATCTTTTTTAAAAATAAAAGCTGCTATGACTTCTGTTCAAAATAAGATTTTGTGATTACAATTTCTTCTTCTACATCAGTTGAAAAGTCCCTCATTTAAACATGCCATTCTGTCAAGTGTCTGACATGGCTTTTCCTTGGACATCATCTGCTATCTTTTTCAGCATGTACTAATGCTCTCCTTTGACTCGGTATTTTCTTGTAAATGCTCTTTTAAGTTTCCTTAGAAATTTTTACTGCTTATACTGAACTTTTTGGCTTCTTAAATCGTTCTAGACCCTCTATATCTGTCGTGCATGCTGGAAATGCCTTAAACGTGGATGACAAATTCCCTTTCTCTATAGCAATATAAGCTGTTTATTTCCCACTTTGTCTTGAGTTTGGAATACATCACAGTTTCTTGTATTTCATCCTTTCTTTTATTCCCCAGCATTCCCCTGATTTCTCATAGATTTAATGCTCTAAGACAGGTTATTTGATTAAACTCTCCTTTCTTACAGTGAAACATAAGATGCATATGTAAAAGCAGTTTCTAATATTCACTGATTGGAATATAACCATGCTAATACATCACAGAACAAAGTCTAAGATGCTAAACATTTTAAATAGTAGTAAAATGTTAACCTGTCTTGAGTAGCAAAAATTAATCCAAACATATAGCTTCTAGAGTATAGGTTGAAGTACCCTTTTCAAAGAAATGCTGGGAAAAGCATCAGTTATGGGTAGGGCTTGTTACCAAAGACACAAACAAAACACTTTATTGACTAAGATAAAGAATGGGATTAGGAAGGTGGAGCTGTCTAGGAAATATCACCTTTTAATAACTAACATGCCAAGCATTTCATTCTCCCCACCTTCGAAAGCACTCATGCCCTTCAGATCCCAACAGCTGGCAACTGGAGGTGGGAAAGATGTCTGCGTTACACAACACACTGAGGACAGTCAAATGAAATGAAGAGGTTAAGATGTTAACGGATAGAAGCCATTTTGAATATTAAAAACACAAATCTTGAAGTCAACGCTAATGAAAGAGCCTCTCTCTGGGTTCGTCTTGAAAACTTATCCAGTGCCCTTATTACATCTGAAACAGGTTGAAAGACAAGGAAGCTAGTAGAATTCAGCTGTGACACTAGTTGTATTTCTACCTGATAACATCCTAAGCATGTTAGTCCAAAGAGATAGGTGTGCTCAGAAGCAACCTTTGGCCCTTTTAGCTCCAACCATGTAGCTTATTACAGACTGCCCTACCCGCTCTAACAAATCCTTCTGGTTGCTAGAATGAACAGTCAATGGGGGAGGGAAAGGTAGTCTCATAAGTGATGCACTGCTGACACAAGAATAAAGCAAGGCACATAATATGACTATCAGGACAGGCAGTTACCATCTTCCTTTATTAATCTCTGTCAAAGGTTAACGACACTTGATAACCTTTCGACTTCCAATCGCAATCCATTTTTTTGGGGTAAGAGATCACTTTCCTCCATGTTGCCAAAAAACTAATAGTTTGGTCAGTGCAAAATGATGGTAATAAACTTCATCTGTTAAGTGAAGAGGCTTTCATATTTGCTGTCTAGTGAAAAGAAGTATTAAAAACCCCCAAACCTACAAGAAACTGAAGGCAGGTAAACTACACACCTGTCAGTATTGATTTCCAGCTGCTAAACAGAGTGGGCTAAGTAGTCATACAACTGGGAATTCTATAGCATATCAGCACACAGATGCTATGGATTCATCCTGACAATTTGAGAGCAATGCCTCTGATATCAAGGGGGGAAGTAAAACTAGTTGAGAGAGAAATTAGGGAAGGTTTATCTCTGTCTCAGGAGCTACCACTTACTTTCATCTCTTCCCTGATATAAGAGACAACGTGTCTGTAAATAAAAATCACGTCTATCAGTAGTTCAAAGTAAAAGGACATTTAGGTTCCAGAGGGCCCCTTCCACTAACAGGCTCAAATATTGAGTCCCTTAGAGGTAGCCCTTCTGATGGAAGACTTAGGGGCTGATTTCCACCCCAGATGCTGTATGGCATCTTAGTGTACTAAGTTACAAATCCAAACAAATAGTGAGGATGAGCTAAATCCATAATTTGTGTAATCAATTAATTGAAATGGTACCAAGAACTCTTGATCGTATTATTAGCAAGTTTTAAATCACATAGACTACTACGTTATTGGATTGTATAATATACTAGACATAAATGGATACTAGAGTTTCTAGGAGTCATTTTATTCGGGGAAAATTTACTATGTGAATCACATAGCACAGCAGCGTGACCAGACTGAAGTAGTGAGTCCCTAGCTAAGCAGGTGTTATTCACTAGAAAAATATTTTTCAGAAATTACTCGGTGTTTAAAAAGGGAGTAATTTGATTTCATCTCTTTTACAAAGGCTGTAAATAAGCATGGTTAAAAGTTAATTATCTCTCAAAAAAAAAATCAGCTAACTGGAAAATGTTGGGACATTACTAGGAATAAATTTTTCTGCAAGAAAAAAACAGTTTTTTTCTCATAAAAATAACAGTATACAAAAAAGGAATATGTTAAAGAATTACAGGAAAAAAAAATGAAGAAGCAGCCTAAGTACATATTCATTTGTGAAAATCCTCCAGCATTTTTCTTTCCCTATGTTTTAAACATAATAGTCATTTGCTAATGAATGAGGACCTATAGGAAATCAGATAACAGAACTAGCACAGAACTGGCTTCAGATGCATTCAAGTTGACATGGAGATTCTGCAGCAAATTACCACTCACTTTTTTATTTTTTAATCTTGTACTTTCCTTATGGGAAGGGAAAAAAAAAGAACCATCATTACCCACAGGTTGCTAAATTTATGTAGCATTTTCTTACTATGTATGCTACAGAAATATGTGTGAACAAATAAAATCCTTCAACCCTTTTGGGGTTGTTGTGAGATGTAGAAGCTTTGCAATCTCAGAATAAAGGCAAAGGAGAAATGAATGGAAATTCATTACTCAGGATAATCCTAATAGTCTCACAGATTCTAGTGTGCTTGTTTACCTTGGTGTTTATTAGTGGAAAGAAATTTTGGAAACAGAACCAAAGCAATCACGAGATAAGGAAGCTCCTCCCCTTTCAGACATCCTGGATTCCTGGTTTCATCAGAAACCTGCTAAGGGCAGATGTTGAGAGGTCAGCATCCAGGGCCTTCAGCATCTGATGTAGCCAAGTTGTCCATTGCCAAATTGTTTAATTTCCCCCGTGTTTCCATGTTAACGATGCAGTTCTGCAATTGCTTCCTCCTGCAGCAGACTTCAGAAGTCTCTGAGATGGACTCATATTGCCTGAAGGCAGAGATAGCTTTTGGACAACACCAAACTTTAAAACGTAGACATTGATTATTTAAATTCTTTAATAACCTATCTTCTTCGGGGACAGGTACACAAGAGGCTCAAGAAGTCACAAACCAGCAGTTATTTCTGTGCCTCACCTTTTCAATAAGGCAGTTTGTTCTCATTTCAGTGTTAATCTAGAAACCAGACGATTAAACTGGCATAGATCCTGGTGGACCACCAGTATCTAGTGGCCAATGTCAGTAAAAAAGCCAGTGTAAAGAGTTCACCGATGACATAGCACTACCAGAAAGTTTTGTCCTGAAAGACTTTGACTTCACTTTGCCTCACAGACATCTGCACCTCCAAGGTGAAGACATGGACTAACTAGATATGGCTGCAGCAGGGACTCCTAAGAAATAAGTGAAAAGAGTTCAAGTTTTTCATGCACTCATTGCAGATAATTGGACTTGTGGTTTTAGCTATCGTCAATATACTCATGATGTTTACTAGGAATTAAGAACATCTGTTGCCCACACAGGGAAGAAAGGCCTGAGATGGAAATTAAAACCAAAATGAGCAGATGAAACACTAGGACACAGAGGTAGCCCACAGCTTTAATTTCAAATAAAATCTCGCAACTCGAAGGGCTTGAATTAAACTAATCTATGACCTTCTTAACACTCCTTGATTAGAACCAAGGATTACTGCCTTTTAAATATTATTTCTTACCTAGCTTAATGTCAACTAAAAGATACAAGAATAACTGATCAGTCTGTAAGAGAAAACCCAGGGACATATACATTTTTCATGAGGGAAGTTGGATACCGAAGCTCTAAAAGAATATTGACACTTTTTCTTCATTACCAGAAGCAAACAGCTAGGTGTATACTGTGATAATGCAGAGACGTGCACTTAAATAAAGAAGAATGGAACATTTAAAGTACGGACAGTATTTGTGAAATATATCAGCAAGAATACACTTTACTCCTTGAACTAAAGTTGCAGAAATAAACAAGCCAAATTGTTTTCTCTTAAGCTTGTTACTCTTGGTTTTGCTTATCTTAAATGAAAATCCAACTCAGTTCGTGAACTTAGACAATATTTACAAAAGTACTAAGAAAACATTAGTACATATTCCTTAAGGAGGTCACTAGTACCTCCTAAAAGTGAGCTAGAGTGCCACACTGTAAGCTGTCAGAGCTCCATCGATCTCAAGTGCATTGCAGATTTACACAGGAGATCTTCACTCCCTAAGTCTAGCTTTGCATTTGTTATGAACCAAATGCTCTGCGTTTTTTTTTTTGTTTGTTTGTTTGGTTTTTTTGGGTTGTTGTTGTGGGTTTTTTTTCTGAGAGATATTCCTAGAATGAAAACATACCGGGTTGAATATTAGTTCTGTTACTGCTGATGTAAATCTAGGTTAAACTCACTGTCAAGCACCATAGTAAACTTTTCTTTCACATTTCCACACCCTCCCCCCC